>NC_037540.1:12689093-12717277 GCF_001531365.2 Cynara cardunculus var. scolymus | reverse complement strand
AATTGGATTAAAAAATTACACAAAAAATAAGGAATTTCAAATAGTTAATTTGATACTAATATCGATATATTTTTGTCAAATTTTTATGATATCGTCAAACATATATTTTATTCAAAAATAAAAACATCATCGCTTTCTCAAAATCACCTAATGTCATATTATAACATCAACTGAGATAAAAAATAAAATAAAATATTAAAATCACGATGTACCTCGCTGCATTGCGCGAGTACACTTCTAGTATTGTAAAAACGAGATCATATTAAAATTAGTACACTGTAAAAACGAGATTATATTAAAATTAATACATTCTAAAGACGATATCATATAAAAATTAATACATTGTAAAAATGAGATCATATAAAAAATAAAATAAGTAAACTTACCATAATGTAGACGATTAAATATCGGTAATGGAGATTGTATTAGGTAATGATGATTGTAGTAAGGTAATGAAGATTGAAGTGTTGTTAATATGAAATTTGGATTGTTTATATTGTGGGGTTGAGGAGGAAAAAGATAAAATTGAATAGTGTTATATTGGGAAGAAACAAAATAAATATTATTATATTGCGAAGGAGCAAAATAAATAGTGTTGTATTGGAAATGAGCAAAATAAATAGTGTTGTATTGGAAAAGAGCAAAATAAATAGTGTTGTATCGGGAATGAACGAAAATGGAAAAAAATTAAAAAATCGGCCGGGAGGTAGGCCCCTTACACACAGCGCCCTAGCCGATGCTTAAGGGTGTTGAAAGGTGGTCAAAAGGCGGATCTCATCAGTCAGGGGGCTGCCACATATTTTAAAATATTTTGGGTTATTCTTGTCAGCTTTCCGTCATTTTTATCCACATTATTCTTTTGGTCCATTTTTGTTCATTGTATTTTTTAGTTGTTTTTATAGTTATGTCTAGGGATGTTCATCTGTTGATATCTATTGAATTTGAAGGAAACCAAACCGATCTAATCCAATTAAGATTGGGCAACCAATTCAATCCAATTCAATCCAGTGGATGATTGGATCGGTTCGTTGCAATCCATTGGATATCTATGGGATTGGATCGATCCAATCATCAATTGGATATTCGATTTTGTCAACCGATCCAAATTCAATTCAATCCAATCCAATCCAGTCCAGTCCAATGGATGATTGAATCAGTTCTTTTCAACCCATTGGATATCTACTGGATCGGATTGGATCCATTCAATGTAAATTGAATGGGATCGGATCCATCCTACATCCAATGAATGATCGGATCGGATTGGATTAGATCTATCCGACAAAAGTTCCACAAGTCTGCAGCAACTAAATCCATTTTCATTTATCCATCTTCAATCAAGTGACACAAGTTAAAGGAATGAAACCATGATTGAATAGTTCAAAAAATCAGAAGTCATCAAACCCCAAGAAGGAAGAAACCATCAATAATATTCAACACATATTTTGAAGCCATTTCAAACATTAAACTAAATATTGAACATTTTTAAACTTTCTCGACTTATTGAACACTGAAATAATCGGGGGGAAATTCACCATTTTAGGCTAGAAGCAAATCTAAACAAATACTTACAAGCTTGTAGGATAATCCGTTTTGAGATTTAGAATCATAAAGGACCAAATCGAGGACGAGATCAAGCACCAGATGTAGGACGAGATTGAGGAAAATAGGAAGTCTTGTGGATGAAGGATCTGTGATTTGGATGAAGTTTGGATTATGGAAGTCTTATGGTGGTTGGCAAATATGAAGGAGACGAGAACTCACTATCCAGTGAAGAGATTATGGTGCCGTTTGATTCGCAAAATGTTTTTGAATGAAATGAAATTTGTTAAAGGAACTTGACTTTAAAAGAATTGGAATGGAATGTTGTCAAATTTGACCACTTGTTCGGTTAACATACATTGGAATGGAATCTATTAAGGAATTGGAAAATGTATGTTTGGTTCACATAATGTAACTTTAGAATTGAAATGAAATATTAGTAAATGATCAAAATGTCCTTTTTGAAAATTTTAATTTTTTTGAAACTAAAAATAATTTAATATGTAAAACAATATAAAATACACAACCTAAATATAACCATAAACCAAATGATGTTACTAAATCAACGATGGTCCCGGTGGTTCAGATCGATGGTAGTCCGCAATGGTTTAGATGACGGTGGTTGGCAGTTGTTCAAATCGATGGTGGTCCGTGGTGGTTCAGATGGAGGTGGTCACTGGTGGTTCTGATGGACGGTTGTTTAGATTGGCGGTGGCGACGGTGGTTGTTCAAATCGTTGGTGGTCGGTGGTGTCCGACGGTTATTCAGATCTGTGGTAGTCGTCGGTGGTCGGCAATGGTTCAGGTCAGTAGTGGTCCATGGTGCTTCAGGTGGTGGTGGTCGGATGTGGTTCAGATCGGCGGTGGTTCATATTGGTGGTTGCTCATATTAGTCATGGTCGGTTGTGGTTCAGATCGGTGGTGGCTGGTGGTGATTTAGATGGGTAGTAGTTGGCGGTGGTTCAAATCTATGGTGGTCCATAGTAGTTCAGATGGCGATGGTCGACATTGATTCAGATCGGTGGTGGTCCATGGTAGTTCATATGGCGTTGATTGGTGGTGGTTCAGATCGACAGTGGATCAGATCGACAGTGGCCGGCGGTGCTTCAGATTGGTGGTTCAAACCGGTGGTGGTCGACGGTGGTTTAGATCAATGGCTGTTTTGATCGGTGGTGGTCGACGGTGGTTCAGATCGATGGTAGTCGGCGGTGGTTCAGATGGCGGTGGTCGACGGTGGTCGAAGGTGATTCAGATCGACGGTGGTCGAAGGTGGTCGACGATGGTTATATTGGGTTTTATGAGATTAGGGTATATTGTTAAGGGCATATTTGTTACTATGAGAATAGATAATTTCATTCCATGAAAATACCATGTAGTTGCTAAAAAATGTTAAATTCCTTTATTTGTGGAATTTGTAGGATCTTGAAAATTACTTTCGTGAAAAAAAAATGAACCAAACGAGAAATAAAATTTGATCAATGGAATTCAACATTCCAATTCCATCAGATTTCTTCAGAATTTACGAACCAAACACCTCCTAAAAGAATATGATATTAGGATTTTGTTTTTTTATTTTTCAATTTAACTTTTTAGTTTACAAAATATATTTTGATTTTCGAATTTTAAAAATATATGTTGTTTTTTTTTTCAATTTTTAATTTGTATATATTAAATTAATTATTAATTGGATAGATTATTGGATGATAATTGTATTGATTGTTGGATGATGATCGGATGGATAAGCGGATTGGGTCGGTTCTGGATTACCATCCAAGAACATACCGTTGAATATTGAAATTTTAAATTCGATCTAATCAAATTATAATTGGATATCTAATTATTGTCAGTAAGTACTAATTGGATCGGTTGATTTTCTGCACACTTGTATTATGCCTTAAGTCTTATAGCATCTTCAGTATATTCTTTAAAATCTAGAGTTATCTGAATTATCAAATTTGTTCTCATCTAATGAAATACTATTGGATCAAAAGATAAAGGTATTGTTCAGGAAAGGATGACTTTTTCCGAATGAAATGCAAATTGGAGTCATGGAATAAGAGAAGGATTTCCAATTCCTTAGCCGGAAAGATATGTAATCGTAAAAGGCGAAGGAATAATGGAATACCAACAGACGTCTTTTGTTGAATTCACTTTATCCGACAATACCCGCTTGGGAACATCAGTGTCAAAGTCACTAACTGAGTAAGTTGTCAATCCCTAAAATGGGCTATGTAATGTTATGTACTTTATCTGTTGGGTTAGTCATTAACTAGAGGTTTATAGCCTACCTTGTAGAGCGGGTTGGATATCCAGGTTAATAAAAAAAATACTCATAGCAAGACTACGACATTTTTCAAGATAGGATTTATGCCGCAAATATATATGTCATATATATATATATATATATATATATATATATATATCATAGGTTCGTTTGAGAAGCATCAAATATATTAGAAATATAGAAGTGGTCCTAGCTCTTCCACTAAACACTTGACATCAAAGATTTGAGCGACTGATTGTGTAGCATCGAATAATTCGGTCACATGATAACTATGCGGAAATAAAGTGGTAGTTTCGTAATTTTTACAAATAGGCAGCAAACAAATTATAATATATGCATGTCACATATGAACTATATGTGCATATGTGAACCCGTGTGATTCATATACGAACTATTTAATCGATTCACACATGAACTATATGTGCATGTTTGAAACGGTATGATTCACATATGAACTATTTAACTGATTCACATATGAAATCACTGATTCTCATGCGATATCAATTGTTTTCATTGTCATGTGCATATATGAACCTGAATGATTCACAAATTAATCTTATATTCACATGTAGCATTATAGTTTTAGGATCAAAATCAACATCTTGCTCAAGATCGCTTTTGGATTTGGATTCATATTGAAGGAATACGAGATTTAATCAAGAAAGAATTAAGAAATTTAATAATATAATAACCCATAATTGTGATATATGATCAAGAAAGAATCAAGAGAAAAATCGATGATATAATTATCATAAAACCGGATTTGATTTGTTAGAATCGTTAAGAAAATCGAGATCATATGTTTGTGTCGTCGACCAGACTTCTGTTGCTGTCATCGAAGATGAGCATGTATTGATCATATATCGTAGATGCTTTCTACTAATTACCATATTATCCTTCATTCAATAAAATTATATTATATATTGACTCCAAGAACTTGGGAGATACTTGATTTTTCTTATATATAGTTTTAGTTCTATAATATAATTTGTAAAATATATGTAAAAACTTATTAATTCATATTCGAACTTGATTCACATCATTTACATCCATAACTGTAACTCTTCAAGTTGAAAGTTGTAGACTGGTCCAATAAAGCTATAAGAACTTTGATAAAAGTTATTGATATAACACAAGTTAAGCTTATAAGATGCTCAAATTTTTCGTTACCCATTAATATAAAATTGGGTTTAAGTTGTCACAAAATATATCCAAATTCAGTATAAAAAACCACAAAAAATAGCAATATAAGAAATATAACAAGGGAAAAAACAGACTATTCATTTCTAAAAACAAAATAAAAAACAAGGATGTGATGTCAATGGGTTCCTTCTCCCGTGACACCTTTCTTTCTTGAAATATAAATCGATTCAACCAGTTTGATTAATATTATCAGTTATCATACATATGAATTTATACGATAACTGTGTTGGTAAAGAAACATATATTGGTTTTATCATTCTATGAAAGACGCATAGTTATCATTTTTTGTTGTGGTTCATTACAAATTTTAAAATTTTATTTGATTTATGTGTGTGTGATTGTGATTTTAACTGTAAATTTAGGGTTTGCTTCTTAACAGTTTAATAAGTTTAATGGAACTCATACTTTATTCGGTCAGCTATATATGATTGTTTGATAGTGGCTTAATGACATAGAAAATAATTTATTCAATAAGTTTTTAGAGAGAACTTCATGCAAAAAGTCAAGTCCCTTTTCAAACGTGTATCTCATAATTAAAAAAGTACATTCTTTCCACTTATGAAAAACTCTTTCAAACAATAGCTTTTATAATTTATCAGACAGATTAATCCACACACAAAAATTTGTTATAATTGAGATATTTATAAAAGATGATAAAACTTCATTTATTATAATTAATGTCTTAAATTAGAGCATTTAGAGTAATGAAACCTCTAAAAACCTCACTTGTCATATTTTTTCCATAATAGAACTCCACAACTCTAATTATATTTATAGATTATTATATAAATTTAATATATATATATATATATATATATATATATTAGAAAAATGTAAAGAAAATTAAAATTAAGATTAAAATATAATTTATTAATTTTCTTTTTTCTATATTAACTTTAATTTATTAATTTATATATTTTGTTAACATATTCAAAAAATAATTAAAACATAGGAGGTGTTTGAGATTGCTTATAAAAACAACTTATTACTTATTCTGGTGTGACATCGGTAATAAGTATTTTTGAGTGCTTGGATAAACAATTTATACCGGTACCAAACCGGTAATAAAGAGTTTTTAAAGAAGTTAAACTTTTCTAACTTATAATAAATTGATAAGTGTTTTTGTAGAAAAACATAAGCTGTTTCAAATTAGCAATCCCAAACACCCTCATAAATATAACTTTATAGTATAATTAAAAAAAGTGTAAAATCCATAAAAATATTAATCTTTATAAAAAGTAACACTAAATAATAATAGTAATACTAGTTGTGTACCCGCGCAATGCGGCGGAAACCATGAATTTTAACGATTTTGAAGTTCCACTGGTTTTATAAGATAAGATTTAACGATGATATATGTTACACTTGGTCTTTACATATTAATACAATTTGAATAAAGAAGAGTTATGGTTTCAATTACAGACTATCGATGCAAAACATTGTATGACAGTTTAAAATCCAATATATTTAAAATCCAACATATTTAAACGACTCCACAAATGTATTCAATTTACACCAAGAGCAAAGAACCAATAAACTTGAGTTTTAAGATAAACACTCAAAATCAATAAAGAAAACTACAAATTTGACAGATCATAAGCCATGAAAAGACAAAAAAAGATGGGTTTTAGAATGAAATTTCAACTGCTTACCCTCTTTCTTGTCCAGAAACTCAGATTAAGATTGAATTAATACATGTATATATATATATATTTCAAAAAAACCCAAGAACATATTAATTCAAAACATATTATACAGTGCAATTTGGACAGCCTAACCCCAAAATATATAGTATATATATAAATAAACAACTATAAAAGTATAAATCGTAAATATTAAAAATATTTTTTCACAGTATATATAATATATAATAATATAATTAAGTCAAAAAGTATTCAATATTGGACTCATTTCGAAGGTATTAACGAGACGATTATAATGGTGTAACTTGTTAAAATAAAAATGTATTTTTTAAACATGTTTTAATTGATATACGATCATGTATGTTAATTTGATAAAAGTTTAAAATGAAATATTTAAAAGTAAATGACGTAAATTAATTAATTAATTAATTAATTATAGAGGTATAAAGTGTAAATTTAAAATTATAATTTTTAAAAAAATCGGTTGTGAGAGGGTGAGTGTATGTGAGGGGTGAGGGGGTGAAAAAGTGAGTATAAAAGGTATTTTGGTCATTTAGAATTTTAAGACTTTAAGATTTTTGCTAAATTTGTTTAATAAGATAATATAGATAAATCACTCGTAATCTCGATTCTACCAAATATGTTCAACCAAGTAGAGCAGAGTTGAAAATGAACTTTATTTGAACGCACCTCGTGAAGATATTTTTGGAATTCATGAGTAGAAGCCTTGAAATATTTGTCTTGAACTGTCTACCTCTTCATGGATCCAATTGATCAACATGTCAGTTCTCTCCTTTCATCGACATTCACATTATTCAAAATTATGCATGTTTGTATAATATCACAATTATGATGGCCCTTTAATTATTGCCCAACGTGATTGAAACACTTCATATGCACGCTCAACATCATTTCTGGCACCATTTTATTGTTGTTTGAACAACTTTTTTTTGCATCTTGTGGGCAAGAAAAATAACTTAAATATGACAGTATAATGAGATAATAAGAAATTTAATTCATCAATACAAAAACTTGTATAAAAATTTACAATAAACAAAATTAAAAAAAAATTGTTTTATAATAATTAATTTATATTGTTTTGTATCAATTTTAATTTGTATGTTTTATATATTTATTTAGAGAAAATGAAATGATTAAAATTTAATAAATAAAATAATAACAGAAAATGAATATATACATGAATATGATTTCTTATTTAAACATCTGAGTTATAATAAAAATATAAAATAATATTACAAAGACAACAAAATATTGTCTCATTCGACATGGACACTTGCTTCTTTGGCATATGGAATATGCTTACTGCACATAATATCTGGCATTAAATATTAATATATTATTTTAAAGTTAAATTATTTAATATTATTGACTTGATGAATTATTATATATATGTTATGTAAAAAAAATCACATGTGATTCACACAATTTTACTTACGATTTGAAAACGCGGCCATAGAGTTGGTTGCACACTTTTTAGCTGTTGATGTAAAATCACATATAATTTAATTGTTTTCATATTATCTTAAATAGTTGATATTTTCGTTTGATCCTCCCCCCTCCCTCTCTCTTTCTCTCTCTCTCTCTCTCTCTCTCTCTATATATATATATATATATATATATACATAGACACACGTATGTGTATGTATACATGATAGACTTCTTGTCTTAATTCTCATCTTAAAAGGCAAATTTGTTAAGAAAGATTTATGATAAACGAAGTCGATGACCAAAGTTTTCAATAAACCACCGAGACAAAAAGCGTGATCAACTTTAATAAAAATAATAAATAAATATATTATATTTAGTGTTAAAAATAATGTAATAAGTTGAAGATGAATTTTTTTTTTACGTTAAAAATTACGTTGAAATGGTCTAATTGTTTTAAATTGAAGTCGAGAAAACTCAAATAAAAACCGTCGACCTTGTATTTGTATGATAAACTAAAAAAGAAAACTATATTAATTTATTCATAAAAAAACAAAGATGGGTGGTCCTTTTCTTAAATCCAATTTAAGATAACAATAACATTCTAACTTATTTAAATTTATCCGCATATGGTTCTAAATAATGTGAGGCATGACGTGACAGTAAGGTCAAACTTTAAGTATTGGTAGTCATAGCAAGGTCATAACGTTTTTCAAGATGTAACTTATGACAACAAATTTCTATACCATATATATTATATATAAACATAAAGAAATGTTCATTTTGTGGTTTTCACTGTAAAATATCGGATAATACCTCGCATGGCTATCGAAAGATAGAGATGTATTTTCGTAATTTTTACAAATAGATAACAAATGGGTTCATATGTGAACCTGTATGATTCACATATGAACTATATGCTCATATGCAAACCCATTAATTAGTTCTTGTGTGGACAATTTAACTCATTCACATATGAATCCAGGGGTTCATATGTGAATCAATTAAATAATCCATATATGAATTAAACAGGTTTACATATGAATACATAGTTGATATGTGAATCACATGAGTTCACATATGAATCCGTTTGCCTTCTATTTATAAAAGTTACGAATCTACCCCTCTATTTTTCATATTGTTCACATCACACGAGTTCACATAAGTTATATTGGTTTCGTTCAATTTATTAATAGAGATTTGTAGGTATCACCAACTTCAATAATATTCAATATTTCAAAAAAAAAATGTCATCTTGTGACCAAAAATTTGTTCTGTACATTTATCAAAAAGTTCAATTTTTATCCATAAACAAGATCCAAATTAAGATATAAACACCATCATATGTCTTAATTTATACAAAGAGAAACCGCATAAGAAGCTTTACAGATTTAAATTTCTCTCCCTTCTTATTATGGAGAGGAACGACGCGAATCCCGGGTCTCAATTCCGATACGGGCAAACACGTTTGACCCGCAAAGTCATCTTTATCGACATCGTATTCTTGTACAACGATCTCAAGTAAAGCTAGCTCCGGGACTCTCAACGGGAAGGTGAATTCTTCGTTCCATATGGGCGTCCAATCATCTCCGATCACTCTCGTCCTCTTCTTCGCTACATCAACCGGCACTCCAACTATATACACCTAAAATTTCATCCCATTCTACTGTTAGATGTCGTTGTAAAGTGTCTTCCCTTTATACATGATACTTTTAAAAAATAATATCTTATAAAAAGAATAATGCACTACAACTAAATTGGATTTATAGGACGTCAAATATGTCTAAATATCATTATATACTATTTTTGTAACAATTGTCTCTTACATAATAAAGATGTTACAATAAGTTGATAGTACGCTTTTGGACGACCTAACAAGTTTTTAGGACATATTTAAAATAAAATATCTTATTAGTAATTTTATACGACATTATTTGAAGAAAAAAAATATCTAATAAGAACAAGTGTTATACAAAAACATGTGTTCACATGACACTTTATTTCAGAAATGTCCAAGTAGAACTTTTTAGAACGCCCAAAAATATTGTATAAACTTACTATAACATTTTTGCATAAGATACACAATTGTTTAGTCTTATAAGTAGTCTATTATTCATTCAGACATATTTGCCGTCCTGCAAAGCCGATTTTATTGTAGTAATAAGACGATGATTTAACTTTTGTATCTTATTGACTTGTCCAATGTCGTCGATAGAACTTGTTAGGTCGCCTAAAGGGTTGTTTGGTTGGTTTTCCATTAAGTCATTAGTTTGTCTATGTAGATTGGAAAGATTTTTGTTTGGGAGGGTTTTTCATGGATGGATGGAGCACTGGTTTTTATTTGGGAGGGCCAGGTTTAGAAAAAACTTGGTTTTCTGCATAAAACTCCCGCCTAAAAGCTTACAGAATAAGCCATTATCAAACAGTCATGTATAACTGACCGTATAAGCTATATGTCTCATATGTAAGCCCATTTTTGTTGTGGTTCTTGGTACTAACCTTTGCATAGAAATCTGGTGGTGAGAATGCATCAAAATGAGTCTGGCTGAAATCCAAACGCCATCCATCTCCCATATATACTTTCACCTGCAAAATCGGAATGTTGTTTATGTAGGTGTAAGGGAGGGGATCATGAAACTTGAAGATGACAAATCGATCAACGGTTTATTCGACCTTCAAAGTTGTCTTCACGGGTAATATCGCTTTCGGGTCAAATACTTCGCCATTAGGACCCTTGGTCATAAGAAACTCGGGCTTTTTAACATAACCACACCCTCCATTCGATCTGAACATCCCGTGCATCATCCAAAGTGATCTCCCATACCCCTAATTACCAAAAAAATGAGGCAAATGGCTCAAACACAAAACAAGAAACCAACAAAGCACCAACACATACCAAAGGGGTCAATTGGCCCAGCAATATCCAGATTACTAGTAGATCCTAAGACCCAACCTCGGTCAAGAGTTTCATCAAAAGTGAGGAGTATGTGTGAGTTTTGTCGTATATAAACAATATACATCCAAAAAAACGCCAACAAGTTCAACTTCACAACTCACCTGCATATTGAAGGCAACCATTTGAGCACCATGCATCCATGCCGTAAGCGGTCTAAAGTTTGTGGAGGTAACCCGTGTTCCCTTGGGGAACACCCGAAGAATATACTTTTGTGTGAATCTAGACGCAAATGAACCCTTGTTTAGTACTAAAGAATCAAACTGCTCTATTTTTCTACAGTTTAAACCTTGATGCTCTCTGTAATGAACCCTTGGTTAGTCTTTTTTAATGTAATTATGGTTTTTATTACAACAAAATGAGTTACCAAAGAGCCTTTGACCTAACGGTATAGTACGTATACAGGATTGGATGAGTCTTGCATAGCTGAGGTATGCAGGTGAAAGAATTGTGGAAGGTTTTAAGGTTTTTAATTTGACATGGGTAGTTTACCAATTTACCTGACTATATCAGTACCATAAAGACTTGCAGCTCTTTCAAGGGCTTGTTCACTCAAACTAAGTCGTTTAGCTTTCCCTGGTTCATCCATTAATGCCCTTCTTGTTCCCTTTTTCGGTTTAGATGCATGAATTGCAATGAGGTGCTTGTACTGCGGGGCCGCTTGCTGTCCAGATTTTTCGTATTCGATATCGTCGTCTTCATAGTCAACACCAAGGATTTCGGACAACCGTCGACTCCTGCTCGAGCTTGCTATCTCGTTCTCATTGTTTCTCTTGCTTGCACTGCAGCTCTCATCATCATCATCCTGATCACTGTTGCTCTGCTATTAAGAAACCAAATTGAAACAAACCAATCCACTTTAGAAAGAGTGATTAGCTTTTTCAACCATCTTACTTGGCTTCTTCATCACAAACAAACCATTCGTTTTGCAAAAACGCAAAAAAGAGAATAAGAACGAGCAAGTTTTCACAAATTATGGAAAGTAAATGCAAAAAAAAAAGCAAACCATTGTACACATATATTGGGAAGAAATGGTTCAAGTCTAGACGACGAGTGACTCTAACATGCCCCCTCCAATGGAAGCTAGATGCACCCAGATTGTCTTAGTGTCAAGAAGGGGCTAGATGGGTGAGGGGGGTAGAAGACTACAGATTGCCCCAAAGTATTGAGTCCCTAAAATGGTAGACCTTCGCTTTGATACCATGTGAGAATATGTGAAACCCCCAAATTAGTCTTCAAAATAGCCGAGGAGAGAAGAAAGGTTGCAACATATATTGAGGATAAATGGTCCAAGTCTGGAGCATGTGACATTCTGACGGTCCAAAATCATCCCATCTTGCAAAATTGTTGGTTTTTGCGACTTCACAAAAGAATGATGGTTTGTTTGCAATAAAAGATCAAGTATAATGGCTCAAAAGTTAACCACTCATTTTGGAGACAATCAAAACGATAAGTTGTTGTAAACTCACGCTGCGTTCGTCCCCCATGTACGACTCTTCTTCAGATGAATCTTTATCCAGAGACGAGCGTTCTTTGCGCGGATTCTTGGATCGAAGGTATTCTTTTGGAGGTTTTGTTGAAAGAATGATTTGATGTCTTAATGAATCAGGTGAAGGGAATTCATCTTTATCACTTGGCTTTGGGCAGTATAACATCTCCCCAAAAGTGTTTGTGACCATCTAAAAATCCATAAAAGCATGATTCAATCCTTAAAAATGGATTAAAATGTTCATAAACATCAAATGGAATTATGAAGCTAACCTCTGCAACCTTAGCCTGAAGATTTGGAGTAAGATGATCCTCTAAAGTGATAACAACAGGATACGAAGAATTTACAAAAGCATGCTCTTTAATGGACTTTAAACATTTGTGAAGTGTAACGGGAGTCGTCAGGGTCCTATTTTTCATCAAAAGTATGAACATGAAACCTTGTAAATCATAGACGTTATGTCAAAAACGAAACTTGTGTTTGGTATGTAGACGGGACTCGACATGACTGGATGGGCGATTTTGTTCCACTCATTTTGGGAGATAAAAAAGTGCATTTTGTCTCACTCAGTCTTATCCTTGTGTCAAACGTGACAAAAGTTCTATTAGTACTGTCATGTCTTGTTATACCAAGCACAACTAAAAAGTAAGAAAAGGGCATACATACCTGCCATGAAGTACTTGTATTCCATCTTTTGCATTATTAGGCCATAAATCAAGTTCTATTGCCCTAACACCTCTTTGAAGAGCCTTTATGATTGGTACTTCACTAGAATCACTGCTGAGTTGATTTCCAGTAAGGTATGAGTTATGACCAGTGTATATGAAATAATGTTGCAATGGAGCACTCATGTCATGGTGTACCTGAAATCATACACATTGTTACAAAAAACAGAACACCATACACATTGTTTGCATTTGAGGCATCGATACAACTCAACTATGATCATTAGTATGGCCATGTTCATGTCACAACTTTCAAATTTCTTGAGCAAACATTGCATTGTTCATCAAACTACACAGATCAACATCCATCAAACTATATGCATTAGTTGCAATCATTCCCTAACAATTTGCATACTTTTTCACTTAAACCATCAAGCAATTTTTGGTAAATTGAAGCTCCTGATAAGTGGGATTGACCTAAATTAGGGACATATAACCATTTCTAGCCATGAAAGCACCGATCTCAGTGTAATTTGGTAAATACTCAATGGTGGGTACTCGAAGAATCATTTCAACTCTAGAAATTACTCGAGATTCTGAACTTTCACCCTTGAAATTCCATGGCAGATGATACTAACATCAAATTGGGGGTGTCAAAATTTGAAACATAATCCTTATATCAATTGTGAAAAAATCAAGAGGAAAAGTATTGGAAAAATACCTTAGTTTGAATAGGGCCATTGAGGTCATCAAGTAGTAGATAATGGAAGAAATCGTGAATATTGAAAGCGTAGCGGGTCAAATGGGAGCGGGAATGGTTGAGAATCCGATCCATGATATCCTGGGCATCCTCCATCGTCGTCGATTCTTCTCCCTGAAACTCAATCAAGAAGCGTAAAAAAGTATCCGGCAACATCTCCGATTCGCCCATGGAATATGATTGAAAAACGTCGATCACGTCCGGCGGTGGACCCATTTCGCTGATTTTAAACTTGCGATTAAAACACCCAAACATTTTGTAATAATTATAGTTTCCCATGACATTTTTTCTTCTCCGATCACTTCGCTCTTCCTCCTGGAACATATGTGGGTTTGAAATGTATAAATCTTGTGCAGAATCTTTCGTGGGATGATATGAATTCTGGAGACGAAATCTGGAAAAAGCTTGACGAAGTGATTTGGGGATTGTTGAGGAGAGAGAGCGATGATTGTAGGGAATGGTTCTGCAATTTTGGGATTTTTTGAGGTTCGATTATTCGTTTGTTTGTTTGTTTTTCTTCATCAAATTGAAGCAATTGGATTACGGTATCACGTATATTTCCAAGTCTTTCATGCATGTCGAGATATAAAATTAAAAGTATAATTCAAGTTTGGTCCCTATACTTTAAAACTTGTATTTGATTTCTCATGTTTGTTAATTTATATCAGTTTTGGTCCTCTGTCTAATGGTCCCTAACTTTTTCTGTTAAATCCAGTTAAATAAGAAGTATTTTGGTCATTTTCACTATTGTCTTCTTTTTATACTAAAATTAAAAAAAATATTATATTTTAAATTTTAAAAAATAAAAAGAATAACCACTGCCTTTTGTTTTTTTTTTCTTTTCTATTTTTGTTTTATAATTTAAAATTAAAAAATATGATTTTTTTTTTCTAATTTTAATATAATGAAAATAAAAAAATAACAAAAATACTCCTCATTTAATTGGTCTTAATAATAACCGTAAGACAAAGAAACCAAAATCGTTAAAAATTGACAAACATAAATTTGGTCTAAAATCACAACTGATTATTTATAACAGTAAACTACAAATTTGGTCCCTGTGGTTTGTTAGTTAAAACATTTTTCGTTTCTATAGTTTTCAAATTACAATACGGTCATTATGGTTTGTAAAAACGCTCACATTTGGTCCCTCACTCTAATAGTCATTAAAAAAATCTGTTACAAAATTCTGGCTTGGTTGTCCGATGGTGAGGAAAACAACAACTTCGATGGTCAGGAAGAACATCTAAGGTGAGGAAGACGACGACTTTGATGTTGTTGATTGCTTATTTCAAACAACTTTATGTTTTTTTTAAATGCTTATCAACTTATATGGTGTTAAACCGTAGTTTTATAAAAAATGTTTGGATTAACTTATGGTTGTACTAAAACATAATAAATTGATAAACTGGATTTTAATATTTAACAAATTTTGCTTATACATGTAAAATGACCAAAAAAATACATACATATAATACCAAGTTAATTCTAATTTGGATTCCACTTTGCAAAACTTTTAAATTGGAGGAACTGGTACATGAAAAGGGGATCGAAATGGTCCATATGTGAGGAAGGAGGTGTGTGAATCTGATGAGAAGTTTATTAGGTATAGGGAAAGAAAAGGGTAAAAAAGTAAATTGTTTTCCACACCAAATAAGTTGAAATCTGATAAGTTAGAAATGAGTAACTTATCAAAAACTCATTATTACCAGTTTGGTATCATATAAACATTATTTTTTTTTCTTTCCCCATTCAAACACTAAAAACTGTTTATTACCGGTAACACATCTAAGTCAATAAGCAGTTTAAATAAACAATCTCAAACACCCCATATTATATATCTTTTTTAAAAACAAAAAGGACAGAAAAATGACAAAGAACTAAAATGCCCTCGTTTAACGGATCTTTTTAACTTTCGTTAGAAGGATGGACCAAACCCGAATATTTTTGTAAATCACAATGATCATATTATAATTTTGAAACTATAGGTTCAAAAAATGTTATAATTGACAAACCCTACATAGAGTCAGATCACTTTTTTCTTACTCTAGTCTATTTATAACAATGTGATGGAAGGAAGACCACATAACTACTGAAAATGTTTCCTTTTAAGTCCTTCAATTATAAAAATATCAAAGAAGTCCTTCAACTTAAATCTAATTTGGTTTTGTTTCATATGGGAGAAAAACGGTTACAATAAAGATGATTGGAGAAAGGGTAATGAAATCAATCATGGCAACTGAGAATGAGATTTTTTAAGGAAGAGAGTATTTCTAAAATAAATCTGATATTTTAAGGAAGATGGTTATACCTAAAAATATAAATTTGTTAACAAGTCATAAATATAACCTTTGGATGATTTGCAAAAGAATGAGTATCTCTGGCGCCGTTTACCAAACGCTTATCTGGGTAAGCACTTACCAAGTCGCGTTACCTCACCGGATGAATATGGTAAGGACCAAGAATCTTATCCGGTAAGAACGAGACAAGGACATAGAGTCTTACCCGGTAAGTGCGGGCGACAACTCTTACCACGGTAAGCACTTACCGGGTAAACTATCGCATACGATGCTGTTTTTGTGGACTAAAATCTTATCCGGTAAGTAAATAATAATGTTAAATTTTATGATAAGCACTTACCGGTCTCTCTCTCTCTCTCTCTCTCTCTATATATATATATATATATATAGGTTGGTTATTATACAACTCTTGACATTTATGCAACCAATACAACTCAATCTCAACCGTCCATTTCATTTGATTAATATGTGATTTTATAAAAGTTTTGATTATTTTCTAATATAAAGTATTGATCATAATTAATGAATCATATTCATCTTCCATTAATATTCAAATCATAATAAATGAACTCTCATTATTTCCATAAATATCTCAATTTATTGGGTTGTATTGGTTGTACAAATGCTATGGATTGTATTTGAAACAAATTATATATATATATATATATATATATAGATGAGCGTTCAAATAAAAACTTGCTCCATTTGTGTAAACCGTGTAAACCAATCTCATCTATCCATTTTCTTGATCAATGGTCAAGATTAGTTTACTTTATTTTAGGAAATTAAAAAAAAATATATATATATATATATATATTAAAAATTTATTTTATTTCAACAGTAGGGGCAAAAATGGTAAACAAAATTTAACATTTGGTAACATCCTTCTAGATATTAATGACACTATTTTCATTTTTTAAAGCAATATATTATTTTTTAACTTTAAATCACATCCATCAATAAAACATATAAAAAAATGAATATAACACACCATATTCAATTATATGGAGTGAATCGTTTTAAATTTTGAATTACATTATATGAACGAAATTGGTTTCACCATTAAAATGTTTCGGTTCACATAATTTATTTGCAACAAGACCCAGTTTCACGTTCATGAAACTTGTTTCATTTTCTTTTTCATAATTTATTTTCAAAATGCACCGGTTTCATTTTCCTTTTCATCAACAAAATGGATCAACTACACCATCAATGCAACGGTTTCACCATAAAAATGTTTTGGTTCACCTAATTTATTTGCAACATGAACCGGTTTCACGTTCATGAAACCTGTTTCATTTTCTTTTTTATAATTTTTTTCAAATTGCACCGGTTTCATTTTGCTTCTCATAAAAAAAAGATTAACTACACCATCAATGCAACGRGTTCACCATAAAAATGTTTCGGTTCACCTAATTTCTTTGCAACATGAACCGGTTTCACGTTCATGAAACTTGTTTCATTTTGTGGATTTTTTTTGTTCATCTACATTTTGATGATTTCATTCTATAATTCAATTGTTTCATCAAGACACATTTCTTGATTATAACTCATGACAATATATGAAATCCAAATTTTTAATATTTTAATATAATTAAATATTTAAATGTTACAATTTATATAATTTCTTTTATTACGTTTCCTTAATTAAGATTTATTAATAACTTTCATATTTAATAGAAAATATTGTAAATGACCGAAATACCCTTATTGATTAAATTTAATTAGGAAAAAAGAATTTTCATATTGGTCGAAATTGGTTTACACGGTTTCTTAAAAATGCACGGTTTTCATTTGAACGTGTCCCTATATATATATATATATATATATATATATATATATATATATATGGGATAGATACAATGCAAACCAAACTATTTGTTCAAATTATGAAAACCGTCGATTTCATTATTTATTTTAGTGAAAATTTTTCATGAAATTGTTTAATAAGATGAAATTGTTTCAAATAATTCATTTCATGATGAAAATGTTTTATATATTTTTGTTTTTTATACAAAAATTAAATTATTTCATGTATTTCTCATTTTAATGAAATTTGTTTATTAAAATTAATAGAATGAATGTCTATAATTGTTTGAAATGAATTATTTGAAACAATTTCATTATATTAAACAATTTCATGAAATTTTTTCACTAAAATAATCAATAAAATCGACGATTTTCACGGTTTGTACAAATGACTTAGTTTATAAAATATCCCCCTCCCACACACACACACACACACACACACACATATATATATATAAGAGAGATCAAATGCAAACCATTTATACAAATCGTACAAATGCGATTTAACTAGACATAATTTTTTTTACTTTTTTTTTAATCATGAAGGTTAATTTTTTGTGTGTGCAGGATGTTAATTATATACATTATCATTTTCATATATTAATCTTAGAAAACAAATTTTATCAAAATGAGAAATACATGAAATAGTTTCATTTTTAAATAGAAACAAAAATACGTAAAACAATTTCATCAAGAAAAGAATTATATGAAACAATTATTTGATATGATGAAATTGTTTCAAATAATTTTTTTTCCTGATGAAATCGTTTCATATATTTTTGTTTCATCTATTTCTCACTTTGATGAAATTTGTTTTCTAACATGAATATAATGAATATGATAATGTCCACAATTAACGCCATCTACAATAAAAATGATTAATCAATCCTCAAAATTAAAAAAAATTAAAAAAAATACAAATAACCCTCTCCTATATATTTATACTACATTAATAAGCATTCACACTAAACTCTTAAAGCATGAGGTATAACTTTTTTAAGCATGAACTTTGAAAAACTATGAATAACTTAACAAATGTTTTTTTATATACGGAAAATGTAACAAATAAACTCATACAACCTTTTCATTTTTTATGAATTTTGAATCCTTGACCTCTTAGAAAACTAAAGGAAGTTATTGAATAGAGGTTCATACTCTCTTCCTCCCTGTTTTCAGTTGCGGTTCTACCAGAAACTTCATCTCCTTGTTTGTTCATTATATTTTTAACCGCACCTCCACAACCAAATGTGGGTGGGTTCAGAGGTTTCTTTCATCGATCACACACACTTTTCATGAATCAAGTGTCTTTGCTACCGACGTATCGAAAGAAGATGTGTACAATTTTAGGTCAGACCGTTCTATTTTCTCCATTCTTCAACCTGCATAATCCTTGAATCAGTACTAGTTCTTTTGTAAACTTGATTGCATATGAACTTCAAATTCCTTCATATTTGATTCTACTCTTTTTCTGGTAGAGAGATGTGTGGGTAAATAAGAATTATTGTTGGTTTGTTTATAACATAAGTTAAATATGTATATACATTAAGAATTGTTTCTCCTGCCACACTCAATTTGTCGTTACTCAATTAGGTCTGTAGAAATGCTGTCATAATGAACATGTTTCCAAGTCAATCAGGTATAGCATACTGTTAACCTAAATCTTCTTTACTTTCAATTACCATTTGCTTAATTAGATCTTTCAATTACTACTTCCTTTGAGGTCTCGCTGTTTGCAGACCATGATCAAGTCTTAACCCAATTGATGTTCCGAGATCTTGGTTGTGGAATTTACCAAGAAGAACACTGTATTACTACATGGAAATTTTTATAACAAAAGATGTTCAATACTGCTTTTGGAGAGGTATGAAAAGATATAGATCCCTATTACGTGCACTAAAGGGTGTTAAAGTCTTAAAATACTAAATGATCAAAATACCCATTATACTCACTTTTTTTATTTTTTCACTTTTTCACCCCCTCCTCTCCTCATATATACTCACCATCTCACAACCGATTTTTTTTTAAATTATAATTTTAAATTTATATTTTATACTCCTATAACTAATTAATTAATTTACTTTACGTCATTTACTTTTAAATGTTTAATTTTAAACTTTTATCAAATTAACATATATAATCGTATATCAATTAAAACATGTTTAAAAAATACATTTTTATTTTAACAAGTTACACCATTATAACCATCTTGTTAATACATTTGAAATGAGTCCAATATTGAATAGTTTTTGACTTAATTATATTATTATATATTATATATACTGTAAAAAAATATTTTTAATATTTACGATTTATATTTTTATAGTTATTTATTTATATATATACTATATATTTTGGGGTTGGGTTGTCCAAATTGCATTGTATAATATATTTTAAATTAATACGTTCTTGGGTTTTTTTGAAATATATATACATGTATTAATTCAACCTTAATATGAGTTTTTGGACAAGAAAAGAGAGTAAACAGTTGGAATTTCATTCTAAAACCCATCTTTTTTTGTCTTTTCATGTCTTATGATCTGTCAAATTTGTAGTTTTCTTTATTGGTTTTGAGTATTTATCTTAAAACTCAAGTTTCTTGGTTCTTTGCTCTTGGTGTAAATCGAAYACATTTGTGGAGTCGTTTAAATATGTTGGATTTTAAATATATTAGATTTTAAACTGTCATACAAATTGTAAAATATTCTCTTATAAAACCACGTGGAACTTCAAAATCGTTAAAATTCATGGCTCCCGCCGCATTGCGCAGGTACACAACTAGTTTATTTATAAATATTTTTTATAAATTTAATGAAAAAAATTGGATAGAAATGCAACAGAAACAATTAAAATCCATATTATTTAGACTAGAAGGGTACTCGCGTAATGCAGCGAGATACATCTTGATTTTAATATGTCATTTTATTCTTTATCTCAATCGATGTTATTGTATAGTCTTATGTGATTTTGAAAAATCGATAATGTCTTTATTTTTTAATAAAATATAAATTTGAAGATATCATAAAAAATTCACAAAAATATATCGATATTAATATCAAATTAACTATTTAAATTTCCTATTTATTATGTAATTTTTTAGTTCAAATTTTTTTATTGTAATTTAATTTAGGTTTAATAACGAAGTAATTTATATTTGATTCAATAATATAATTTTTTTATAAAGATAATAATTAATTATTTTGTTAGAACTCGATAATTATTCTAATTATATTTTAGATTTTTTATATTTTAAAATAAGATGTTTATCCTCTAATTGGTTATGTTTATCTGTAGTTAGTTACGCAAATTCAAACATAAATCTTTAATAAGTTGTACTTATGTTGTAATCTTGAATTTTAAGTAATATGCATCAATATATAGTATTTCATGCATTAAAAATGATTTTTAAGAGTTTTTATCAAATATTTTATAATATAGTATAGATTATCATTGATATTACTAAAATTCTAAAATTTCAAAACCAAATTTTTTTCAAAACCATAGAAAATAAAATAAGAGTAAAATTAAATTTCAAATGGATTGATTAAACAAACATAACGGATTTAACACGAAATAGACGGAATCAATTTGAAATAAAATATATGGGGAATGGTGATAAACAGTGACATTTAAGTATAACAACCTACCCTATTTTACGCCCAACTTTATCTCAAAATTCGAATCAAAATGCTTAACCAATTTATAGATAAACTTATTTTAATATAGTATTCTAGTTTATCCTATATTTAAATGTGTTTTATCATTATTTTTATAAAATATATATTAAATAAATTATAAATTTAAATCTTAAAAGATTTTAAAAATACGAAATAAATTTTATACAAATTTTATGGCATTTGAAATTCTTTTATTTAATTATAAATACACGAAATTGACAAATGACCAAATTTGTAGTTTACTCTGATACTTTTTAATTTCTATTAAAATATTTGGTTCTCACAAAATTAGTATCCAAAACGTTATTTTACTGTTTGACGACGACGACGCCGCACTGCTTATTAAATACCCACTGTTCATCGTAGTCATCTCCGGCGATATTTAACGATTTGATGATTACGTTGTAATTTCTACCTCATTTTCTTACGGTCATTCAATTTCCGCCGCCGGCTAATTCTTCCTTGATTCACTTAACAGGTACGAATTTTCATGTTATATGCTGTTCATCAACTGTAAATCTGAATTTTTGATTCATCCACGAACTGCATGTGTAAAATGTAGAAATTTTTTAAGCATAATGACACACCAACTATATAGGTTGATCTAAGTTCAAGTGTCCTTTTGATTTGTTGATAAGTTGCGATGCTGTTATGATCTGTATTGTCATGGAGACAAATGGTGTGTTGCAATGCTGTTAAACCCTAGTTTGTATGTATGGTATAAACTGCTAATGCATTCACTTTTGATGCAATTTTTGCGGTAATACTGTATCGGTTTTTAACAACTGTTATATGAAAATCATTTATTCCCAATTTCTCGACCAGATATTTGTAGATTTCTATTGTAAAACAAGTGTTCTTGATACTAAAAGTTATAATTTGGTGTTGTTAAGTAACATTGCATCTGAATTTTTTAATCCATCGTTTTAAATTTTGATTTATGCACAAATGCAAGAACAGTAAATAGAATGTTTTTAAGCAGATTAGTTTAATCATATGTATATATAAAATCAATTTAATGTTCAACTTTCTAGTTTATTCATCTTTTTTTGAATTTTTAATGACCTGCCATTCATTAGAATTTTTGAATCAGAACAAAAATGTTGAGTTCTAAGGGAGATGGAAATGGTAATGGTGGAGAAGGCAACACCATCCCCAATCTGAAGAAACGATCTTGTGGATGTGTGAAAGATGATTTCTTACCAGAAGAATCATTCAAGAGCTGGTCAAATTATGGAAAAGCCTTACTTCAAACTAAAACACGTCTGAAAGACCGTTTTCTGGCAAGATCATCGGACCAACTTGAACTTAATGATATGAGAGCTCGAAGCCAGAACGAAATGAAGAAAACCCTCAATTGGTTCGATCTCATTTGGTTCGGTATCGGAGCGGTCATGGGTGCCGGAGTTTTCGTCCTCAGCGGTGAAGCTGCCCACGATTTAGCCGGTCCTGCTCTTCTCTTGTCATATCTTATTTCCGGCTTTGCAGCTTTACTCTCTGTCCTCTGTTACACCGAATTTGCAGTCGAACTTCCGGTGGCCGGCGGCTCATTTGCTTACCTGAGAGTTGAGCTTGGTGACTTCATAGCTTATATTGCCGCCGGAAACATCCTCTTAGATTACGTTGTCGCCGGCGCCAGCGTCGCCCGTTCCTGGACGTCATATTTCGCAACATTATGCAACCATGATCCCGATGATTTCCGGATAAACATTACCTCTCTAACCAAGGGTTTCAACCACTTAGACCCGATTGCAGTCGGCATCTCGATGATCATTTGTGTAATTGCATCATTCAGCATCAAGGGTTCATCGAGGTTCAATTCAATTGCGACCATAACCTACATGACTTTAATGGTGTTCATACTCGTGGCCGGAGCTACAAAGGCCAACACCTCCAATTTCCAACCGTTTTCCCCTTTCGGTCTTCGGGGTGTTTTGAAGGCTTCGTCTGTGCTTTTCTTTGCATACGTTGGGTTCGATGGGGTTGCGACGCTTGGAGAAGAAACCAAGAATCCGGGGAGAGATATTCCGGTCGGGCTAGTCGGATCGATGATGGTTGTGATCACGATTTATTCACTTCTAGCGACCGTGTTGTGCCTGATGCAGCCGTACAACCAAATCAACCGAGATGCACCCTTCTCCATTGCATTCCAAGCTGTTGGAATGAATTGGGCGAAATATATAGTTGCTTTAGGTGCGTTAAAAGGAATGACCACGGTTCTGTTGGCTAATATCATCGGTCAAGCTCGGTATTTCACTCACATCGCTCGAACCCACCTGGCTCCACCCATTCTTGCGGTGATACACAAGAATTACGGCACACCCATGACTGCCACCATCGTCATGACCGCCGCAAACTGCCTCGTCGCGTTCTTCACGAGCCTTGATATCCTGGCGAACCTTCTTTCAATCGCCACTCTCTTCATTTTCTCCCTGGTGGCAATTGGGTTGATCGTGAGACGATACTACTCGACTGGGGTGACGTCAGATTCCGACAGAAACAAGCTGATCGCGTTACTGAGTCTGATCATATCTTCGGCTATCGGGCTTTCGATTCTTTGGGCATTGAATGTGAACTTTTGGGAAGGATACGTGATTATGGGTGGGGTTTGGTTTTTTGCCACTTTGGGCCTTCAGTTGACGGTGAAGCAAGCCAGAAAGCCGAAGCTGTGGGGGGTGCCGTTGGTTCCATGGCTGCCGTCGGCGAGCGTTGGTGCTAATGTGTTCATCATGGGCTCGATTGATGGAGCTTCTTTCTTGAGGTTTTTGGTGTGGACTGGTTTGCTGCTTGTGTACTACTTTTTTATTGGGTTGCATGCTTCTTATGATGCATCGAAGGATGATACGAAATTGGTGGTTAATGGCGGTGGAGGTGGCGGAGGAGTGTCGGCAACTTCTGAAGCTGTGGAACTGAGAGCAATAAGCACTAGAAGCACATGAGTTGTCGGTATGTTTACAGTATTGGTCATCTCTATTAATAGTTTTTCTTTTTCTGAAAATCCTAAGTTTACAATGGCATGTAAGTGCAGTACCACCACCATCAGCAGCCATGCCGCCACCATTGTAATATTTGAACAAAGTCGTTTTATCCCTTGGACTGTTGATACTAGTTGCTCGTAATGACTACCATGACTTACGTGACCCTTTCACACACGTTTTTGGTAACTGGTGGTAGAGACTTTTACTTGGTTAATGCGTATCGGATAAGAGATACTTATCATCAATCTTACTATGCGTTTTTGATGACCAAGAATCTTAATAATCTTAAAAGATTACTCGATCAACGTACTACATGAATTAAGGAAGTAATCCAAAACATATTAAAACGCTATATGTCTATATACACACACACATAAATTAAATTGGTTGAGGGGTGATAATGCACAAAGGACCCATTATTTCAACCGAACATAGTTCTAGTCCCGCACCAGTCATTCAAGCCTAAAACTGTCTCCATTCTATAAGGCGTAAGAGCATCTCAACAAATTATCGAAAATCAAGAAAATGGAAATTTTGGACAATTTTTTGTTCCAATAGATCCAAAAGTTTCCTCAAAACAAAGAAAATAGGAGAGAAAGTGTAATATTTTTCAAATTTGACGAATTCTCGTAAATGATTACCGTGCAACAATTTTCTATTATATTTCATCAATGAAAAAACTTGAAATTAAATGTTTTAGAATTTATTTTCTTTTGGATTTTCGATTTTTCCATTTGAACTTTTTTTCGAAAAATGGTGCCGAAATCTAACAGAAGAATTGTTTTTTTTGTTGAAGGATAAATGTGTTATCGTCAAGATGATATGACAATAGAGATAGACATATTAGAGTTAGATTAAAATGATGTATATCATGGTTATCTCTTTGTAACACCTTCCTATTTAAAGGGATTATGTTTAATGAGAATGAACAGTTTTTTCGATTCTGATTTTTCCACAACATGTTATCGACACGTAAACTCATGCATTAGCCCCCGTAAGTACCATTGATGACCATCACTAAACGGTTACTCAGTTTGCTACCGTTGCCATCCTACACTCCAGGAGTCAACACTATAATTTATTTTGATGAGTAAGATTTTAGTACATCAAAACATATTGAATGCAACAATTTACCAGGTAAGCGCTTACCTGGGTAAGAGTTGTAATCTTCACTTAACGGGTAAGACTCTCCATCGTTCTCATCCAGTAAGATTATTGGTCCTTGTCATGTTCATCCGATAAGGAAATTTATTTGGTAAGCACTTACCAAATAAGCGTTTAGCAAACGACATCAAATCCACGCTATATGTATTTAATTTTTGTATATGGATTTCTTAGTGACGAATGACGAGGGTTCAAAATATCATGATCGTTAATTTCTTTAATATTAGATTATGCATTTATTTTCTCATAAAAAATACAATTTATGATCTCACTATGATTTTTTATTATTATATGTTTTCTTTATTATGTCAATCTAAAAAAAACTGTATGAACCACGGTAGATAAGAACCCTAATATCTAAACACTAGAGAAATAGAAACATAAATCAAAACTTGTAGATATACTTAACTGGAATCAAGGACCATAAAACTTGTATTGGAATTCATACACACACTTTTTCATTATTAATAGAGATGGCCAAATGGGTCAAGCCCAAGACCGATTGGGACTGGTTTAAGACCGCTGATTAATGACATGTTATGGTTTTCATCCAAAAACAAGGCCTGGTCCGAGACCGGTTTAGGACCCGTTATAGGCCTAGCCTAGGATCGACCCGATTTTTTCTTCTCCAGAAAAATAGTATTTTAAATGTATTTGATTGAAAATCAAATTACAAATTTACAATAAAACATATTTTTAAGTGTATTTGCTTAAAAACCAATTATAAAACTACAATAAAACATATTTTTAAGTGTATTTGATTGAAAACCAATTATTAAACTATAATAAAACGTATTTTTTAAGTGTATTTGATTGAAAACCAATTATAAAACTACAATAAAACATATTTTTTAAGTGTATTTGATTAACCAAATTAGATATTTTAAAGTGTTTAGAATAACATTAAAGTATTTTAAAAAATTTATCAAAAAGAAATTTAAAAAAGTTATAAAAAGAAAATGTTTTTAAAATATAGGACTGGTTTGGGCACGACCAGGGATCGGGACCGGTTAAAAGTACCCTTAACCGGGCCTTAGTATTCTCGACTAGACCGAGACCGGTCCGGATTGTTACTGTTTCAGCCCAGGACCGATTTAGCTTCGATCCGGGATTGGTTTTTAGCCATCTCTAATTATTAATTACAAATGATCTCCTTGTACCAGTGAAAGTGGATTATATATAAATATCCAATCAATTATAACCAAGAATCTTAGAGATTCAAGATGAACCACAAAGATTGAACCATGTTGAACATGTTTTGAATTGATAAGCTTAATCGGTAAGAACTAAAGTTAAGCAAAAGTTTTTTTTTTCTTCTTCTAATAAGGGTCTGTTCGGTAACAGCTTAATGAGCTGTATAACATGTGTGGCTTATTCTGTAAGCCATACATTGTTGTTCAGAAGTGGCTGATTAGGTCATAAATAGACTTATTCGCTCAGTCGGGTAAAGAGAGTCATATACATACAACCCTTTCATTTTCCATCCCTACCCCTTCCCCTACTGATTAAAAAAAACTCACCAACACCTCTATTGGTCGATCTAAAAATAAAGAAATCTCAATGAACTATGAGAATGCATATGAATTAATGGAAAAAATCATCCATACTCATTGATGATGTATTTGCTTATACTGTTGCTCATGAGATCATATAGCAGGATGACATCAAACCACGCTCAGTTGAAGAATATTAACAAATAGTAGATTGGCCTAAATGGAATGAAGCAATCGAGGAAGAACTAGATTCTTTGGCAAAGAGACATGTGTTTGGTCCAGTAGTGCTAACCCCACGAAGTGAAAAGTTTGTTGGATATAAATGGGTCTTTGTTAGAAAGCAAAATGAGGATAATGAAGTCATAAGATATAAGCCTTATGGCGCAAGTCTTCTCACAATGCCCTGAAATTGACTATGAGGAGACATACTCCCTAGTAATGGACGTAATGACATTCCCCTATCTAATTAGCGTAGTAGTTTCAGAAGGATTGGAAATACAACTTATGGATGTGATTACTGCATATCTCTATGGGAATCTGTTGATCCTCTCTCTCAGTGATTTGATGATAATCCCTTTTTCCTTTCGATGTATTTCTGTATCTGTAATTTCAGTTCCAGCGATCATACACTGAGCTTGTTCAGTGATCGCTGAAGAACTTGTTTTGAAATTCATTCAGAGACAACGATACTTCAAGGAAACAACACTCACACCAAAGATCCTTCAGCAAACGTCGAAGACTGAAACTGAAGATTAGAGACTGGCGCGTACGTGATCTGAAGCGGT
>NC_037540.1:12683342-12688993 GCF_001531365.2 Cynara cardunculus var. scolymus | reverse complement strand
CCAAATGCTTTATAATATAGTATAGATATAGATATATATCAGTTATTTTTAAGGAAAAAGATAATATTTGCCAAGAGAAGGGCATGCATGTGATCTTTTCTTTGTTTAAACATGTAGATCACTTAATAGTTTTATTTTAGATAAAATTACAAATTTCGTCCCTTGATTACTGAAAATATGTTTTTGGGTCCTCCAAAAAAATACATGGTCATTATGGTTTTGATTTTATTTTGAATTGGATCCCTGCTTCTAAATCTATGAATTCAAAGGCTTATTTGATTACCTTACATTTTCTTTTAAGAAACAAATATAAATTTATTGTATTTAATATATATACACACAAGCACGTTGGAATATCGTGAGCCCCCTTCTCTATCGACCACCACCGACCTAGATGTCTCCACTTCCCCGCTGCTCCTTTGCTCCGTCGACCGTCATCGACCAACTTCGTCTTTCTCTCCACTACTCTTCTGCTCCGGCTAGTCTCATCCACACCATCGAACAACTTATTCCGCACCAAGTACCTTCCCCCTCCCTTAGAGGTGTTTGCGGTACGGTTTGGGGATAAACAACAAACTGCACCGTGTATGCGATTTGAACATTTCTTGAAGCTGCACTGCATAAACCTTAAACTGTAGTTTATGCGGTTTGTACTTATCACACTTTATTCCTGGAATCCAGTAATTATAAGTTTAAAAATACATTATATAATCAACGATTAAATATGAATGTAGTCCAAAAAAATAAAGAGTTTCAATACCTCTTGTCCTTAAATACATATTGCATAATTAAAAATAGTCTAAAAAAGTAAAAAATAAATAAAATTCAAACTAAATTGGATATGTGAGTATGCCATATGGGCCTTAAAGTTAATTTATTATTATTGACAATTGTCATATTGATCAAACTCAAAGTCCAAAACATAAAGTCAAAAAATATTACATAAATAATAAATTAATAATTATTATATATGTGTGTGTATATATATATATATATATGTGTGTGTGTGTGTGTGTGCATGTGCGGTGCGGTTTAAACAACGATTTGATAACTGCAAACCGCACTGCAATATTGTGATTTGGAAAAAAAATGCAAACCGCAAACTGCACTGTCAAAGTTCTAAATCACAATTTACAATGTGGTGTGAGCGATTTGGTGGTTTGGATGAAGAACCTTGCTCTCCCTTCACCCTCTCTTCGAACCCATCTCCTTTTGTGACTCTGTAATCGTTCTCCATCCTCACACACACTACATGGTTTAAAGAAAGAGAAAAAAAAACTTGAATGGCTGGTATATAATATCTATGTATGTCAGTGTGTACATGCATGTGTGTGTATATATATATATATATAGATCTTTTTTTGACTAATTTGTGAGATCTGTAAGATTCAATTTAAAACACAAAAAGTTAATTGAAAAATAAAAACTCTACAATAAATGAAAAACTTTTTTCTTCTCTCTCATCTCTCTCCCTCCTTATTTTTCTTCAATCTTTCTCCTATTTTCTCTATCCTTTCTTTTTTTCTCCATATCATACACACAATTGAATATGAAATCAAGATGAACAGATTGTGAACACTTTCTTAGAAATACTTTTATGGTGTGTGAACGCATTATGAACACTCTAAATCTGCGAGATCTGATATAGTTTGTGAACATATTATGAACACAAACTAAATTTAAATATAATCATAGAAATCCAAATTTCACATACTCGAAGATGTAAACAACTTCATAAAGATAACACAATGTAACGCCCCCAGAACCCCGTAGCAAGATATTGTCCGCTTTGACTAACCCGCACCTAACCGGTCACGGTAGCCGCATGGTTTTCTCCTGGCGTGGGCATGAACCGAAGTTCGTATCCCACCCAAAACGCGTCTTGCTAGAGAAGGTATCCACACCCTTATAAGGAGTGCTTCGTTCTCCTTCCCAACCGATGTGGGACGAGTGACACACCCGCATCGCGGCTGTTACACACAACATCTTAATGTAACCCATAAAATGATTAAAATTGAAAGCCTTGAGATCTTACATATGTCCATGAAACAATTGATCCACATTTGACACAAAAAATCTCTACAACTGTGTGTAATCCTGTCATCGTCAGTCTAGATTCCTTCACTCTGACTGTGACATTTGATCTGTCAAACATGACAAAGTTGTGATCTAACTTAACACTATCTGAATCCATATTTATGCACAAAGATTGAATCCGAGATACCCATCCTTCTACCTACCCCTAAAGTTTCCAATGTTCCATTCCTTTATATTATTTTCTTCTATTCTATGTTTTTCATCTTGTAGCTCATCTTAATTACTTTTTAATTAACTCCCACACCGTATTATTGGACCCCGCAAAATGGCTCTTAACAAATTTCCCTAAAAATTCCTTCATTTAACGAAATATTTTGATGACCTTAAAGAGAGGGACCAAATTTGGATATTCTTACAAACGACAATAACCATCTTATAAGTTTCGACAAACCACAGGGACCAAATTTGTAGTTTATTCTTCATATTCATATACTTTTCAGAAGGGTTGGAATCCTATTCGTGGACGATCAACGGTTTCCTGTTTTTGTTTAAACATGGGGTTTCACATGTCAACGCAAACCAAAACCTGGTGGCTGGTTTCTGTAAGCTGTAATTTCATTCCCGGTGGAGCCTCTTGTTTACCAACTCAAAGATTCAAACTTAAATGGATCCTATAAATACCCAATTCTTGATAATCACTGATTCATCCTAATATCAACCATAAACGCAAACCAATTCTACATTTGCTTAAAGATTTCTGTTTCAGCGATCAAGAATGTCGACTAATGTTGGTCAAGTGATTCGATGCAAAGGTAAGCATTTCATTTCATTCATTCTTTTGATGGCTAAAGATTTGTGCTGATCGTGGTTGTAAATTTCACTCAGCGGCGGTGGCGTGGGAAGCTGGGAAGCCACTGGTGATTGAAGAAGTGGAGGTGGCGCCACCCCAAAAAATGGAAGTCCGAATAAAGATCCTCTTCACCTCCCTGTGCCACACCGACGTTTACTTCTGGGAAGCCAAGGTAATCTACTAGCTTTATAACTATACTATCCATTTGCCCAAATCCATGGCTGAATCGTTGTTTCTATGAGCTTTTCAGGGTCAGAATCCTGTGTTTCCTCGAATTTTAGGTCATGAGGCTGGAGGGTATGTTTAATTCTTGTATAAAATTCTAAAGGGTTTCTGTTAATTCATTTAATTAATTTAGATGATGAATTTGATTGGAATGGATCAGGATTGTGGAGAGTGTTGGGGAAGGAGTGACTGATCTTCAGCCAGGAGACCATGTTCTTCCTGTTTTCACCGGAGAATGCAAAGAATGTGCTCACTGTAAGTCCGAAGAGAGTAATATGTGCGATCTCCTGAGGATCAACACCGATCGGGGAGTCATGATTCATGATCAGAAGTCTCGGTTTTCGATCCAAGGAAAACCCATTTTCCATTTCGTTGGAACTTCGACCTTTAGCGAATACACCGTGGTTCATGTTGGATGTCTTGCCAAAATCAACCCTCTTGCTCCTCTCGACAAAGTTTGTGTCCTCAGTTGTGGAATCTCCACAGGTCAGATCAAATCATATTTCAACAACATTTTCTGTTGGATTTTACATCAAGTTTTCTTGTATCTTGATCATGTTCTTTTGGGTGTTTTCAGGCCTGGGTGCTACTTTGAATGTTGCAAAACCGAAAAAAGGCTCATCGGTCGCCATTTTTGGACTCGGAGCTGTGGGACTTGCTGTAAGATTTGATCTGATTCTTACATTGACATTTTTATTTTTTAAAATATATGATTTGACTTGATTCTGATACAATAATGGTAATGATTTGATTGTGAGCAGGCTGCTGAAGGTGCAAGAATTGCTGGTGCTTCAAGGATCATTGGGGTTGATCTCAATGCCAATAGATTTGAGCTTGGTAAGTTTTAAAAATCTCACGAGTTTGATATGTGAATAGGAACTAATTAGATGAATAATGGGTTTCAACAGCAAAGAAATTCGGGGTAACGGAGTTTGTGAACCCAAAAGACTWCAAGAAACCGGTACAAGAAGTGATTGCTGAGATGACGAATGGAGGTGTTGACAGGAGTGTTGAATGCACCGGCCATATTGATGCTATGATCTCTGCCTTTGAATGTGTTCATGATGTATGAATTTACTCTTATACCCACTTCATACAAAACCGTTTTCTTTTGATTCATAGATGAATTTACTTGTACAATAACAAAATTGGATAAATTGACAACAGGGTTGGGGAGTTGCTGTTCTTGTGGGTGTTCCACATAAAGATGCCGTTTTCAAGACGAATCCTGTGAATCTATTGAACGAAAGGACTCTGAAGGGTACCTTCTTTGGAAACTACAAACCACGATCAGACCTTCCATCTGTGGTCGAAAAGTACATGAATAAGGTAACTGATATCGTTCACATTTGAATAATTAATTCATAAAAAGGGTAAAAATGGAAGAATGATGAAAAGTTTGTTGCAGGAACTTGAGGTGGAGAAGTTCATAACACATGAAGTGCCATTTTCTGAGATCAACAAGGCCTTCGATTTGATGCNGGTGAAGGTCTTCGTTGCATCATTCGCATGGATGCATAGATACCTTTTCAAAGTGTTGTAATTCTTGAAATCTACTTTCCCTTTCTTGATGTTTCAATTGAAGTAATTTTGATGTATAAATGCTTCTGTCATGAAATCTCTTTTGGTCCTCCTGCAATGTACTTTACAATTGTTTTAGTAAAGTTGTGGTTATCGTATTAAAAAGATTATTTGGGTCATTTAGTAAACATTTACCGATAAATATGGTATAGACCAAGAATCTCGGATGGAGTAGATAATTTCCTTATTAAATAAGTAAAAATCCCTCCCCAAGGTTAGTCTAAGTAAGGAAATGGGTACTCTCTTCACATCGAAGTAATCGTTTGTCTGATAAGAATGATGATAAGGATGGAGAGTTTTACCCGGTCAGCGAGGGTAGTGACTCTTACTTATCAGGTAAATTGTTGCATACGATACGTTTGATAGAATACAGTCTTACGTGAATTTGTAATTGCATGTAAAATATAACGTATTTTCTTATTTTTATTTTATTTCACACATTTTTAGAACATTCATTTTTATATCTTAGATATAATATCTTAAATATTTAGACCATAGTAAGCAACTTAAAATTGACATCAAATCAAAGTATGTTGTATTTTATACACTATCACATGTAAACCAAATTATTAAAATGAAGATTTTAAAAATATATTACATAAAACAAAAATCGAATTAAAATACATGCATTTTCATAAAACATGAAACTTGAGTCTAAACCAACAAATATATGGCTTGTTTTACAATATTAAAATTTTGTAAAAACAAATTTGGTTGACAACTTTTAGGCTATGTTTAGCAAACTAGCTTCGGCTATCTAGTAGTTGATAGGCTAGCTGATTAATAAATCATGTTTTGTAAAAACTAGTTCATAAACATATAAAATGACTAACAATGACATCTTAAAAAATTAATCAATTACAATATTTTATAATATAATTAAAACAAATCTCTAAAAATGTAATATGTTAATTAATATCAAAAGGATGATAAAAGATAAATAAATAATATAATATAT
>NC_037540.1:12661940-12682611 GCF_001531365.2 Cynara cardunculus var. scolymus | reverse complement strand
CGAAAGCTTAAACCTGCATAATTCAAGATTGAAATGTTTGCTTGTGTGACGATTCTTAAATAAACACTAATTCTATTCCATTCGCCTACTAACCGTTCGAGCACTGATTTTCCCTCCTTGTACTTTTGGTTCTTCTCATGAGCAGTTTCCTGAAATAGACCAAACCAAATCAAACCCTAAAACGTAAGTGATAAGAACTTTTGGAACAAGTGATAGGACAGCACAAAAACCTGTTGTACCATATTTGGTGTGTACACTGGGAGGGACAAAATTGCTTTTTTTGGCCCACTCAAATAGGTGGAATAAGATAAGGGAGAAAGACAAGATTTGTAAATTACTATACCACTCATGTCAAATTAAAATCCTAAAACCTTCTGCAATTCTTTTATCTGCCTATCTTACTCTCGTCCATCCAGTCCAGTCCAATCATATCCTGTATGTGTAGCAAATGCACACCGAAACAAGGTGGGCAAGTGTGTGTGTGTGTGTGTAGTTGACCATAAATCCTGAACTTATATTACCATTTGTCTATCTATATCCGATTTAGGAATCCCATTTGAATAAATGGGATCTAAAATCACACATTTTATTTCTTCACACAATATATAAATATAACCAAACGAACCCAGTATATAAACATAACACAACATCTAAATGCAAACCGTAAAATGATGAAAACCGAAAGCCTAGAGATCTTACATAAGTCCATCCGACAATTGATCCACATTTGACACAGAAAATGTCTGCAACTGTGTGTAATCCTGTCATCATCAATCTATCTTCCTTCACTCCAACTGTGACATTTGATCTGTCAAACATGACAAAGTTGTAATCTAACACAACACTATTTGAATCCATATGTATGCACAAAGATTGAATCCAAGATACAAACCAATGTTCCATTCCTTTATATCATTTTCTTCCACTCTCTGTTTTCCGTTTTGTACCTCATCTTAATTTCTTTTTACATCAACTTCCACACCGTATTATTGGACCCCGCAAAATGGATAAACTGGTCATTGAACTTTATGGATTTTCCGTTTCCATAAAATCATTAATCACATATTCTGATTCCCACAGACATACCATTATATCATTTCCGTGCAATTGTCATTCAAATTAACATCTTAAATTCAAGGTTGGAAGAATGATAGCACAGAGTAGTACAAAAACTTGGTGTCCCACGCTTGGTCCAACATGAGGCTGGGACGGGACCTGCAATGTATGGGACAGAATGATAGTTTTTCTGTCCCACCAAAATAAGTGGAACAAAAATCGGGAAGAAGGGACAAAGTTCATAAATTTCTAAATTACTCATATCAAATTAAAATCCAAAAACAGTACAGAATTCTTTCACCCGTTTTCTCACTCTCGCCCATCCAGTTCTTTTTGTCTTGTTCAATCCTGTCCACATACCAAAAGCACCCTAAAGCATAGGTTGCTACCATTTGACACTTAGGACTTTGGCATCCCACCTCATTTGGAAAGGAAATGATATAATTGATGTTACTATGCAAATCTACATAGATGATTGAGATTGAATGGTCATGGAAACAATCAAACAACCTCTTTACAAAAAAATGCACCAGGTATGTAGACTTCCCCACTTCCCCCTGTGCCCCCCTAGCACTCGTAAACCAAACAAGAAGTTCAAACTCCCTCACTTAAATTTCTGACAGCCTCATCATGCCTCAACAAAAATAAATAAAAAATTCTAGAAGCATTATGCACAAAAGATGCATGGATCCAACCCTAAGAGTAAGAAGTCATCACTCTCATACTTCCAAGCTAACACGCGTAACATCCAAATCAATCAGATCAATCGAAAGTTATTGGTGGTTCACAAGCTATGGACTTACAAAAGGCTCTTAATTCACATCCACAGTTATGCCAAACATGATGTTACTGAGCAACAAATTCAGATACAATGCATACTTGGGATAACATAAAAGAACCCATGTTCAATGGTTTCTAATTCTTTTTTCATAACTGTTGATGTCCGACCAGTTTATGGACATCTCGACTAATTGTATGGGGCCTTGAAGTTAACAGGAGGGAAAACCTCCTGTGGCCCATAGGGGACTTGAACAAGTGATCAATTGGGAGTAAGCCCATGCCCTGATTAGTTTCTAATTCTTAAAACTTGATAGAAATGAAAAGTAGCAGCCACATTGTCAAGAAACCATGTAAAATAAATCGAAAATAAACAACATTTAGGACACAGAAGTAATGAAAACTTACACCTTACTGAAGAGATAAGCCTTCCCGTGCTTGCAATGAAAGGACTGCAAAAAAGCCATAGGGTAAACCCCCAATCAGCAAATATCTCTAGATCAAACAAATTGATTCAGCAAAGAAAACCTAAAAAATTGCCCTAGAAACACACCAACTAGCAAATGTAGATATCCGATTTCAATCATATAGAAACACAAACCGTTCAATCTCAACAAGGAGTTGTTTGCGAAGGTTTTTAGGTCAAATCAATGTGAATACCAATTCTTAATTCTAATTGTTTTTTCAACTTCAATCCAATAAGTGTTTTAAGAACATCATCACATGGAGATTTTGCATAAAAATTGAAAATCAAAATAAGAAATCAAACAACTTTCTATAGACCTCTGAAAATGGATCGGCGGAATGAATCGGAAATAGGAGATGAGGATTGGAAGAACTCAACTGACCTTTGAAACAATGTCGTCGCAAAGAGCAAGATGGGTTTTACAGTGCTTACAACTGTAAATCTTCCCCTCCAATGTTACTAGAAACAATCGGCCCATTGAAGAAGATGTGAAAAGTGAGCAAGAAGGACAGTCTTGAGAAGATTCAATCAACAACAAATCCACGCAATCTGACCCCAGTAATCTTTTTGTTGCAATAATGGACCCCATCTTCATCATTTTCTGTTCTCTCAGAAGTACAACTTATCATGCAAAGAGTACAACTCTCAAAATAAAGGGTACCACCGGTTTCATTGGGTTTCTCAAGAATATTCATCTATTGGGATTGCTTATGAAAATAACTTATTGATTTATTCTGGTGTGATATCGATAAGTATTTTTGAGTATTTGAATAAACAATTTATACTAGTGTCGAACCGGTAATAAGAATTTTTTAAAGAAGTTAAACTCTTCTAACTTATAATAAGTTGATAAGTACTTTTATAAAAAAACATAAGTTGTTTTAAATAAGCAATCATAAACGCCCTCTTAATACAACGAATCTGGTAAATTGATATTTTAATATAATCGATATTTAAATAAGAAAACATTACATAATCCAAATAATATTGTTAAATTAATAAATAATTAAGCTTCTTTTCTTATTTTCATAAAACACAATAATGAGGCCTTCATCTTGGTTTTTTTTCACTCATATGATACGATAAAAGCACGAGATGCACGTGCCGAAGGTGGTGGGTGGATTTCTTTCCTTTGTTATCTATACTATATTATAAAGTATTTGGTAAAAACTTTTAAAAATCATTTTTTATATATGAAGTACTGTTTATTGATGTATATTACCTAAAATTTAAATTACAAGTAAATTGTGCATAAGTACAACTTATTAAAGTTTCATATTTTAATTTGTGTAACTAACTATGGATAAACATAATCAAATATTGGATAAATATCTCATTTTAAATATAAAAAATCTAAAATATAATTAAGATAATTTTTGAGTTATAACAAAATAATTTAGTTATTATCGTTATAAAAATTATGTTATTAAACTTAAATTAAATTAGTTCGTTACTAAACCTAAATTAAATTACAATACAAAATTTGAATTAAGGAAATTAAACCAAAAACAAGAATAAAACCACATAAAACCGTATTATATCGACATAAAAAAAAAGAATAAAACGAAATATTGAAATCGAAATGTGTCTCGATGCATTGCACGAGTACTCTTCTAATAAATAGATTATACTTGTCACAAAAAATTACATCATATATAATTCAATTAAAAGAGTGAATTCTTTTTTGTCTCTTTATGGTTGTTTTTGGGTTTTCGTTCCTATAATTTGGAAGGAAAATACCTAACTTATTCATTTTTTTGGTTTTGAATCCTTAAAATGATCTCTCTCATTAGCATTGTTAGAAGATGCTCATTAAGTGCATCATATAAAGAGCATATGACGTACTTAACGGAGCATCATTTAACAGTGTTAATAAGAGAGACCATTTTAGACTTCAAAATACAAAAAATGGACCACCACTATACTTTACCAATTATAGTAACAAAACCACTAATCTAACTATAAACAAGGGACTCTTAAAAAATTAAATATGTAAAATACTTTAATTCATGAAAATTAAAAAGCTTATGAACTAAAAGCAATCGTAGGTGGTATTGGAATAAAAAAAATCTATTAATAATAATGAAATTTCCAAATTATTTATATTATTTTAATTTATGATTTTATATCAAATTTAAAACAAAGTTAAATGATTTATTCGGGATAAAAATCAAAATAATGACTACATGTGTTAATCTTCGCTTTTTATATCGATTGTAATAAATAAATAAATAGACTTACGAGGGGGAATAATTTTATTTTAACCAAACATGAGTAATTGTTATTTGAAGATGGATTCTTTAAAATCACTCTTGAAGCCGAAAAATGGATTTGAAATGGTCGTTCAGACCATTTAACCGATCCGAACGAGTCTTTTCTTATATATATTTTTCTTTTAACTCAATTATTACATTGTTTAATATGCATATAATTTTAGTTTGACAAGACTTTTTGGGCTTTAGTTGCACATCTAACTAGCCCCCTTTGATTGGGATTTATTTAGTCGAATGAGTACTGGTCTTATCGAGACCTTTTTTCAAAGATGAGGAGTAGTACTGATTGATCCTTCGAGCATAGTCCCATCATGGGCTCGCTATTGTTTTTTGGCACAAACCAATCTAGGTCTCAATCTTTTTTATGCATTTGAGCTTGTATGTATGTTTTGTGTGTGTGTGTGAGTGTGGAAGTTAAGGTGAGAAGCTTTAGAAGGGATCTGGACCTTGATCACCTTTAATCTCAAGCACACCCATGAATCACCTTTGATACAGGGATTGGTTCGGTGCATCTCATCTTAATGTGCATCAAATGATGGAGATTTATTCTTACGTTTCTTACCTTAAACTCTCTTTCTTATCGGAACTCAACCATATATATGTGTGTATATATATATATATATATATATATATATATATAATATATATCTAGTTTTCATCTTTATAACTTGTAAAGTACATTGGTGATATAAATTTCATGTTTCGGAGCCCAAACCGGTTCATTCACTTAACACCGTTATAGGAGGCCCATTTAAATCAGTCATGTGTCCCTCACATGAAGGACATTTTCATCTTGTTATGCCTAAATTTTTAGCAAGTTACATTTTTTGTCACTTATCCGTGACTGCTTTTTAGTTTTGATCCTTGTAATTACATTTTCCGTCTCTTATTTTTATGTATATAGTTTTAAGCTTATGTACAAATAATTACACCTTTGTTTCAATTAAAAATCCTTATTACAGCTTTCATACAATTAAATAAACATAATGTATAAGAACAGTTAAACTGAACTTTTTCGTTAATATAAGAAAACCAAATATGTTTATTTTTTAATAAAGATTAATATATTAATGACGTCAATTAAGTTTAACAAATATTATTTTTTAAAACATATTCTAAATATTGATTGTTAAAGTTTTCTTATTGAATCATTAATTATAAACATTACTCCAATATTCTTTTGAAGATTATGGTTTAACTTCTGTTAAACACTGTCCTCGTAAGTTTTAGAGTGAACTATAAATTTGGTCTCTATAGTTTCTTGAAAGTAACATTTTACGTTCTTACAGTTCCGAAATAACAATTTGGCCATCATAGTTTTTAAAAAACAAACGGATTTGGTCCCTCCTTTAACAGCCGTTAAGCATTAGCCGTTAAGTAAGGGCATTAACGTCTTTTAGGTTTTTATTTTGTTTTATGTTAGAACTTAATATATTTTTAAGTCGTCCACTAAAACAATGACATGTGGCCCTGCTGGTCCTGGAAAGTAATGATTTGCACAAAATGTGCTTGTAGAACGGGGTAGAACACAAACATAACATATTTTCAATTTTAAATCAACATTTTGTATTAAACCCAAGAATTATAGATTTGTTGCGGAAACTAAGAGAAGACTTGTGATCATAAACAATCTGACTGATAAAAAATTTGCAAACACTGAAAGAGCAACAAAAAAAGGTGTTATTTCATATGTGAAGGACTAAGATAGTTTTTCAGATGTTGACGTCGATTTTTCCTAATAAACTCTCACATATAAGTTCTGTCAAAAGTCAAAACGGGGGGAGTAGCAATGAAAGACAAGGGTGCCCTTTTATAGCCATCATTGCATTAAATATTACTATTCAACTTTAATGTGTGTCTTCATATGATTTGTTGATCCATCATGTTTGTAATTTTCATTTCAGCCTTTGTAATTGATGTAGACACTTGTTATCATAACTCATCCTTTTGTAAAATAGTAAAGAAAGTATGACATTAATAAAATAATGTTTGGAACTTACTCTAACTGATATGTTGAATTGCTGAGCATGTTCCCATACTATGATGATTGTTGAAAGAGTTTATGAGCTAAACTTGCTAGACAAGTTTGAACTCCAAAATCCAGCTTACAGTAGTCATATTTGTCATACTACTATTTGACTTTATCTCGTATTGATCTTCTTTTTTACTAGATGACAAACTAATTCGCTTCAGTCATGATCTTGACCTCACTTCAACTAGTCTTTGATTGTGTTGAAGGTTTTTCGTTCTTGGATCAATAAAGACAGTTACAAGACTTCTACAAGTAAAAACTTATATGTTTTTCTATTTTGAAATATAAGCTATACATCGGATTCCATCTATAGATTATTTATGAAGTGGATTCATCGGGTTATAAAATAACCTATAGGTCCTTTACCAAACGCTTACTCGGTAAGTACTTACCGGCTAAATTCAACACTATCATTTACGGGGTAGAATTTTAGTCCACCAAAACAGTACTGTATGCAACAATTCACCCAGTAAGCGCTAATCGTGGTTAGAATCGTCGCCCTCACTTACTGGGTAAGATTTCGGTCCTTGCATTCGCTCTTACCGACTAGATTTTTGGTCCTTGTCAAATTCATCCGGTAAGGTAATGTGACTTGATAAATACATACCCGAGCAAGCGTTTCCTTAGTATAAAATGTGGGTTCTTAAAACTCAAGATAGAATGACCTTAAAAGATAGGTCAATCGGATTCTCTAAATCAGATGGAGAATAATCAAACCAAAATTTTGATCTTCACAATCTTATATAAGCTAAGGATTTGATGATTGATCAACATCTGAAACCTTCAGTCTTTTGAGTTACTAAGGTTCAAATGTCAATATATTTGAGTTATATCTGACAGATGTTGTTCATCGGATATACCCACTGCAAGACAAGCATTAAAAAAAATCTAAGTGTTTTATCAGATGTTAAATGTATTATTTACAAATTTGATGGTTGAGACCAACAGTCCTATCCATCCTCTTCCCACCAAAATTCCCCACACCTTTCCTTCTTATACCCCTTATCCGTATGAACTTCAACGACAACTCTCCTCCGTCGATCTCCTCTAACAAATATATACATATATATACACACACACACACATACAAACATATAGGCAAAAGATCGTGTGAGAAGGGAAGTTATGGTGAGAAGCGTAAGATTAGATATAAACCCTTGATCACTTTTAATCTCATGCCCACCCATAAATTATATTTTAGAAAGGAATTGATCTGGTACATCTCGGTGTATCTCATTAGTGTTGACATTCAATTAGGATTGATCAAAAGGTGGAAATCTCTTCTTATGCTTCTCACCATAACTTCTGTTCTCACTGGAACCCAGCCCTTATACACAAACACACACGCACATACACATATATAAGCGAAAAATTGTGTGATAAGTGAAGTTATAGTGAGAAGCGTGAGTAAAGATCTGGACCATTGATAACTTTTAATCTCATGTCCACCCATGAATTGCGTTTTTGAAGGGAATTGATTTGGTGCACCTCATTAGTGTAAACATTCAATTAGAATTGATCCAAGGATGAAGATCCCTTCTTACGTTTCTCATCTTAACTCGCCTTCTCACTAGGGTTGGGCTTCAGTAAGAAGGCGAGTTAAGGTGAGAAACGTAAGAAGAGATCTTCATCCTTGGATCAATTCTAATTGAATGTTAACACTAATAAGGTGCAGTGAGATGCACCAGATCAATCTCCTTCTAAAACACAATTCATGAGTGAACATAAGATTAAAAGTTATCTACTATTATCACATATGATTAACAAAAATATCTACAAGTATCACATATGAATTGATCGTAAATATCACATGTGATATTTAATGAAATTATTTTATCAACAGTGTATCTAATTTTTTTTACATAAAACTTGATAAAAAAAAACTATTAATTAATTAAAATTAAATAAATAAATAAATCTTAAAAATATAATGAGATTTCTTAGGATTTATCCAATTCAAAATGATGGTTATCCTAATTTCTAAAATTACATTTGTTTTTCTATTTATGATATTTTTTAATTAATGGATTACGTGCATATTCCTTCTCGTAAGTTGATTGTCTTCTCGTTTGAACATGCCTCTAAAAGGTGTTATATATAAAGGTAATATCTTTTGTTAACCAATTAAAATGTTTTAACTTTACAAATCTCAATGAACCAATAGAAAACAAGATACAATTTATACAATTTTGGTTGATACACATGATAAATTTATTTAATGAGGGTAAAAATGTAATTTTTTATTTGATCTTTCTTTTAATGCAAATTAATTTTCGGTTACATTTATTAATTATTCTATGTCTTTCCATTGTCAATATCTCATGCAAATTAATTATCGGTTACATTTTTAATTATTTCAAAGGAATTAATTGTCAGTTACATTTCTTAATTATACTTGAATAAACACTTGTTCATAGGTGAACCATCTAGTTTCAACATTTAAAAAGTATTGTGTTCATAGATGAACCTGATAACCACATATATGTAACAAAAACTAAGTATGTACAAACTACCAATTATTTTTAAATAATGAATAGTGTTCGTAAATAAGCACATGAACATTGTTTCATAAGCATAATTTGATGTTTGTTCATAGGTGAACCAGGTATCATTCCACATTTATTTCATATATGAATTTGGTTCACCTATGAATGAGACTACATAGTGTATGTTTTTACTAAAATAAAACATGGATGTTACAAAAATCTTTACGATTTTTTTTCCATATACACACCGGTTCACACATGAACAATTCACATAAATATCAAATACGTGGTCACACATGAACCATTAACCAAAAAAGTTGTAGAAGAATCTGATGTCGGGGATCTTGTTGTCGGTTTTGATTCAATAACGAGAGTAATTACCGGATAGTTACATTGTTATTAATGGGCAGTTAGAAAACATCTCATTGTCATTAATGGGCAGTTACAAAACATCACATTGTCATTAAAGGACAACTAAAATCTTTTTCCAAAATACCATTGTGAACATTGTTCACTTACGTTACCTTGTCTATGTGTGCAATTATTTATATTTTATATCATTAATGATCTCAGCCACAAATTTCAAAGATCAATCGATAAAATTGGTTCACAAAGTTAACACCATATATTGGGTTAACAAATGAACTCACCTCTATATACTAGAAATGTACTCGCGCAATGCAGCGAGATACATATATATTGATGTTAATGTTTCGTTTTATTCTTATCTCTATCGATGTCAGAATACGATTTTATGTGGTTTTAAGAAAACGATAATTTTTATTTTTGAATAAAATATAAATTTGAAGATATCATAAAAATTTGCAGAAAATAACATAATATAATTTTTGGCTTAATAATATAATTTTTTTAAGTTTAATAATGAAGCAATTTATTTTTGGTATGATAATATAATTTTTTATAAAGATAATAACTAAGTAGTCTATTAGAACTCAATGATGATCCTAATTATATTTTAGATCTTTTATAATTAAAATGAGATGTTATCATGTATTTTATAATGTTTATCTGTAGTTAGTTACATGAATTCAAACATAAAGCTTTAATAAATTTGTAGTTAGACACAATCTACATGTGATCTTGAATTTTAAGTAATATGCATCAATAAACAGTATTTCATGCATAAAAAATGGATTTCCGGTGGATATATATATATTTTTTAAAAATTTAATTTCTTTTAGAAATATTATTTTTTAAGAAAAATATTATTATTTATAAATGTTTCCGGCGGATTTCCGGCGGATTTATCCGCCGGTATTTAAAAAAATGTAATTCTTTTAGAAAATATAATTTTTCCGGCGAGAAAACGTTTCCGGCGGATTTATCCGCTGGTAATTTTTTTAAAAATAATAATTCTTTTAGAAAATATAATTTTTCCGGCGAGAAATATTTCCAACGGATTTCCGGCGGAATTTTTTTTTTTTAAATTAAGAGTTTGTTAAGTTAATCATAATTTTATAAATAAACGGTCAAAGAATTTCCGGCGGCCGTGATCCGCCGGAAACTGGGAAAAATCCGCGGAAAATCAATCACCGGAGCCACTTTTTCCAGCGGCCAAATCCGCCGGAAATCACTTTTTCCGGCGGATTTCCGGCGGATTTGGCAGCCGGAAAAAGTTGTTTTTTTGGTAGTGTTATAATATGGTATGTGTGTATATATATATATATATATATATAGAGAGAGAGAGAGAGAGAGAGAGGGGTGGTTATTTTGAGAAGTAAATAAATGATTATAGCCCTTCATACGGTCAAAATCGGATTTGACTGGTCAATAATAACGGGTTTATGAAGTAAGGATAACACAATGTGATACTCACTATGATCACCGTGGTGGATTTATGAAGCAGGGATAACACAATGTGAGCACCAAATCAATATATGGGATAACACGTGATGATCACTGTAACTCCTCCGTAAAACTTGTCGTAAACCCACTCGATCAACATGTGTGTTTCAAGATATGGAGAATAAATAAAGGTAGAACTTTTTAGGATTTATTGTTATGTAAATGAGAAAATTGAGGAACAGATTCGTATGACTATATTACCCTTTTAGCTTATTTAAGAAATATTTTTAATTATCTCAAACAAATGGCTCACATTAGATTTCCCAATCATCACAAATTACGGAGCTCTCATTTAATTATAACCGTTTATATATAAGCTTAAAAAATATGTACATGAATAATATGGGACCAAAAATGTAATTTCAGAAGTATTAAAAAATGCATGTCATAGTTTCTATCATGGGGTGAAATGGCATAAGACATGTCTTAGCCGTTACGAAATGGACCATAGCGATTTTTTATAAGGCGGGTGACTCACGCCATGACACCTTGAGACGCGCATGACGTGCCACGTCGCATATTTTTCACAAAAGTAATTTTATTAAAGAAATTACCTTTTTTTAGTTTTTGTGTTTTTAGACTTTTAAATTTAGATTTTACACTTTTATAGATTTATCTAATCACATTACTCACAGTTTCACAAATTCATATATGTTATGGACTCGGAATTAAAATAATATATAGAAAACATATATGTATATATATAATTCTATATATAACACACAAATTTGCCGTTTATGTCACGCTTTAAAAAATGTTGCGTCCTTGGCATAACGTGTAAGGCTTGAAGCTTGACCTCGCCGCCACGTCATGCCTCACGCAATTTTGAACATTGAATTCCATGGATAAAAACCAAAAAGTAGCCATAGCTAATGGACCAAAAACGCAATTAATTGAATTTAATCATAAATAGACGAAAATACCCGTCATGTGAGAAGCACATGACCGTCTTAATAGAACGTCTTTTAATGGTGTTAAGTGGAGGAACAGATTGGCTTGTGAAACACAAAATTTGGACCAGAAATGCATTTTACAAATTGTAGGAATGAAAACCAAAAAATCAACCATAGACGAGAGACTAAAAATTTAATTCACTCATATAACTATTTTCGATAAATTGATAAGGTACAAAGGGAAGGTTTATATATGAATTAGTGAATAAAATTCATTTGAAAATGCATATGTGAACCCATAGAAATAATAAGTTAAGGGTCCAATCGAGGAAGAACTCTGTTATTTGTGATAACTGTGAGATTCAATATCAATCACACATTATTAATAATCAATGGTTATTATTAAACATATTAATTTTGGTAATTATTCATTAATTTTGATAATTATTCATTAATTTTGATAACTATTCATTAACTTTCAAATAATTTAAATTTACTGATAATATATATGGGTAAATAAGTCTTTTTAAAATCTCTCTCCTCTCTCCCCCTCCGGCCAAGAATTTCTAAAGTAAAACACAAAACAAATATGATACACGCTGTGATACCCAAAAATTTATAACAGTAAGATACAAAACCAATTGTGATACGCATTGTGGTACCACTGTAATAACGTTTTGAATATGAGTTAATAATGGATGTGATCTAAGTTTCAGGCCACACACAACCACAATGTCATACAAGATTGTGATACAATGTTGTTAAGATAATTAAGGAAACGGAATTCTTGATAATTAAGGAAACCGAATTCAATAACTCTTAAATAAGAAAAATATTTAAATTATAATTAATCATTTTACTAAAATGTTTTTTTACATATTAATTAAGGTAATACAATTAATATCATAAAATAATTGGTTCGTATTGAACCTCACGATTATCATAAACTAATTAATTCTCATTTGATTAAGCCTTTAATAATATCATAAAAATTCGAAACTTTTTTTAAATCATGATGATTAAACTGTTGTTTTTAATTGTAGAGACAAAAACTAAAGAAAATGAAAAAAAATATGGACCAAATATAGAATCATTTATTTAAATCTATACGATGATTAAATTAATCATAAAATAAATTAAAAAATGATAATTAAAAAGAAAAAGAAAAAGAAAAAGAAAATAATAATGGTAGATAATAGTGTGGGGGGATTGTCGTGGGGTGGGAAAGCAAAAAGGCATGTGATGTGGGGAGAGTGCAACAACAAAGCGAAACACACTCATCACAACAAACCCAACACCAAAACCCCATGCATTTTTCACTTTCTTATAAATAATCATTTTTTATATTTTATGAAATTCAAAATATATTATTTAAACTAAAAAACTCTTTATTATATACGCTATATATTATTAAGCAATAGCGAGCTTGTACCATTACAACAACGGCAATGTTATTTATGCACATCTTTATACATAGTCTAACACAAAGGTAGTTGGGTTCGTTAGGTCGTTTGCGTTCGGCTAATGAATTGATCCCTGGGACTGATCTTCGTATATTAACGGATTTCACCCCTATACACGAAATTCCATTCTCCTACGAATCCCACGATAACAATAAATAGAAATTAAACTAGAAAAGTGAGTTTTAGCGACTGACATGTTTCAGAAAGAAGCTGCTGCAACGATATGTGTATCTAAAAATCGTTTGTGATGATAAATTAACTTTTAGCAACGACAAAAGAGGTGGCTAAAATCCCTTCCTTTTGTGGTGGATGTTTGCTCATTTTTGCCCTCTTTAATTCCCCTGACTAGACGTGTTGGGGGGGGGGGGGGATTGGGAGGCAAGAAGATATGTGAAGGTAGAAGTCAAAAACAGGGAGAGCAGAGGAAAGGGTTGCCTTTATCGGGATGAAGGAAATTGCTTAATCCCCCTAGTTGAATAAGCGTAAGAAAACTACATGAAAAAAAAAAAAAGGCAAAGTGCACCTTCGAAAGAGCTACGAGTTCAAGTAAGAAAGTGAAAGAACAACAGCGAGGGATGCTTCCGAGGGAATCCTGGTCGATTCGATCAAATAATAAGAGAAGTGAAACGGTCCTTGCCGTCGAAGTTTACTAGTGGATAGGGCCCTTGTATAGTAAGGGGTTATTTGGATTGCAAGAATAGAATGGAATTGTCAAGATTTAGAATCCAAGGATTCTTCTGAAATCCCATGACTGATGGATTTGGAAATCCTTTGGAAATGGTTGGCATTTCAAATCCAAATCCCGAGGGATTTCAGAAAGAGCTGCATCGCTTCTTTCCTTCGCTGCAAACGGAATAATTGGTCGTCAAAATCCCATTGAAAATAAATGGTTCGTCTGTAATCTGGCGAAGCCCGCTGTAGATTTTCCTGCAACTGGAAATCATTCCCCCCCCCCCCTCCAACAAATCACCGTTTCGTTGACTTTAATCGCCCAAAATCGATTACTTTCAATGGACACATATTTAAACACACCATATAGTGAACACAGCACAATGATTGTAAACGTGGCTATTACTAGTTTCGATTATCACAATATTATTACATCGTTATCACAATAGAATCACAACAAAATTATATCATAAAAATCTTCAATTTATCAAAGCATTATCACATTCTTATCACGACAAAATCAGATCATTTTTACAACATTATCACATCATTATCGATAGGGCTGACAATGGGTAGGGTAAGAATAGAGTAAGGATTAATCTGTTATCTAATCTATATAAAATAGTGGGTAGCAAAACAGGGAATTATCCATTTTCATACCCACTAAGATAGCGTAAGTTGTCAAAGACCTTCCAGCCTAGTAGTAAAGACTTGGGCATAGCATAGTCATGAACCCGAGTTCGAGCCCTGGGAGGGGAGTGTTGGCGACATTTAAGTGAGATCATGTTTAGCCTCCAAATTTATCGGGGATTAGTCGGGCTTTGGCCCGGACACCCTTACAAAAAAAGATAGCGTAAGTAATGAAATGGGAATGCATAAATAGTAAAAAAAAATCATTTTGAACTATAATAATATTGTTAAACATACACATATAAGTAAAAGTATAAGTTCAGCATTACAATCTTTAATTTATATCCAATTTGTTCCAATAAACATCGTGATATTGTTTTAAATATATTATAATGTGATATTTTACACAGCAATATAAAAATCTAAAAACAATATTTATGTTTGTTATATTTATTTTAGCAACCCTATATTGCTTCTCATTTGATTATCTTAATTAACTCTTTTAGTTGATGAGTATGAAAAGAAAATTAAATAGCAATTAACGTATGTCATACAACGTATAGGATGACATTCTAAAAGTATATTAATATTTAACTTTATATAATTATGTGTATGTGTGTATATATAATCGGGTAACTGATAAATAGATAACGAAAAACACTTTATCCATACTCTACCCATTAAAATGTCGAGTATACGGATAACGGATAAGTGGATAAATGGATTAAATTTTCTTTATCCATACTCTTATCCAACGGGTCGAAACATAACGAGTAATAGGTTTACCCTTACCCATTGCCAACCCTAATTATCGACACCAAAGACATCGACATAAGAAGTCTATTATCAACATTCAAGGGATAAGGACAAATTTAAGATAACAAAAAATTGTGGATAAATATTAATTTATTTTCATTTATTCTAAATTTTATTATGCGTTGATTAATTTGGAGGTCCAGAAGTGTTATCGTATTTTCGTAAAAAGCGGCATTCTCGTTTGAACCATCCTCTATCTCTCTCTGTGTGTGTATATATATATATATATATTTACATAGAGTATATGTATATATACACACACCCATATTGTTGGACTCGGAACATAATGATTTTACACATGATGTGTTTGTAGAGGGGTGTTGAATGCAAACACATCATTTTCACTTTTAGTTCTATATTTTGTGTTAAAACAAAGTATTGTAGATTTGTTACGGAAATTGGGAAGGTAATACCCTTTGATCCTAAACAATTTGACTGATGACATATTTGTTAACACTGAAAGAGTAAAAATAGAAATTACTCTTTCATATATGAAACATCTGAAAGACTAAGATAGTTTTTCAGATGTTGACGTTGATTTTATTTAAGAAACTATTACATGAAAGTTCTATTAAAACGAGCGAGTAATGATAAAAGACAAGAATGTTCTTTTATAATCATCAATGCATTAAAATAGTACTATCCAGATTTAACTATAAAAACCAAAACAATACTAAATTATTATTCATAAGGATAAAAATAACTGAAGTTTATAAACTATAAAAAAGAAAACCACATAAAGAGGACGAATTTTTTTTAACAAAACCACTAAAAAAAACATAATTTACTCCTTTTATCTATTAATTAGCTTACGTCATAAATTCGTATTATTTAATTGCTTGCAAAAATATGACGAATAAAAAACCCACATGTGTTTTTTTGGGAAATTAGTGATTAATTTGTAAACACTCTTATATTATAAAGTATTTGACAAAAAAAAATTAAAACTATTTTTTGTACATGAAGTACTGTTTACCGATGCATGTTATTTAATATTCAAGATCACAAGTAATTTTACGTAAATACAATTTTTTAAAGTTTCATTTTTAAATTCTTCTAACTAACTGCAAATAAACATGATCAAATACTATAAAAAATCTAAAATATAATTAAAATAATTATTGAGTTCTAAGTGCATACTTAATTATTATTTTTATAAAAAAATATATTATTAAATCAAAAATAAATTACTTCTTATTAAATCTAAATTAAATTATAATAAAAAATTTTAATAAAAAAAATTACACAACAAAACAATAATTTTTAAATAGTTAATTTGATACTAATTATATTTTTTTTTCAAAATTTTATAATATTTTTAAATTTATATTTTATTCAAAAATAAAAACATTATCGTTTTTCTCAAAACTGTATTATAGCATCGACAGAGGACAAAATAAAACGAAACATTAAAACTGAAATATATGTCACTGTAAAGATTTTATTAACATCTGAATTCAAATTCGAGATAGATGAGATTTTTTTTGAAACTTTAATAGCACACGACAACCAAAATGATTATATAAGAATCCTTTGACTACCATGAAAAAAGGAGATGATAAGTCCAGAACCACATGAGAAATTGTAGCTCCAATTTTCCAACTCTCCTTTGCTTACAAGTCAACAACATTTATCTATGCTATATTATAAAGTTTTTGATAAAAATTCTTAAAATCTATTTTTTATAGATGATGTATTGTTTATTGATGCATATTACTTAGAATTTAAAATATAATTAGGATAATTATTGTGTTTTAATAGAATACTTAATTATTATCTTTATAAAGATTTATATAATTAAATTTGAGATAAATTACTTCGTTTATTAAAGCTAAATTAAATTATAATAAAAAAATGAATTAAAGAAATTACTAAAAAACAATAATTTTTAAATAGTTAATTTGATACTAATATCGATAATCTTTTTCAAAATTTATTGATGATAATCAAATTTATATTTTATTCAAAAATAAAAACATTATCGTTTTATCTGAACCGCATAAAATCGTATCATAACACCGACATGTACATAAAAAAAAATTAGAATAGAGATGTATCTCGCTGCATTGCACGAGTACCCTTTTGGTAACGTCAGATAAGTAAAAAAACAAATGGGTTCATTTATACGTCATATATACATGCATATGTATACAGGTTCAAATAAAACATTGATCAAATAAAAGAACATGAGAACCATCAAATCACATCTAATTTCACATTAAAATCACATTTGATTCATGCGATTTTTTGACTATGACATGAGGTTCCGAGCCAAGTCACTCACTCATCCTTGCATTGACCGTGTCCTGTATCATTTGTCAAAATCACATATGATTTTGCCATTTTAACGTCCCCCCCCCCCCNTTATATCGATAGAGACAAATAATAAAAACTAAACATTAAAATGAAGATTTATCTCGTTGCATTGCGCGAGTACCCTTCTAGTTTTATAAAAATATTTAGTTATGTTTTATTTAATGTAAAGATAAAATTTTCCTTAATTAATGTAATAAATATTAAGTTTTTTTAATGATTTTATATCTATTTTGACCGATGAAAGGTATATATGTGAACAAAACTACCATTACTACAGTTTCATATATTTCAAATTACAACAAAGTACACATGTCATTCCCCAAAGTTTATCATAGTTTACAGAATTGGTCCTCGGTGTTATTTTTAGTTTATTCATAGAATAGCTTAATTTTAAAAAACTAAAAGGGTATTCGTGCAATGTAGCGAAATATATCACGATTTTAATGTTTATTTTATTCCATCTCTGTAGATGTTCTAATACGGAGATTATGTGGTTTTGAGAAATGAAAAATGTTTTTATTTTTAAATAAAATATAAATTGGAAAATATCATAAATTTTTTGAAAATAAATATATCAATATTTGTATCAAATTAACTATTAAAAGTTCTTTTTTTTTGTGTAATTCCTTTAATTCAATTTTTTTATTATGATTTAATTTAAATTTAATAACAAAGTAATTTATTTTTGATTTAATATTATATTTTTATAAGGATAATAATTAAGTATTATGTTGTAACTCAATGATTATCCTAATTATATTTTACATTTTTTATATTTAAAATTAAATGTTTATCTTATATTTAATTATTTTTATCTGCAGTTAGCTACACGAATTCAGGCATGTAGCTTTAATAAGTTGTACTTATACACAATTTACTTATAATCTTGAATTTTAAGTAATATGCATCAATAAACAGTACTTCATATATAAAAAAAATAATTTTTAAGAGTTTTTATCAAATATTTTATAATATAGTACATATATGATGTTGAAAAAATCCAGAAAAGTTTTAGGGACCATTTTTGGATTTAGTTTGTTTCTTATAAAGTTTTTTTGTCTTTCAGAAAAATAAAGCAAAAGGGTATCATAACCTAGAAGAAGAATCGTTACAACTTTTATCGGATTTTAATAGAAAAACATGACAAAACACAGTACCGTTATTTACTTTACATATAATTTATTTATCGGATTTTAGAAATCATTACAAAACCATTATATTATTTTAGATGTTAAAAACCATTATAAGAATGATCTATCCGTATCAACATAATAATGCATGTTTTTTGATCAAATAATCTAAAATAATATAATGGTTTTGCAATGATTTCTAAAATCTGATAAATAAATTATATGTAAAGTAAATAACGGTACTGTGTTTTGTCATGTTTTTCTATTAAAATCCGATAAAAGTTGTAACGATTTTTCTTCTAGGTTATGATACCCTTTTGCTTTATTTTTCTGAAAGACAAAATAACTTTACAGGAAACAAACTAAATCCAAAAATGGTCCCTAAAACTTTTCTGCATTTTGTGGAAAAAGTCTGACGTACCTAAGACCCAAACAAATATAATTTAACAACAAAGTTTGCACGAAAACACACCAAAAACACATAACAAACAAAAAATAAACCCAACACAAATATGGTTTAACAACAAAGTTTGCTCGAAATTGCCTGCAAATATAGTCTGATTGAGCCATGATAACACAAATCTCATCAATCATCCACTGAACATTGAGAACTAAGACCCATAGATCTTTTTCGACTTTTTCTTATTGCAACGAAATTCTCTTCAACAAATTTTTAATATAAAAACATTTGAAATATTTCTGAAATGAATGATGCATTTTTTAAATTCATTTATTATACTTGATTCTAATCATAAATACATTATTTTGGGTTACATTTGTAACATGCATGAGATTTAAATTTATCATACATTTTTTTTATACCGATTAAAATGAAACTTGCATATTTTATCTATACTATATTATAAAGCATTTAATAAAAATTCTTAAAAATCATTTTTTATGCATAAAATACTGTTTATTAATGTATATTACTTAAATTTCAATGTTACAAGTAAATTGTGCATAAATACAACTTATTAAAGCTCTATTTTTGAATTCGTGTAACTAACTGCAGATAAACATGATCAAGTACAAGATAAACATCTTCTTTTAAAATATTAAAACTTAAAATATAATTAAGATAATCATTAAGTTTTTACATAATATTCTGTTATCATTCTCATAAAAATTATATTATTAAATAAAATTAAATAACTTTATTTTTAAATCTAAGTTAAATTATAATAAAAAATTAAATTAAAGAAATTATATGTAAACCGAAAACTTTTAAATAATTAATTTAATATGTATTAATAAATAATATTTTATAAATAAAAAATGATTTTAAGAGTGTTTGTCAAATGATTTATAATATAGTATAGATAACTTTTTTCTTAATTAATATAATAAATATTAATTTTTTTTTCTGTATCTATTTTGACCAATGAAAGGTAGATACGTGCACAAAACTACCATTACTACAGTTTCATATATTTCAAATTACAACAAAGTTCCACATGTCATTCCCCAAAGTTTATCATAGTTTACAGAATTGGTCCTCAGTGTTATTCTTAGTTTATTCCTAGAATAACTTAATTTTGATAAATTAAAAAGGTACTTGTGCAATGCAATGAAATATATTTCGATTTTAATGTTTCATTTTATTCTGTCTCTGTAGATGTTTTAATACAAAGTTTATGTGATTTTGAGAAAAGGATAATGTTTTTATTTTTAAATAAAATATAAATTGAAAGATATCATAAAATTTCGAAAATAAATATATCAATATTTGTATCAAGTTAATTATTTAAAAGTTATTGTTTTTTGTGTAATTCCTTTAATTCAATTTTTTTATTAT
>NC_037540.1:12654082-12661589 GCF_001531365.2 Cynara cardunculus var. scolymus | reverse complement strand
TAAAAAATGATAACTTTTAAATAGTTGATTTGATATTAACATTGATATATTTTTTTTCTTCAAATTTTTATGATATCTTCAAATTTATATTTTATTCAAAAGTAAAATATTTATTGCTTTTTTTTAAAATACATAAAATCATATTATAACATCGACATAGACAAATAATAAAATAGAATAGTAAAATCGAGATGTGTCTCGCTGCATTGCGCGAGTACTTTTCTAATATTTTTATAATGATAATAATTAAATATCTTGTTAGAACTCAATGATTATCCTAATTATATTTTAGATTTTTTATATTTAAAATGAAATGTTTATCTTGTATTTGATTATATTTATATGCAGTTAGTTACACGAATTCAAGCATGCAGCTTTAATAAGTTGTACTTATTCACAATTCACTTGTAATATTGAATTTTAAATAACATGTATCAATAAATAGTACTTCATGTATAAAAAATAATTTTTAAGAATTTTGTCAAATGCTTTATAATGTAGTATATATATGATGTTGAAATCAATTAATTTTTAAAAACCGTTATAAGAATGATTTATCCGTATCAACATAGTGCATGTTTTTTTGATCAAATAATCTAAAATAATATAATGGTTATGTAATGATTTCTAAAATCCGATAAATAAATTATATATAAAGTAAATAACAGTACTGTGTTTTGTCATGTTTTTCTATTAAAATCCGATAAAAGTTGTAACAATTCTTCTTCTAGGTTATGATACCCTTTTGCTTTATTTTTCTGAAAGACAAAAAAACTTTATAGGAAACTAACTAAATCTAAAAATGGTCCCTAAAACTTTTCTGCATTTTGTGGAAAAAAGTCTGACGTACCTAAGATCCAAACAAATATAATTTAAAAACAAAGTTTGCACGAAAACACGCCAAAAACACATAACAAACAAAAAATAAACCCAAACAAATATGGTTTAACAACAAAGTTCGCTCGAAATTGCCTGCAAATATATTCTGATTGAGCCATGATAACACAAATTTCATCGATCATCTACTGAGCATTGAGAACTAAGACCCTAGAAAAACAGTTGAAATATTTCTGAAATGAATGATGCATTTTTTAAATTCGTTTATTCTACTTGATTCTGATCATAAAAAATACATTATTTTGAGTTACATTTGTAAATTGCATGAGATGTAAAAAAATTCTCGAGATTATTAATATTGAAACTACGAGACTGTTAAATTTATCATACATTTTTTTATACTGATTAAAATAAAACTTGCACATTTTATGTTTGAAAAATAATAAGAGGCCGTTTACCAAACACTTACCCGGTAAGCATCTACCAGTAAAATTCAATACTATTATTTACTTATCGGGTAAGATTTTAGTCAACAAAAACGGCTTTTTATGCAACAATTTACCCGGTAAGAGCTACCGTGGTAAGAGTCATTGTCCTCAGGCCTCAGTTACCGGATAAGACTCTCAGTTCTTGCCTCATTCTTACCGGGTAAGATTTTTGGTCATTGCCATATTCATTCGGTAAGGTAATATAACTTGGTAAACGCTTACCCAAGTAAGTATTTGATAAACGGTCCCTAACATTAATCAATTTTTAAATATGGAAATTCATTTGTTATATGTATATTGTAAAAATAATTTAGCATACCAACATGAATATTTTATTAGTAATAAATTAAAAAAATTATTATTTATTAGTAGAGTAACTTTGTAAATAAAATATGAGTTGTGTAAATTGATGTTTTTATAGGGGTCTTTTTTATAATTGGGTTTATCTTGATGTCCAAAAATGTCAAAACACAAAACTTTAGGGGAAGCACAGACGAGCGAGATGTGCACGTGATTGTTTTGGGGCCCACTTCTCCCGATCACGATCTATTTAGAAATGCTGAATGTATACTAAATGGCAGGCCTACCGCACGTGTCGCAAAACCACCTTATCAACAAACCCAATATAGGGGCATCACAATGTTAAAAGTTGTTTTTTTTAGTTTTCTTATTAATAAAAAAATAAAAAAACAAACAAACTTTCTTATTTTAAAGGATTTAATTTTTAAATATTTTTTGAAGAAGAAAATCATTAGACCTTTTTATTTTGAGTGATTAAAGGTCCGTTTACTTGTCTTCTATTAGGTCTGATTCAATAAGAGTGTTTACCCCATTAAAAAGTCAGGTTGTTTACTTTAATCACTTATTTAATTAGATGTCTGATTGTTCCTCTTACCAGCTCATACATGGTCAGCAACAAAATCCATGCTTACCATAGTCGGAGTATAAATCCCTTGTTTTTTTTTTTCCCAATTTTATCCCCTTTTTCCCTATTTTTATCGCCCTTTTACTCAACATTGATCATTCGTCTTCAACACAACATCAATCATCGTCTCTCTCAGATCAATTCCATCCTTTCATTGATCTTGATTTGTGTTTGCAAAATTCCAGTTATGAAGCTTAGCAATTTCATTTATCTAGTTCAATAATTTCGATTTTAACGTGTTTATGTGTTTGTTTTTCTATTGAATTATGTGAAATTTAGAGTACTACAATGATGGTTGTGTATGTAATTGTGTTCATCTGTATGATCCTTTATGGTTGCTGCTGGTGAAGATCCATCTTTGAAATAGTGGTAGACTTTTCCTTTTAAAGACTCTTCAAGAATCTAAAGCCACATAAATAGCCTCATTCTCTCTTCTCAAAATATATGCGTACACTTGATTCGGTAAGTCTCACCACACAAATAGTTTTGATTACAGTACCATCACATTTCATTGAGGCATATTAACTCCTGTAGGTTGATCCCAATACTTCTTTCAATATGACATCACACTGGTCATAGGATGTGCAACCAACATGACGTTTACCCAAAATATACGTCATGTCAATTGACATGAGCTCATGGAAAGGCACACACCATTTTCCAAAACCCAACAACGATGAAATCAAACCATGATAAACTTGAAATCATGAAATGCTTATACCCTTGTTGAATCTCCTTATCAAGATTCAGTGTAGGTCCTTTAATATTGCTTTTCCAATTTCTCAAAGGAAAAAACAAGAAGGAAAACAACATCCGGTTAATGAGAATGATTTAGCAAAAGTTGCGGCACATGTTAAACATATCTTGAATAAACTGGGGGAGGATGAGATGGATCATTGCATCGATAAGTTGGAAACACTTGGGTGGAAGCAAATTGCATTGAATGACGTAGCACTTTTACATGTTCAATCAAAGTACAAACTACAGGAAAATTTGACCTATTTTAGTTTGAAATGATGTTTTGTTTCTTTTGAACAATGTTTATTTAGATGATGTTTTTCTTTGGATGGTATTATGACTGATTTAATATAAATGAAATGGTTATTTTGATTTAATGGGATTTGTATTACAAGTTGATGTTTTCAATCTTTGTATTGATTGTGTAAACTTGATGTTATATCTATGATATATTTAAAGCTTAAAGTGATGTTCTTTTGTGGTTTTTATTTGTAAGGTCATACATGGATCAAAACGAGATCATTATGATTGTAGTTATCATATAGTAGTATTTGAGAACAAGTGCTTCAACAAGAATAGAAAGGGTGAGAGATAACACTTCGAAATGCGTATACACAAGAAATATTAAGTGGATCCAATATGTAATGCCATGAATTGATGTGTTTATCTCGTGATGTCTTTATAATGTTATGCAACCATTTTAAACAAAAGAGTTGGTTTCAAACAAGTAGGCATATAAGTGTTGAAGATAAAATGACAATGTTTTTGACAATTGTTGCTCACAATGAATGTTTTAGAGTGGTTAAACGTAGATTTCAACACTCCACGAGAACTATTCATAACTGTTTTTCATGAAGCATTAGGAGGAATGGTGGAATTTGTGAGAGAGGTCGTAAAGCCAACATCCTTTGACGGAACACCAAATACGTCAGAAAGATTTAGGCATCTTAAAGAGATATTTTCGACATGATATATGTTATTGATTTGATAATTTCTAAATTGTTTGATATTTTTACAAGTGTTAATATTTTTTGCTTTTTTAAAGGGGGTTATAGGTGCGATATATGGAATTCTGATACATGCAGTTGTGCCTAGTGATCAACAAGCAAGGTATAGAGAAAGATGAAAACGTTCCAACAATTTGTGATTTTAATATGATATTTACGTTTGTTTGTGCTGGATGGGAAGATATTGCACATGATTCTAGAGTCTTGAAAGAAGTTGTGTTTTACCCAACTTCAAGATTTTTGTTTCTTCCATCAAGATTATCTTTTTTGCTTAATGTTAACAGATCATTATTTTTCTATATATTTAAAGTTGTATTTGTAGTTGCAAATAAATATTATCTTTGTAATGTCGCATATACTTACACCCGAGGATTTATGACTCCATATCTGTTATAACCAGGTTTATCGGTTATAAAGTTTGGAGTTGTTTTATGATAAGTTGTGAAAATTGAAAAGTTGTTTCGAAAAGTTCTTTTAAAATATACCACCACCCACCGCCTCTTATTAGGTTATGTATACTATGTCATATTTGTTTGCTACTTGGGGTATTGTGAAGAGTTAAATTGGTGTATATGCTTTATCCTCTCTGGTTCGAAGAAAACATAAAGAAGAAGAATAAGAGTTTTCATTATGTGTTTCTAATTGAAAATTGTTGCTGGATTAGAGTCTTCATCTAATCGTGAATTCAATGTGAGTTTTTACTTTGAAAACATCATTTAATGTGTTTTGGGTGAAGAAACCGTAAGGTTTCATATGTGTATATTTGGTAATCATATGCTATTTATTAGCATAAATTCCGGGTTTTGTTATGATTTTATCATTTGATTGAAATACGGATGACATAATCAAGAGATTTGTACATTTTTGTAATAAAGGTGACATAATTAGGAGATGAATATATTTTTGTAATAAAGGTAACATAATCAAGAGTTGTGTATATCTTTGTAATAAAGGTGACATAATCATGAGCTGGGTATACTAGGATAAGGGTGACATAATCAAATTCTGAAAAATGATGATCTTTTTCATCATGGGATTCTGATATCGCATCTATATGATGCAATGAGAATGATTTTTATCGCATAGCATGATGCGATAAAATTGGGATGATATGAAAGTGTTGGTTGTCGCATCCTTGTGATGCAACATTTTGAGTTTGTCGCACTAGTATGGTGGGAGGAGTTGCTGTTACCGCATCTACATGGTACGACAAGTTTGTTTATCGCATCTGTTGGATGCGATAAGTTGGGGTGATCACATCAAAATGATGCGACAAAAAGAGGTGCTCGCATCTATATCATGCGAGGAAATATTATCGCATACTTGAGGTGCGATAAGGGGGTTATCGCATGTGTATGATGCGACATAATTTATTATTGCATCAATATGATGCGATAAGTTGGTGTATTTCATGTGGGATGCGATAACTTGATTACTTGTTTATTTATTGCGATAAGTTTGAGACTTCAATTGGTTATGATGCGATAAGATGAAGTTTTTCATCTATATGATGCGACAAAGAGATTTATTTTAATAAAACACTATTCATTGTTATTTATATAAATATGGACTTTCTAAAAGTGGTTTGGTCATTTTTCACCCTGTAATAACAATCAAAAGAGATTTGTCACTAGACCTTATGGTCTAACCTTCATTTCGTATTTTAAAATGTGCATTACAGGTCGGGCACAACCAGAGATAAGAGAAAGGTATAGTGATTACTTTGTATATGTGGATTTTTGGAAGATGTTATATTAGTTGCACTTGAGAATTTGTTATGTTACAAGTCTTGTACTGAGTTTATATGGAAAAAAAATTATAGCAACTTTTATAATGTAGCAAGTTGTGCATTTGGGACCAGCGTGTAATTATTTGAATTTCATGTTATATAAAATACGTGGATTATATGCAAATAGAAAATGGGGTGTTACAATATCGCAATATAAGGTATTGGTCAATATATTTTCGACGTCGACTTGTATTAAGCAAGAAAGAAATGTTCAATCATGCTCATGCTCATGCACAGCTTCAAAATGTTATCGAGAGTGTATATGGTGTATTGAAAGCAAGTCTGATTCTAAAGCAAATAGCTCCTTATCCTTTTCAAGTACAGAAAGATTGGTGATTGTTTGCTTCGCGATTCATAACTTCATAAGGAAATGCAATATCCAAAATCGATTATTTACGTAGTTGCAATGACGAAGAACAACATGAAGTAATAAAATAGAAGTCGATGAAATGCAGTGGACTTCTCAAGATAACGAATATATGACAAACTTATATGATCATATTGCAAATCATATAGTCCAATGCTTCAATTAAGTTCTGAACACAAATTGTTAAAAATCAATTTATTTTTCTTGTCTAAATATATTTCAATTATAAAATTTGTAATTTTTTGTCCAATTAACAATCATTCAAAAGTTATATTTGGTAAATAGTTGCATTTGTATTTAGCACTTCACCATATATATATATATAGACTTGGGATCATGTGAGACCAATGATTTTTCGTGAGACCCGTAAGACCAATTCTCAACCATTGGATTAGATTTACAATCATCAGATCTGAACATTTTTAAACGCAACGAGACTTCTCACTAATTACGAAATTGTCACCTTGCAACTTTGCAACCATTAGATCAATTACTCATAAATTTGATCAATGAACATAAATTGGTCTTACGGGTCTCATGAAAAACATTTGGTCTCACGTGAACCCAACCCTATATATATATATATATATATATATATATATATATATATATATATAAGGTTATAATGGTCATTTTTGTCAGTCAACACCAAATCCAGAATGTTTGGTAAACACTCATTTCCAATCGGCCTTTATTTTAAAGAGAGCCGCTTACTCTAGTTAGACCTCTTATTCTAGACAACATTTATTAGCTATTGTTGGTAAACAACTCATAAGTGTTTAAACTATTTTTTTAATGAAAAATCATTAAACTTTCACATTTTGAATGATTTAGACCCTGATTTTTTTTTAAAAGTAAATAAACCATCGAACTATTACTAGCCGGTTAATGTAACTTTTTTTTGGGGTTAAACTAATATAAGTAACTAATTTTTAAAAATGCAATGTTTTATTTACTAAATTTTTTTCAGAGAGTTAATCAATCAAAATGAGCAAGTTTAATAGTTTTTTATTCAAAAAAAAATAAAGTTTAATGTTTTTCATTAAAATAAAAAGTTCAAGAACTTCATCATTCAAAATGAAAAAGTTTAATGGTTTTTTTATTCAAAAAAATAGTCCAAAAACCTAATCATTCAAAATGTAATAGTTCGTTGAGTTTTTTTAAACTTTTCCTCGATATCATACCAACTCAACAACTTAAATCATTATGTTAAAAATCTCAACCAAGTTTTTTCAAATGGGTCCCACCATTTCAACTTTATTGTATTTTTATTTATAAAAATCAATATATTAAAATTTATATAAATACATATTTATTTGTATTGAGATAATATTATTATTTTAATTATGTTATAAA
>NC_037540.1:12629068-12653878 GCF_001531365.2 Cynara cardunculus var. scolymus | reverse complement strand
ACCATTCTAATACTGATTTAAGACATTAATTTAAATATATTAAAAGTATAATTACTTTATTATGTATTTAAATATGTTTTCTTTAATTATATTAACAAATAAAATGGATAAATACAAAACTTTTATAAAATTTATAAAGTTAAAGCTGATTAAATACAAAGATCTCTGAAAAAATAGGTCTTACAATTATGACTTAAGATGAAAAACCTCACTTAAATCTCCAACGAAAAAGCGATCACTATATTGAAAGGCCTCACATCACGGTTTTTCACTTCCAAACACGTCCCAAAGCACATAGTAGATGTTCTAATGCGAAACAAATTGAGTCATAATTAAGTCAGGAAATCTTTGTTAATAACTTAATGAGATTTATAGCTTATTCGGTAAATTATATATGATTATTTTGTAGGTGGTTTAATGATATGGAAAGTGACTTATTCAAAGAGTTCATAGGAAAGGGAGAGAAAGTCAAGTTTTTTCAATCATGTTCCTCTCAATTAAAGAACACGCTCGTTTAATCTATGGGAAAAACTTACAAACAGAAACATTCTCAATATATACAGACATGTTAATTCATATGAACAAATTTATCCATACAAAACTTAATGGAAAACCAATAAAACAACCCCTTAAATGGAATAATTATTAAAAAAATCTTTAAAATATTAAAAATTAGATGGAATAGAGATGTAATTTTTTGCTAACCAATTAATTAGTACTAACTTTACAACCGGGGTATTCTCGTCTTTCTTATATATTGATATCATATTACTTTTTTTTTATTAACTCGAATATCCAACTCGCTATGCGAGCCGACTAATCCCAGGGCGACTACCTGCTTTGCAGATAGCCCGAAGTCACCGCATTTGAACCTCCGTTGCCACAAGGAAATTTTTATTCCTCATTGGATTTGAATATGGGACCTCCTGGTACTTTTGACCTTTGGAGCCAAACTCAAACCAATCATGCACCATTCTTGTGGTTGATATCATATTACTTAATTATCTCATTCGTTTAATTATCATGTTCTATAATTTATCACATTTCATATTTTATATCATTCCTTCTAAATTCGAAATTTGCAACCTCGAATCTTCTTTTTTTGCAAATAATTCATACCCAGATCATAAAACAGAATCTTACAACAAAAAAACATGTATGAACTTTAAACCAAAAAAAAAATATTATTTCTATCTATAAACTTTGTTTAAACTTTCTTAATTATCCCATTTAATTTCTGGTTTCACATGTGAACTTTGGTAACAAAGTTGGAACAACTAAACTTTATACACCTGAAACAACGATATAAACTTAAAAAAAAATCATTGTTTCACCTACAAACTTTGTTGAAACTACTGTTATCTTCTTTTATAACTTTACGAATATGTTGTCATGAAATAAATGATTACAAAACGTTGTTAATAAAAACTTAATAAAATAACTGTATTGATTGGTATCAAAGTTAACATAATCATCGTTATCAATTTATCTAACAAATAACATTTATTTTGGATAATGTATAAAATTTTCAAGTACGCAACTTGGTATTTTTGCCAAATAAGAACTGTTAAGTTGGTTTTTTGTACAATTTTTCTCTTCTTTTCATTGAAACATACATACAGGAACAAGGACCGACTACAATAGTAAATAACTTTGGGAAATAAATCTCGTCACTTTTCTTTTTGGGTATTTCAGGGGCTGTTTGACAATTGCTGAATGGTTTGGTGCAAAATGATTAAGAGGTTATCATGATATAGTGCAAAATGAAATATAATTGTTTGGTAATTGTGTACAATGAAATTAGGGTTTTTAATGGTTAAGGAAGATCCATGATGCAAAATCATTCAGAGAGTTTTATAACCATTAAGAGACATACTTTTTTTGCCAAACAAGGTTCATCTTTTAACGATTCAGAGGTTGACTTTTAATATAACTATTAAGAGATAAACAAACAACCCCTGAATTATTTTGTCTCATTTCTTCTTCATTTTTGTTCAAAAAAAATATATCTGACTTAAATCCAAAATATTCATTTCATCCTTTCCTTATATTCAATTCTTTTTTCAATTTAATTATGAAATTATAACCATTTTCATTAAAAAAACCATTTGCAGTTGTAAATAAATATAATTAAATCAAATATAAATATAAATATTCTCACCATTTCAATAATTCAATAACAACTCATTTGAGGAAATTATCAATATTTTATAACGACATAGTTTCAAGACATGGACTTTCGAGTAATTTATTAAATACATGCATTTTATATGAATGTTGAACAATTTTCTCTAGCAACTTTTAATATATTTTTTTAAGTATATAATATTTATATACGACAAATGCAACAAATAAACTCATACACCCTCCTCACCTATGGTGAGGTTGAACCCTTGACCTCCTACGAAGCCAAGGGCTACGATACCACTAGGCCAAAGTCCCTTTGGTAACTTTTAACATTTTATTTGTCATGCCAAATCACTGTTAAGATATGTTAGTTAACAACATGTAGTTTGATGATTTGCACTAATAATACTAGAAGGGTACTCGCACAATGCAGCGAGATACATCTCGATTTTACTGTTTCGTTTTTTTTTTTTTTTTTTTTTGTTGTAATACAGTTTTATGTGTTTTTGAGAAAGCGATAATGTTTTTATTTTTGAATAAAAATATGAACATGAAGATATCATAAAAAGTGGAAAAAATATTGATATTAGTACTAAACTAACTATTTAAAAAATTCTCCTTTTTTGGTATATTTTTTAATATAATTTTTTATAAAGATAATAATTAATTAAGTATTTTGTTAGAAGTCAATTATTATCCTAATTATATTTTAGATTTTTTATATTTAAAATGTGATGCTTATTTTTTATTTGATTATATTTATCTACAGTTAGTTACACGAATTCAGGTTGTACTTACGCACAATTACTTGTAATCTTGAATTCTAAGTAATATGCATCAATAAACAGTACTTCATGTATAAAAAATAATTTTTAAGAGTTTTTTTCAAATGCTTTATAATATAGTATAGATATGTTAGAGACAAACAAGCTTTTTGATTTATAAGCTAGTTTTTATCTAACTTGGTCATGTATGATAAAAACTAGCTGATAAACTACATTGCAATGTAACATAAAATGACATTAAAAAAGTTATTTGAACTTGTAAGGGGCATAATTGAAAAAAGCCCCATATGTTAATAAATTATATGGAGTAATTTTTCAAAAAAAAAAAAAAGTTTATGAAACGAGGTATTTCCAATAAGCTAGAAAATAAGTCATTTCTGTTAGAAAGAGGGTTGTGGAGATGATAATGGGACCGAATAAACTCAAGAATCTTGTAAGAAACAATTTCCAAATACTATAATTCGACCCTGGCAACTTTGGGTTCATGAACTCGGTATTGAGATAATTCTTAAGTTTTCCTCTTGTTTCAAAGGCTGTGAAATCGAGATTCTAAAACCAGATTTTCGTGTTTACATACTTAAATGAAATATCGATGATTACAGGCGGTTAAACGGTAATAACTGTTAATGGATAAGATTGAAGAGTAGTTATAATCGTATCAGAGAAGTCTGACTCAAAATTTGGAAAAAACACAAGTCTGGATTGAAAGTCCAGATCTGTGGCTCCATAGACTTGGTCAATTTTCCTAAGTATGGAAAATCACAAGTCTCGACTCAAGGTCCAGATGTCTGGATTCTTTAGTTCAGACTTAGTCATTTTTCCTAAGTTTGGGAAATCGCAAGCCTGGACTCAAGGTACAGATCTCTAATCCCATTGATACAAACTTTTACTTAGTACGATTTTCACTAAGTTCGACTCTTCATAAATTCCAGAAACCTCGGGAGGTTGCCCCAGACCTCGGGAGGTTGCCCCAGACCTCGAGCCTATGACATCTAAGGTGATAATGACAACATTTTTTAGTGTAAACTCTGCACCTCCTAATTACTTATATTTGTCTCGTCACCTTAATTGATCTCGAATGAATCACAAACACACCAACATGATTGATAACACTAAAATCACTAACAATCTTGCGGTTGCCAAAATATGACCCTAGACTTTGCAACCATAAAGGGGCATTGAATGTAATTCGTCAAGGGCCTTACCACAAGAGGCTTGGCAATTCAAAATCAAACCGAATACGTTAATATTTTTTAGACTTAGAGGCCCTTTATTAGACGCTTACCTGATAAACGCTAATGACAATCAAAATGTAGAGTTTGTAAGGGGCTGTTCGGTTCGTTTTCTGTTAAGACATGTATGAATATAGTTGTATGCATTGATATAGTTGTTTGTATATTAACAGATAAGTTGTTGTTCGGTTGTTATGATGAATAAACAGTTTGAATGTCAGAAATAACTATTTTACCCTCGGTCTTTATTTTTGTCTGAATAAAACAACAATTTGATGAAAATGTTGAACAAATGACTTATATTTATAAAAAAATATCAATTTAAAAGTTTTTTTTTAAATAAAAACAACTTGATTAACATAATTATGAGTTAAATGTTATAATCAAAACAACAATAATAAGTCCTTATAATAAAACCCCAAGTCAACTTTTGTCGGTTTTCATAAGTCAATTTTGCAATATAGCACATGGATTTGTAGTAGTAGATTTGCAATATAGTAAATGGAATTGCAAGCAAATGGATCTTTAAATCAGAAGTCAACTACTCAAATACTAAACGTCTAAAAATACCTCGTTGCTGTTACTGCTTGGGTCTCAGACGAACAACGGTCGTCGGTGGCGGCATTCAGGCGACAACGTTTGCTGCTACTAGGAGGGCGAAAGGAGACGGCCAACGAGAGGCGTTTGACAATTGAAATCGATGCTCCTGTGTTCCGTTTTGACTGACCGGTTAAGTCATCGGCTGACCGAATAAGGCAGAAGCGAACAACAATATATGGCTGACCGAATAAGTCATACAGGCTTAACAACCCATTAAACCATTACCGAACAACCCCTAAGTGTCTTTAGTCCGGAAAATATTTACCTGTTAAAAGTCTTTTCTCTCATTTATCGTATATGATTCTCAACCTTTATTTTACCTTTCATTAGGTAAGATTCTTGATTTTTTCCATACTCACCCGAACATTTGGTAACTGAAACAGATGAAATTAAAAACTAAATTGAGAATATATGGGATGATAAGGGGCATTTTTGTAATTTGGAGTTTAAGAGAAAAAAGCGAAATGGCATATTTGTGGGCACAACTTAGCATTGAGAGAGACCTTGAAGGTTTTATCGGGTGGGTAGCGTATTAATGCGTACCTCATGCGGCCATGTGATAGAACATGCTCTCACATCAAAACACTACTAACTTTATCCCCCTCCAAAAACCTAATTTAAATTTCTCATTTTGTTTTTTTATATAAAATAATTAATAAATTATTGTTTTAATCATATGCATAAAATATAAAATATACTTAGGGACGGTTTATAAACATTTATCCGATAAGTACTTACTGGTAAAATTTAAAACTATTATTTACTTATCGGGTAAGATTTTAGTCTATCAAAACAACATCGTATGCAACAATTTACCATGGTAAGAGTCATCGTCTTCACTTACCGGGTAAAAATCTTAGTTCTTGTCTCGTTCTTACCGGATAAGATTCTTGGTCATTGCTATATTCATCCGGTGAGGTAATGTTGCTTGATAAATGCTTATCCGGGTAAGCGTTTGGTAAACATCCCCTTAATGTGATTAAATTTGTTGATTAAGAAATAAAATTTGTTTGAACTCTTTAAAATCATAAGCTTTGTGTTAATAATAAAATACATTAACCACAAGGGTGGTGCCTGATTGGTTTGAACTTGGCTCCAAAAGTCAAAAGTACCAGGAGGTCCCAGATTCAAATCCAATGAGGAATAAAAACCCCCTTGTGGCCACGGAGATTCAAATGCGGTGACTTCGGGTTATCTGCAAAGCAGGTGGTCGTTTTAATATTAGTCAGCTCGCATAACGGGTTGGATATCCATATTAATCAAAAAAATAATAAAAGACATTTGGATCAAAACCCACAATTTGTATATATAAAAAAAGACATTCAAATGTTTTCTTGTTATAATAAAAATATCAACAATAAAATATTGTGAAAAACTATCGGTATTAAACCCTTTTCCTTGCTTATGGAGTAGAAAACTTCTCTTTTCTCCTTATAAGTTCGATTTTCTCAAAAAGCTTTAATAAAAAGTTTGTCTTGATGGATTTTCGGTGATACAATTTGCAATACAAGATATACAAATATATAAAATAAACCATTTACGACAGTTAGGTTAAAATAGAGATATATTATAATAAGATTCCAACAGTTATGCTTTAATGTATGTTAAATTAGAGAAAATAAGATATAGAAAGAGAGATAGAGAGTGGTGGTGGGATGTAGATATACTCTGAAGAAGGATGGTATGACTGTTCAATACGATCAAATCTGCTCCAGACGAGATCTTTCCAAACTGATCTGAACAAGGACAATATGACTATTCATGCTCGTTGGGATTTCATGATTCGTCCTCCGATAACACCTGTTCATCGATCTTCGACTTCAAAGTAAACCCTAATTTGGGATGTGGACTAACAAAGGCAATCACCTAGAAATTGTTCTTTTTTTCCTCTCCCGTTATGAAAATGCTTGTTTTTTATTAACCTGGACATCCAACCAGTTATACGAGCCAACTAATCTCATGACAACCACCTGCTTTGCAAAAAGCCTGAAATCACCGTATTTGAACCTCCGTGACCACAAGAGAATTTTTATTTCTCCTTGGATTTGAACCTAAAATCTCTTGATACTTTTGATATTTGGAGTCAAACTCAAACCAATCAAACACCAACCTTATGGTTAAAAATATTTGTTTTAAATACATGTTGAAAATGCTTTTATCATCTTTAATTTGAATTTCAAGATATTTCCATGCAATTTGGTACAATTTGCAATACGAAATGTACAAATCCAAAGTAATTTTTCCGAAAAACTCCAAAATTATGCCGACATCAAATTCCTCCCCTTTCTTGTCACCTTTTTGCGTTCGTTTCCTTCCCTTTCATATGCAACCATTCGTGTGCTTCCTCCATTAATGGCCTCCTCCATCCCCTCTCTCTCTGACCCTTAAACACACAGTAGCTGTGTGAGAGAGAAAATCAAACACTTCAATCTAATATTTACAATACACCCATCAATTGTGAGCTTACAGGTATGATAACCATGGACGACTTGTTTCTCTCTCTACTCTTTACTCTTTCTCTCTCTACAATCATCTTCTTCCTCCTTCGCACCACCACCGCCTCGCGACGGAAAGGCCGTATGCCGCCGGGAAGCATCGGTTTACCGCTGATCGGTGAAACCTTCCAGCTCATATCCGCTTACAAGACGGAGAATCCAGAACCCTTCATCGACGCACGTGTGTCCAAATACGGCACCGTTTTCACAACACATGTGTTCGGAGAACGAACTATTTTCTCGGCCGATGCGGAGACGAACCGGTTCATTTTGCAGAATGAGGGACGGTTGTTCGAGTCGAGTTATCCCGGTTCGATATCGAATCTGGTTGGGAAACATTCGTTGTTGCTTATGAGAGGCAGTCTTCATCGAAGAATGCATTCTTTGACTATGAGTTTTGCGAATTCCACCATCATCAAGGACCATTTGTTGGTTGATATAGACCGGCTGGTACGGCTCAATTTGGATTCGTGGACCGGTCGGATTCTACTGATGGAAGAAGCCAAAAAGGTAACAACATCGCTGTTTCTGTCAATTTTGCGTTTTGAATGTTCAAAATGTGAGTTGAATCGGGCGAGTTACGAACAGGGCATTTTTGATTGTGACAGATTGTCAGAGCTAAATTTCATGTGGCTTCTTTATTCTTTCATAAATATTCTTTTTCTTAAAAATAAATGACCATTAATTAAAAAAAACAAATTCGTCAAATTTATAGCTTTTTCAAAATCACATGAAACCATATTATAACATCGACTGAGATAAAAAATAAAATGAAATATTAAAATTACTATGTATTTCGTTGTATTGTATTGTGCGAACACTCTTATGTTATATTATAATGTAAAGAGGAGGTATTACTTAAATGATGATGTATGATGCAATATTGTGTTTGGTCATGTGCCTAATCCCAATCTAGATGCAACTACTTGATACAAAAGTAAATGGAAGGGGACATCATTGTGTTTATTTCATTCCATGTGTAAATTCAAAAAAGTAACAAAGTGAGAAACATCTAATTATATTATAAGATCAATTTTGAATTTTTATTTTTTCGTTTTTTATAAATTATGCAGATAACGTTTGAGTTAACGTTGAAGCAACTTTTGAGCATTGATCCTTGTGAGTGGACCGAGAATTTAAGGAAAGAATACATGCTCGTTATCGAAGGCTTCTTCTGCATCCCTCTCCCTTTTTTCTCACTCACTTATCGTCGTGCTATTCAGGTACATGTTTAGAAAGTTTTCCTGTCAAATTTAGTATAAAACGGTCGTGTACGCTTTCGTTAGAACAAAAAATGCATTCAAACAAAGATAATTTGGTAATTATGATGTTGTGACGTCGGGTGTTTTTGAAGGCGAGAAAAAGGGTGACGGAGGCGTTAAATTTGGTGGTGAGAGAGCGGCGGAGAGAGAGGGAGAGAGGGGTGAAGAAGAATGACATGCTGGCAGCGTTGTTTGATAGTGATGGCGATGACGTAATCTTTTGTGATGACGAGATCGTGGATTTCCTAGTGTCGTTGTTGGTTGCGGGTTACGACACCACTTCGACCACCATGACTCTTGCCGTAAAGTTTCTCACGGATACGCCATTGGCCCTTGCTGAGCTCAAGGTTTGTACCCTCACCTTAAACATATATATGAATAGCAAATATATTTTCATGTGATGCAACAAGATGATAATTTTATGATAATTTGAGGATGAAAAATAAATGCAATTCCTTATTTAAAAAAATTTGAATATTTAACTCACATTTCTACAATAGAGATTAGGGGTCGTTTACTAAATACTTACCCGGTAAATGTTTATCAATAAAAATTAATACTATTATTTACTTATTGAGTAAGATTTTAGTCCACCAAAATGACATCACATGCAACAATTTACCCGGTAAGTGCTTACCGTGGTAAAAGTCGTCGCCCCCACTTACCGTGGTAAAAGTCGTCGCCCTCATTTACCGGGTAAGACTCTTGGTCTTTGTCTCGCTCTTTTCGAGTAAGATTTTTGGTTCTTACCATATTCGTCCGGTGAGGTAACGTGACTTGGTAAACGCTTACCCGAACCCAACATTTGGTAAACGGCCCCTAAGCGCTTAAAATGTTACGATCTTTATGAAGACCAATTTCTCACAACATCCCCGATTACATATAAACTCTTCAAAGATTTAACTAATATTTCTAAATTCTATAACAAGAAATAAACTAATTAAAGACTTGCATTTGATTGTACTGTGTGGAAACTAAAAGCTTTAGACTGCGGTTGCGCTTGTTTTTTAAGAGGTGCTGAAATCTGAAGTTTGATTTTTACTTCTAATTTATAAGAGGTGGTTCTGAAGTTTGAAATCTGGATCAATAAGATTGTTTGTTTTTACATTTGAAGTCTGAAATCTGAATCGGTCAAACTATTGCAAAAATATAAAAGATAAATAGTTTTTTTTTACAAAACTATAAAAGATAAATAGTTTTTGCTAACAAATCTTTTCCAGCCCAAAAAATATGAACCATTTAGTAGAGGGCGGATTAGGATTAAGAGGTATTAAGTGATACATTTACAACTTAAAATTTCAAATGACATTTAGAGCTTTTAAGCTCTTATTTTATAAATAAAACAAACTACCTTAATACCCAAACGTCTAAACAAATCAAACTTCAGAGGTATTAAAAAATAATTTTGAAAAAACAAATAGGTCTTTCTTTTTTAAGTACGAAGTCGTTCCACTTTTTATTGTTCTACTTATCTGTGCTAAAAATTCTAAGTTTGTATGAATTATTTGGTTTATAAAAAAGGAGCCTCGTGTATTATAATCCTTTAACATCCATAACATGTGATAAAATGCTATACACGAAAACTTATTTTACGATCGTGATATCTACAGGAAGAACATGATGCCATTAGGGCAAAGAAAGGGACGTCCGTGGCTCTTGAATGGGACGATTACAAGTCTATGCCATTCACACAATGTGTACGTTCAATTATCCTGTTATTTCTATAGAAATGTCGTTTGTTTTCAAAGGGTCGTTATGTTTACATTTAACATTTAAGTAGTTATGACAGATAAAAAAAGAATCTGCTAATGGTCGCAGTTAATTGATATCGTGAGACCCATAAAACTAAAAATACAAGAAGAATGCGATAAATGATCAAAGGTGTATATTATGTGTTGTATTCTCAGGTTGTGAACGAAACCTTGAGGCTCTCTAACATTATCAGTGGTGTATTCAGGAGAGCGATGACTGATGTTACGATTAAAGGTATGGTTAAATGTATGCATTAAGACATTTTCCCTAAATTTAAAGATGATTAATTCTTCTGGTTTAAGTAGGTTATACAATTCCGAAAGGATCAAAAGTCTTTACTTCGCTTCGAGCCGTTCATCTTGGTCAAGATAACTTCGAAGATGCTCGTGTATTTGACCCTTGGAGATGGCAGGTTTTTATTCCTTTCTCTATATATCAGAAAACGTTAAATACAACTGTTGTATCGTATTATCTAAACTGGCATCTCATTCACCATGAATGTGTGTGAAAGAGTCGATAAGACATGATATGATGCTTGAAAACATAATAATTAAGATGTGCAGAGTTACAAACAAGAGAAATACCGAGGCAATGTGTCTCAAAAATGGAACGCTAGATTTTGGCCTTTTAGCAACAACTATGTTTGACGAGAAAACATTTTTTTTGTTGGCGAGTACTTAAGGTCACTCCCTTGCCTTTGTTTATTCACATGTGAATTATTTGATCTTTTATAATTTTTAAACAGAAAACATCGGATCCAACAAATTTCATGCCATTTGGAGGAGGACCAAGGAGATGCCCCGGTTACGAGCTAGCAAAAGTGGCACTTTCTGTTTTCCTTCACCATCTCGTTACTCGTTTCAGGTAACCAAAACAAACGAATACTTGTGTTTCACCCACTTGATCTTTTCCATCCATCAGTTAAAATATTATCACTCAAAACTGAAACTTGTATTTCAGTTGGAAGCCCGCAGAAAAAGATAAATTGGTGTTTTTTCCGACGACAAGGACACAAAAGCGGTATCCTATCATCATGGAACATCGTAATGTGGTAGGATGATGTAAAAATTAGAAAATAGAAAAATAATGGGTTATATTTTGAAAAATTAAAAAAAATGTTTCATATAATTTTAGCTCAAGAAAATTTGCAAGATGATATCGATAATTTTTTATGGTTGATTGGTGTTTATGTATATGCAATAACTTGAAGATATCACACATCTTTAATTCGTTTAGAGGTTGTCTAATAGTTGCTGAATTATTAAGTGGTCAGAATGATTAAGAGACTCTTATGATATAGTGCAAATTGAAATATAAATTGTTTGGTAAATGTTTACATTGAAATTATGGCGCTGAATGATTAAGGGAGACCTATGATACACAATCATTCAAAGGGTTTTAAAACCATTAAGACGCAAACTTTTTTTTTTGTCAAACAAGATTCACCTTTTAACGATTCAGAGATTATCGCTTAATAGAACTATTAAAAGGTAAACAAACAACCCATTGGTTTTTATTTTGATGGTTCAATTATTTGTACATTTTTGTCATCTTCTCTGTTCTCTTATTGTTTATCTTAATCTCAAATAACAACATAACATTTACAAGAAGCAATAGAAATTTTCATGAAATTTAATGTAAGCATTCAACTATTTTTTTTCGAATGTAACAACTATTTATTACAAAAGAAACCTTCACTGAAAAAAGAAAATCATCACATAAACAAAACGTTCGCACAAATTTTATAACATAAAATCAGTTATTTTCCATGAACGATTCAATTACTTGATGATAATATAAGAATTATTTATCTTTAGTATTTTCAATAGGTTATGTGATATTTTTCTCTTTTCTTTTAAATTTGGAGAATTTTCTATTATCTCATTTTTTTCTTTATTTTAAATAAGAGTTTAGCGTAGTTGCTGAAGTAAAATTTCCTAAAATCTCAAAAATTTCTAAATGATATAAGTGTTGAAGATGCTCCTTAATATTTAAAATTAATGACTAACCTAACATTCATATTCAATATTATTATATAAAAATAATAAAAAATTGAAAAATATAACTCCAGTTCAAAAAAATTTAAAAAATATCCGTACTATATTATAAAGCATTTGACAAAAACTCTTAAAAATTATTTTTTATGTATGAAGTACTGTTTATTGATGCATATTACTTAAAATTTAAGATTACAAGTAATTTTACGTAAGTACAACTTATTAAAAATTCATTTTTAAATTTGTGTAACTAACTGCTAATAAAAATAATCAAATACATGATAAACATCTATTTTAAATATAAAAATTTAAAATATAATTAAGATAATTATTGAATTTAATTATTATATTTATAAAAAATTATATTATTAAACCAAAAATAAATTATTTTGTATTAAATTTAAAGTAAATTACAATAAAAAAATAAACTAGAAAAGTTACACAAAAAAAAATACTAGAACTATTAAATAGTTAATTTGATACTATTATCGATTTATTTTTTAATAAATTTTTAAGTTATCTTCAAATTGATATTTTAATTAAAAAAACATTACCGTTTACTCAAAACCATATAAAATTCTATTATATCGATAGAGACAAAGAATAAAAACTAAACAATAAAATCGAGATTTATCATGCTATTTTGCACGAGTACCATTAATATAATATTTAAAAAATGAGCTAATTTATTTAAATTTATAAAATAAAACTTCAATTATATTTCGGAAAGAATCACCAAATAATCCATGAATTTTTTTGACAGAGCGATTAATCTTGTAGGCAAATTGTTCTACACGGAGAAAAAACCAAAGAGAAAAAGACTGATAAAAACCTACCCTTCTCCGGAAGAAGGCAGTGATTATGGGTGTTCCCGCCCCTTGTTGATTCATCCATGGCTTTTTGGTTGAATATATACCCAATAGATTTTGTTTTGCTTCTGTTCACTTGTCATCCTACCCTATTACATCTGTTTTGTCGGAGGAAAACCCCCTGCTGACAAACATGGCGGTGCGGCGATCTCTTTGGCCTTCTAAATGGAAGATCGCCTTTGCTGCCACCGCCTTGGGCTGCGGAGCTGCTGCAGCTACAATTGCTAACTCCGACGATCCTGCAACCTCTCTCAAGCTCTGCACCGCCGTCCCTGTCCGCCTCTTTCGCCTCTCAGTCACTGCTGCTACCATTGCCTTCGGTACGTTTCTTTAATTCTTTTGAAATTTTTAATCTTACAGTTCTCAAATATAAATAAATTTGGATTTGTAAGTTGTAGTGATTATTCTTTAATTTGTTTTTGTCTCGCTGCTGACTTTTGCGGTCAAATGGGCTGTTTTTTCAATTCAAATTATCTACTTCAGTAGATTACTATTTACTTGCAACTGTTTCTTATTGGGCGTCCCTTGAAATTTGCAGAAATAACTTCATACTTAATTTTGGTTGTAGTTATTCTTGCCACTTTTAATCATACATACTGTTTACTTAGGGAGCATTACATTATATTATGTGGTTCAGCAAAATGCTTTGATTTGATCCATGAATTGCTAGGATTTTACTTATATGATTCTTGAATTATGTCATGATACAAGTTCATTCCACTGAAAAATGCAACCTTTTAAAGGACAATACCTCAATTCTCAAACATTAGTTACCCAAAATAACTGACTCAATTGGATCTAAAGATAGTTGACTGGTTTCAATTTGAATCAGGCTCCATATACAACAGAAAGCAACAATAGTGTTGTATGGGTCATTAGAAGTGTTTGTTAATTGCTATGTACATGCTCAAATATCACTATTCTCTGTTGGGTATTGTTGTGAAGATTAAGGTCATTGTATGTTACTTATTTTGGAGGCATACAACTCATTGTTGATCTCTTGAGGGGAACAAGTGTGAATCAAATTAGGAAACGAGGCTCTTTAGTTCATGCTAGTCGTAAATATGGATGTTCCATATACAGGATTTTCTATTCAATGCAATTGACCTTAATAAACTTCCGATTGATTCTAAGCATGGTAAATGTTGGTGTGCTTTTAGATTATGAGTATTCACTAATGGGACTGCCAGAAGATAGCGATGAGAGGGTAAGAGTTAAGCATGAAGTTCACACCAGGAGCGCACGTAGGCTTGAAGAGCTATGTTTCAAAAATGGTGGAATTTATATCAAACTTGGTCAACATGTTGGTCAACTGGTACGATGACCTGGTCTTTGTTGTGGATACCCACAATTAGTTTCAAGAAACTTAGTTTGTGATTTCAAGATTGAGCTGCTATGGTACATGATGACTTGGAAAAAGTAGTTATCTTTTGTTGGGCTAATTACTGTTTGGTCGTTTAGGACTATTTGGTACCACTAGAGTATGCTAAGACAATGAGGGAGTCAATGTTGAATAGATGCCCAACTTCTACCTATGATCAAGTCTGCCAAGTTGTGAAGAAAGAGCTTGGTGGGGCACCTGAAGAGGTACTTAACATATCCTATCATTTTCCAGATTCTGTATGAAATCTCGGCATGGACGCCGCATTCGTTGCTTGCTGTCGTAATTTAATTTTAATCACAGATGCATACTTTCTCTTGGTATTTCGAGGGGAAAACTGTGTTTATTCCTTGGGCAAATGACTAAATTGTCTTTCGACCAATATCTTATGTTTTAATCATCTTTTGCCCATTTAATTTTATTTTTCGGCCTATTTTTTTTATTTACACATTTATCCCTGATGAACACTAACATAATATCATTCTTATAGGCAAACTGGTCAAATCACTGTTTTTGGTCAAAAAGTGATCGAATATGAAGTACAATGGCCAGATTAATGATTCTTATAGTACATGGACATAACTTATTTCACTCAATAGTACAAGAGTCCAACATATATTTTCCTCCCTATTTTGAGTCATGAAACTGAGTCAAGCTTTATCACTCAGATATTTGAGGAGTTCGATCCTGTTCCAATTGCAAGTGCTTCCCTTGCACAAGTTCATGTTGCTCGTACTCATGATGGGCAAAAAGTTGCTGTGAAGGTTTCAACTCTTATCATGCTCCAATCATTTTGGGTTTTATATGCAAGAACAGTCTCATGCTAGTTGATAGAAATCTCAAGATCGTCATTTGATCCTTTGTCTTTGTTCCAGGTACAGCATACCCATATGACAGATACTGCAGCTGCTGATTTTGCCACAGTGGAAGTGATTGTAAACACTTTGCACCGCTTCTTTCCGTCATTTGATTACAGGTTCATGTCTTTGTCCTATTGCCTATCGTTTTTTGAAGATTCTATCGCTATAGCTATGGTCTCCATTATGCTCTATGTTATTTCAAACAGTTCATATGAATATACAAAATCAAAGGATGCTCTAATGTAGATACTTAGTATATGCTTGCCTATTAAGCTTACATGTTTGTACGATTCTGAATCAACCATATCTTTTGACCGGAGTATAAGAATCTTGAAGTTTGAGTGCTCAAATCTAAACTTGATGTCAAGACCTTACTATTATATTGCATACGACTTAAATTTTGCTTGGTTTTGATGTAGGTGGTTGGTAGATGAAGTACGTGAAACTTCACCCAAGGTTCGATTTGAGAATTTTTGAAACTATTATCTCAAAATGCATTAGGATGGTGGATCTACGTTATAGGGAGGATGGTCATAGGATCACCCATAAAAAGGAAGAAATTGGCTTTGTACCTTGGCTGAAATTTTAGAATATCTTTAGAGCTGATCATTAATGGGAAATCCTTGTAGCTGTTGAAGTAGTTATTTTTATGGGAACAAAAATTTTGAATTCTTCCATTCAGATCCAAAATGCATCCTGCTTGTTTTCTCCCTTTTGCAGTTATGTTTCTCTTTCTATCGTAGACAAGTTTTTCAATTCTTTAGAAGGTGATAACCCTCCATCAATGATTGTAAATCATCATAGGTTAAAGTAGCTATTTATATGGGAAAAGAAATTTTTAGCTCTTAAACTCCAATGGCAGAAGGTGCCTCTTTCCCTCCCTTTCATTATTATTTTCTTTCTTTCCATCCCTGAACTAGTTCAACTGTTTAATGCATTGACATTGTTATTGTTTTGCCTTCTATTTTTATTTTCTTTTTCCTAATTATTTTAAGTATATGCACAATATTTTATGGGGGGGCCCTCTGCTCTGAAATTCCTAGATCTGCCTGCCTGAATATGCATAAAGCAGTCTTTACCCTTTACACGATTTGCTCGTGTGTGTTTAATTAGATAAGTCACGTCTTAATGTATGCTGCATGCTGTAAAAAGATATTTTGCTCCATTTTTTTTAATTAACCTGAATATCCAACCCGTACGTGAGCCGACTAATCCCAGGTGACCACCTGCTTTGCAGGTAGCCCGGAGTCACCGCATTTGAACCTCCGTGGCCACAAGAGGATTTTTATTCCTCCTTGGATTTGAACCTGGGACCTCCAGGCACTTTTGACCTTTGGAGCCCAAGCTCAAACCAATCAGGCACCACCCTTGTGGTTTATTTTGCTCTATCTTAAATGCTTGTTACTTATACATTGCAGCATCTTCTGTCGTTATGTATGCAGCCATAGGTGCTCAAAATAATCTGTTTATGACCTTTAACTTTATAATGATGGCTATCAGGAGCTAGATTTCTTAAATGAAGCCAAGAACAGCGTACAATGTATGGATAACTTTCGAAGGTTATCTCCTCATATTGCAGACTACATATATGCTCCTACAATCTATTGGAGTCTAAGTACCACAAAAGTGTTGACCATGGAGTTCATAGAAGGTGCACAAGTGAATGATTTAAAGAGCATCAAAAAACTTGGAATTCAACCACATGACATTTCAAAATTAGTAAGCCCATTTCATCTTTTTTTCTCTTTGGGTATACCTGATATACATGAAGTTATCAAGATAAAGTAATTTTAAGACTTGTGTTTCGATGACTTTGAATTGCTTTGGCATGATTTCTTGCATAGTGGTACTTGGCTTCTTGTGGCAAACTAACAATTGATCTTGCAAAAATGCTCAAAAACAATATAGCTTGCAAGAATGAATGATTTTTGACAAATCTTGGAAATGTACAAGAAAAAACCATCACACTTGGCACTTCTGTCTAGAATTGCCTGTTCTTAAGTGTAGTATTTGTTTTTTCATATTCATAGGAACAATGGTTTTCTTGCAACAAAAGCCACGAATGATGGTCCAATAAGTCAATCACTCCTTGATTTTCATTTCATTTTTAAAATCTATTTTAAGTTTTTGGTTGTTGAACGTTTATAAGAATTCAGCTTAACTGAATGCAGGTTAGTCAAACTTTTGCTGAAATGATGTTCAAACATGGATTTGTGCACTGTGATCCACATGCTGCTAACTTGCTAGTTCGTGCTTTGCCTTTGGGTAGAAGTAGCATTTTTGGTAAGTCATTTTGTTCCTGAATATGCAAGCTTGAATTCTCATACCATGAATTCAAGTTGTCTGTAATATTGGCTCGTATTTTCCTATATCAGTTTATATAGAGCACTAAGTTGATATAGTTAAAGAAACTAGTGAAACTATTAAACCTCCTTTCTAATAATGACAAGTACTGCAAACTTCTAAACTTTCATATGGCTTCGGTTTAATAATTTTCGTATTCAAATGAGAGGCGTTTGTTACATCTTGAGTTTTTCCACTTAAATTGATATGAAAATTATAGGTTCTCTAAACTACTAAAGTAGATTAGATATGAAGAATCTTACTTCTTTTCTCTGTATTTGATTGTCACAAGTAATACATATTACCATGGTTTTAAAAACGCCAGAGACGTGCACATCGAGGCACACCTCAGGGCAGTTCGGATCCAAAATCTTTATGAGGCGCCTCTGAGCCCCCAGATCTAACGTACGCCCCTGATCGGTGAGGCAGTGGGGCGATGGGAGGCGCATGTTTCTGCCAAAATTGCAGATAATCTTGATTTTTCATAATTAAAGTAAAGATTAAAACTTAAAAGAAACCTACTACTATATGGAAAGTGTATCGTCTTCCCAAATTTTTCTGTGTCTCCCCAAAATTTTCTGCTTCTTCTCAGTTCTCTCCAAGATATCTTCTATTGCTGGTAACCCAAACTCTTTATATACTGCATGCTCTTTTATGTTATGGCTGTGTATTGTGTACTTATTCTGTTTTTTTTACATGTACATATGCCAGTATAACTTAACTTATAATAAAACATTTTATATATTGCATGTTCTTTATACTGCATCTTCTATTGCTGGTAATCTCTGTGTACTGTACTTATATCATGTATATTTGCTGGTAAGTTGGTAACCCGAACTAAAACTTGTATATATGCTGTTTCTTATGTAATTAACTATATTATTTATATCATGTATGCATGCTGGTAACCTAGTTCTGCATCACAATTCCATACTTGATACATTGCTTGATCTAAATCAAATGGCTGGTAATTGGTATATTCATATATAATAATATCTGTTTTATATAAATATTATGCTTTTATGTAATCTGTATTTATGTAAATTGATAGAGATGAGGTAATAGGATTGAAACAATTTAACTAACAGAGAATGGGACAAAGGAAGATTTGATTGAATTAGCAGAGTAAAACATAGAAAACAGCCACTAGTAATCCAGGGAAAATCCCTCTCTCTAAGCTACCAAGCTAAGAGCCAATCAAAAAAAGATAATTGTCCATACCCCCATGCACTCACTCCCCACGCCCTTTATTCTCTTCTCACTCCTCTAACAGAAAACATAGCCACTTTCCTGATTTGCCCTTTTGGCCCTTCTAGAGTAGACTTGAAGCACTCGGGACATGTTGCGCTAAAATATTAGGATTCTCATCATAAATATATAATCTGTTTATATATAAATTCTGTTTTTATGTAATACGCTTATAATTTTGTATGTAATCTGTTTTTATGTAATTATGTAAACATATAATCCGTTTATAAGTATATATAAATTGTGTTTTATATGCTGGTAACAGATTGTATATAATCTGTTTTATATGCTAGATTGCTCATTGTTGGAACTCAAAACTTGTAAGTTGTATATATGCTAATATGCTGGTTAACTCGAACTTGTAAGTTGTATATATGCTGTTTTGGACTTGTACGTGTTTATATATAATCTGTTTACATATAAATAAATATTCTGTTTTTAACTTTTTATACATAAATATTCTGTTTTTATCTATAAACATGTTGTTTTTATGTATTAATTATATATAATCTGTTTATATATATACAAGTATTCTGTTTTTTGTTATGCATACATATGTTTTTTTTAGGCATACACATGTTTTTTTTAGGCATACACATGTTTTTTATGGTATACATTATGTTTCTATGTATACATATACCTTTTGTAGGTATAAATTTTGTTTTTTGGTTTTTGTATTATAGTATATTAAAATGGGATCACAAAAAGATCCGTCTTGGAAGTATAGTGTTGAAATTGCTGTATCCGGAGAGAGTGGAAAAAAGATTAGAAATACCTGAAATGCAGCTTTTGCATCAAAGAAATCACGAGAGGCGTAAAGCGAGTCAAAGAACATCTTGCTTGTACGCATAAAGATGTCTTACCGTGCCCAAAAGTCCCTCCAGAAGTCGAGGACGAGGTCGTACAATATTTAAAGAACTTTCGAGATGCGAACTTCGCTTCTCAATGAAACTTTGAGGAAACCGTTGACAACGACTTATTTTGCTGGTCAACGGAAGTGGAGGTGCAAGTGGAAGTGGCATTCCCTGGAGACCTTGAATGCTAGGGGGGGTTAGACGTCCCATGGATCGATTCCTGGGGAATGTGGGAGATGACGAAAAATGTCTCCAAGTAAAGGAATGCTAAGGAGCTTTGCAATAAATTGTGTATGGACATCGAAAGATTTTTTTTTCGAGAATGACATTCCATTTGATGTAGCAACAAGTCCCTCTTACTTTAGCATGTTGTGTTCCGTTGGGGTGTACGGTTGTGGATAGAATGCTCCTACAATACACAAGATGAGGATGTGGATATAGAAAGAAGTGAAGACGACTACTGAAATAGTGAATGATATCAAAGCAACGTGGAAAGATACCGGGGTCTCGTTATTAGATGGTTGGTCAGACATGAGAAATAAAAGCTTGATCAATTTTCTGGTCAACAATCAACATGAAATTGCCTTCTTTAAGACTGTTGATGCGTCAGACTGTGTGGATGATGCATAGAAGTTATTTGAATTGCTCGATGGAGTCATCGAAGAGATCAGGGAAAATATCATGGTTAAATAGTCAAGGATAATGTAGTGCGTACATAGCTGCGAAAACCTTGTTAATGAACACAAACTTTTTTTTTGTTTTGGACCCCATGTGTTGTTCATTGCATCAATTTGATGCTTGAGAAAATCGGGGAATTGCCCCAAAAAGAAAATGCTTTGATCAAAGCAATAATGCTTTGATCAAAGCAAAACGAGTTAGTGGTTTCATATATAGTCATTAATAGGTATTGAGCTTAGCAAGGAAGTTTGCAAAGAAACATCTATTTGCCCTGCAACCACCCGATTTGCCACGACCCTTTTGACGTTGGAGAGTATGTTTGATTTGAAGCAACCACTACAAACTATGTTTATATCAAATGAGTGGTCATATTCTGCATGGGCGGAAAAAACCCAAAGGAAAAGCAATCGAAAAGATTGTTACAGATGAGAGAATATTTTGGCCTAGTGTGGTTTATTCAATTAGAACCACAAAGCCCCTTGTGCGTGTTCTTCAGATAGTTGACAGTGAGACTCTTGCGATGAGATTTATTTATAGGGCAATGGATGAAGCAAAGGAAAAAATTGCAAAGAATTTGGATGATGACGTGTCTTCTTATAAGGAGATCTGGGACATCATCGATTCAATGTGGGAGCATTAGTTGCACCGTGACTTGCTTGCAGCCGAATACTTCTTTAATTCTCGATTTAGATGGACTCCTGATACTTCTAACCATTCGTAGATTACGAGGGGATTGCTCAATTGTATGGAGAGTTTCGTTAAAGATGATGCCACATATATGAAGATTGAAAGTCAATTTGATGCGTATAAACACAAATGCGGATTTTTTGTGTATAGAGGAGCTTTGTCAATTTATATGACACGCCTGCCGGGCAAATGCCCATACTTTAAAAACTTTTATTTATGGAATTCTTGTTTTGTACATATTATTCATTATTTTTCTTGTTTTTCATTGAAACATATTGTTCAATGGTGGGATAGTTATGGAGTTGAGGTGCTGCAGCTAAGATCCAATGGAGCAAACATATAAAGTTCACTGGTATAACAAATCAGCCATTAGTCTAGCCTATAACTCGGTGTAACATGACCAGATGAGACATATAGAGATGAAACATATAGAGATAAAACATATAGAGATAGGCGAACACTTTACTAAAGAAAAGTTAGATAGTGGATTGGTTTGTACTCCATATGTTCCATTAGGACTTCAACCTGTAGATATGATGACAAAGCGACTGTGTAACATGCTTCTTGATAACATTAGCAAGTTGTAAATGTAAGATGTATGTTCACCAAATTGAGGGAAATGTAGGAAACCTTGGATTAGTGATCTTATGAGACATTTCAGGCAAGTCAGTGCTAGAAAATCAGGGGGTTAAAATCTATTCTTGAAGTTAAGGAAGCTAGCTGTAGACTTACTTTATTTAGATTAACAAAAAATTGTAATATATAAACAAGAAACACAACTAAGAAAATTCTTCATGATCCTTCATCTATAAGCTAGGAGAAAGATAATAAAAACAATTTGTTACGAGATTGATGAGCTCTCTCCGTTGGTTCCTTTCTTCATCTTATAAAAACAGGTCATCAAGGAACTTTATTAAACACTATGACGCTGTTGTTCATCACCGAGTAACTCGATCACAAACCTATATCAACATGTCCAATTTCCTAGGACAACCCCAAAAAGAAATTTTCATGAGAATCAAAGGTACTATCCAAGGTTTTAAAAAATGGAAACGAGCCTCGAGGCGTTTTCCTCTTGCATACGTTGAGCGTAAGCCTAAAAAAATAAATCAATAAAATTCATAAATCCGTAGCACTTGACAAAAAAACAACATAATTTTATATTTCGGTACCAAATAAGCAAACTATTAAACCCATAATTCAACAGAACATCAACCAACATTACCAAACTAATTAGTTCTAGTCACAAAATCATGAAATATGATCAATTTGAAAAGCACTACCGTCATATCTATAACCATGATCATCATCTTCGTCTTCTAAGTCGATATTAATACTTTTTCTATTTCTTGAATTTGAACCGTCCCCTTCATCCCTAATAGGCTCGTCATTGTCTGTTTCATCAGTTGGCAGTTGGATTGGCCGTCCATTCATCATCCAAGGAGAGGTTTTTAACAATTAATGGATCCTCTTCCTCTTTTCGTGCCTTCTTCTTGAGAAATCGATGTTTCAGCTTCTTGTACATAATGTACACCAAGCTATTCATTCTCCCCGTGGTTAGGAGATTTCTCCTTTTCGTGTGGACTTAATTGAACGCACTCCAGTTAGGTTCACATTCAGAAGCATAACAAGTAAGCCCAAGAACTTTAATCGCAAACGATCTTAGCTCCAACACCTCTACTCCATAAGTATCCCACCATTGACTATATGTTGCAATGAAAAACAAGAAAAATAATGAATAATATGTACAAAACTCTATAAATAGAAGTTTTTAAAGTACGAGTATTTACCTGATGATGTCATATAACTTGACAAAGCTCTTCTACCCTAACAATTTGTGTTTGTATATGTACGCATCAAGTTGACTTTCAATCTTGATATACGTGGAATCATCTTTCACGAGCCTCTCCATACAATTGAATAATCCACTCGTAATCTTTGGTTGGTTAGAAGTATCAGGAGTCCATCTAAATCGAGGATTCAAGAAATATCCGGAAAAGATGCAACTGATGCTCCCACTTTGTATCGATAAGTCCTGAATCTCTCTATAAGAAGACGCATCATAATTCTAATTCTTTGCATTTGCTTCATCCATTGCCTCATAAATGAATGTCACCGCAAGAGTCTCACCGTCAACTATCTGAAGAAGATGCACAAGGGGCACTATGGTTCTAATAGAATAAACCACACTAGGCCAAAAGGTTTTCTCATCCATAACAATTTTTTGAATCACTTTTCCTTCAATTTTTTTTGTCCATGCACAGTTTTTACCACTCATTTGAAATAAACATAGTGTAACACCCCATTCTCCACATTTGCATATAACATTTATTTCATATAAAAAAAATATAGATTACATCACATAGGCCCCACTAGTACAAGGATTCTATATGTACAGGATTTACATATGAAAAATTCCAAAAGAATATCCCTGTACTATCACATGTATAGCAACATGTATCTTCAAAATATACAGGCAACAGGCTGATCTTCAAAAAAGCAGATAACAAATAAGGAATCATATTTTCCCCTTCTCCTTGATATCCCGTGACCCGGCTGTTCCTACAATGTACATTTTCAAAATACAAAATGAGGGTTAGAACGGAAGGTCTAGTGAGAATCTCTTCTGTGCAATTACAGGGAGAAGATCACCAAAACCTGATAAAAACATCTTTTGCATATAGATGAACATATTTTAGCAAAAGCATGCTAATCTGTTTATTACCCAAATTATAACCAACAAATTTCTACAATACATAGCACAAATGCACCTTCTCGGAATTCTGTATCTCTCAGAACAGCCACAAAACCCCTCTGGCTCAACGGGCCAGAGCTCCTCTGCCCTTGAGTACTAGAGCCTCTGGTCTTACCGAACAGAGCCTCTGTACTTAACCCAATTTAACAAATCAAAACTCAACCAGAGACCCTCTGGACAATCAGAGTCTCTGGTCCGAAAGGACCTACCTTTAATTTTAAAAGAAAAGATAATAAAACTATGACTCTGGTTCTCTGTTTCATTTATAAAGATATTTAAAGAGAATTGATTACAAAAGATTAAATTTTAAAGGACAGAGCTCTGATACAGAGCTCAGACACAGAGCTCGGATACAGAACTCAGATACAAAATGCGAAATTACCATTTTCACGATGCAGAGCTTCTGCATAATACATACAGAGCCTCTGTATAATATATACACAGCCTCTGGGTCATAAAATCCCGAAAACACTTTAAAAGCTTTTCCACATGACCAGAGAGGTCCCCTGGTCCTGTTCACCAGAGCTCCTCCGTACCATTCCCAAACTTATTCAGTTTTATAAAAACCATTTGGAAATCATAGGCAATTAATGTCTCTGGTTATAAATCGTTTTCCCCTTCTCAATAACATCAATGTTATTATTTCATTAAGAACAATACCTCTGAATCATCAAGTCACCAAGAAATGCCGATTTAGAATTATTGTATCTGATAGTGATAATATTAACCATACCCGCAATTGCCACCCTTATATCCATAGGTAAACTTCTTGATATGCCACCCTTATTTCTTCTTCAAAACAGGGTTTCTTACCGGTACAGACTTACGTCACCACGTCTGGAAGTACCCAATACCCAGTTCCATGCCAGAGCAGACTTACGTCAC
>NC_037540.1:12626297-12628393 GCF_001531365.2 Cynara cardunculus var. scolymus | reverse complement strand
AGAAATAAACACTCCTAGTTACCCGTGTGTGGACGTAGGTCAGATTAGACTGAACCACCTTAAATTCTTGTGTTCTTGATTGTTACAGTTTGTGAAACTGAGTGTGTGTGTTCGTATGATACTTGTCTGATCCCAACAACTGGTATCAGAGCTTTGGCTCTCTATTGATACATACGAACAGAGAAGGTGAAGGAACTTACCTGTTGGAAGAAATCAAGACTAGGGTGTGGACGCCATCACCACCAGCTCCCGTTCATCGCCGCCGCCGTTGCCGCCGTCTGAAGTCGCTGCCGCCGCCGCCGTCTGAAGTCGCCGACGTTGCCGCCGCCGCCTTACCCTCTCTTCGTAGCAGCTGCTGCCTTCTGGCAGAACGTGAAATAGAAAAGTCTCGTGTTTCTATTTTATTGCTTCCGCTCGTATAATTGCCATTTTGCAGCACGAACCTGTTTGGGTAGTAGCAATTTGGTAATTTGTTTGTTAAAATGGCAGAGGACAGTAAGATCAAGATTGACAAGTTTGATGGTAATGATTATGGGTTTTGGAAAATGCAAATTGAAGATTTGCTGTATCAGAAAAGTTTGCATTTACCTATGTTGGGTGAACAACCGGATGACATGTTCGATGAAGAATGGAAGTTGTTGGACAGACAAGCTTTGGGGGTGGTTAGGCTTTCTTTGGCAAAGAGTGTTGCGTATGACATTGTCAATGAAACAACTACGTACGGTGTATTGAAAGCTTTGTCCAATATGTATGAGAAACCATCCGCTTCAAACAAAGTGTTTCTCATCCGACAATTGGTTAACACCAAGATGAAGGAAGGTATGTCGGTTGCCGCTCACATAAACGAGTTCAACTCGATTATCTCTCGTTTAGCCTCTGTTGAAATAAAGTTTGAAGATGAAGTACAAGCTCTTCTTCTTTTATCATCTTTGCCCGACGGTTGGTCAGGCACAGTCACAGCCGTTAGTAGTGCATTCGGTACTACTAAGATAATGTTTGATAGCATTTGTGGCTTGATTTTAAATGAAGACATTAGAAGAAGAAGAAGTAATGGAGAATCTTCCAGTTCTAGTTCTCTGTTACATACAGAAAGTAAAGGAAGAAGGAATGATAGAGGACAAAATCGAGGCAGGTCAAAATCCAGAAAAAGGGGGCAGTCCAAGAACCGAAAGGATATTGAATGTTGGAACTGCAAAGAAAAAGGTCACTTTAGAAACCAATGCCCAAAACCACAAGCTGCAAAGAAAGAAGTAAACAATATATCCTCTGAAGAATCATGAGATTTTCTCATATGTTGTGTTGAGAATTCAGTAGAATCCTGGATTATGGATTCGGGTGCTTCTTTCCATGCTGTCTCATGCCCAGAAATGGTCAAGAATCCGCAAACAGGTAATCTTGGGAAAGTTCGTTTGGCCGATGATCAAGTGCTTGATATTACGGGTATTGGAGACGTAGATTTGAAGACCTCCATGGGAACCACCTGGACATTGAAAGATGTCAGGGTTATTCCAAACTTGAGGAGGAAGTTGATTTCTGTTGGTTAGTTGGATGATGAAGGGCTTAATGTTCACTTTGGGGGTGGACAATGGAAAGCGATCAAAGGCAACTTGGTGATTGCCAAAGGAAAGAAGAAAGGCACTCTATACATGGTTGAAGCTCAGAAGTTGGAGCTTGTTCACTCGGATGTATTTGGGCCAACACCAGTTTCATCTCCAGGAGGCAAAAACTACTATGTAACCTTTATCGATGACTCAACACGCAAGGTATGGGTCTATTTTCTTAAAAATAAATCTGATGTATTTGATACTTTTAAGATATGGAAATCTGCTGTTGAAAATGAAACTGATTTGAAGGTAAAATGCCTGAAGTCGGATAATGGTGGTGAATACATAAGCAAGGAGTTTGTCGACTATTGTGCCAAGCAAGGGATAAAGATGATCAAAAYGRTCCCAGGAACCCCTYAGCAGAATGGTGTAGCTGARAGAATGAATAGAACTCTGAATGAAAGGGCTAGGAGCATGAGGTTGAATGCCGGTTTACCTAAGACATTCTGGGCCGATGCAGTTAACACTGCAGCCTACTTGATCAACCGTTCA
>NC_037540.1:12624088-12625972 GCF_001531365.2 Cynara cardunculus var. scolymus | reverse complement strand
TATGTTGAGTTTGAAGGTGATGAAAAGAAGAAAGAAGCTTTAGTCGAAATCCCTGAATCTGGGGATGATTCAACTGACAGTGGGAGCTCAGGGGATAATTCCAGTAATGATTCTGAAGATGAAGAAACCAGTCCTCCAACTCCAGAATCCCCAGTCACACCTCAAGTTCAACCAAGAAGATCTTCCAGAGTCACCAGACCACCAGAAATATATTCACCATCTGTCAACTACATTCTCTTGACAGAAAATGGTGAACCCGAGTGTTACTCTGAAGCTATGGGGTTGAAAGACTCATTGCAGTGGGAGCTAGCAATGAAAGATGAAATGAAGTCGCTTGAGAAGAACAAGACCTGGCTTCTAACGAAGCTTCCATCTGGGAAGAAGGCTCTTCAGAACAAATGGGTTTTCAGGGTCAAGGATGAACATGATGGTACTAAACGGTACAAAGCCAGATTAGTAGTCAAGGGGTTTCAACAGAAAGAGGGAATTGATTTCAATGAAATTCTCTCCAGTGGTGAAGATGACTACCATCCGGCTTGTTCTCAGTATTGTAGCAGCAGAAGGCTTGCATCTAGAGCAGCTAGATGTCAAGACAGCTTTTCTACACGGTGACCTACATGAAGACATTTACATGACACAACCAGAAGGTTTTCAKGTTAAAGGCAAAGAAAACTTGGTGTGTAAACTTAAGAAGAGTTTGTATGGTCTGAAACAAGCGCCCAGACAATGGTACTTAAAGTTTGATAACTTTATGGAAAGGATTGGTTACAAGAGATGTGACAATGACCATTGTTGTTACATCAAGAAGTTTAAGGGTTCTTATATCATTCTACTACTCTATGTAGATGATATGTTGATTGCCAGTTCAGACATGTCAGAGATCAAGAAGTTAAAGAGGCAAATGTCTGAAGAGTTCGAAATGAAAGACTTAGGAGCTGCAAACCAAATACTCGGGATGAGTATTTTCAGTAACAAAGATGGTTCTTTAACACTATCTCAAGAGAAATACATTGAGAAAGTGTTAGAGAAATTCAGCCTTAAAGATGCCAAGATCAGAAGCACACCTTTGGGAAGTCGCTTTAAGCTTTCGAAAGTTCAGTAACCCAAATCAGATGAAGACAAGAAAGAAATGGCTAAAGTTCCTTATGCATCTGCAGTTGGTAGCCTCATGTATGCAATGGTATGCACGAGACCAGATATAGCTCATGCTGTGGGGGTTGTTAGTCGTTTTATGTCCAATCCGGGGAGAGAACATTGGGAAGCAGTTAAATGGTTGTTAAGATACTTGAAGGGAACTTCAAAGATGGCATTGCATTTTAAGAGGAAAGATGTCATTCTGAAGGGTTATGCAGATGCAGACCTTGGTGGTTGTAAAGAGTCATACAAAAGCACCACAGGGTATATCTTTACAGTGGGAGGCACTGCAGTGAGTTGGATGTCTAAACTCCAAAAAAGTGTTGCCCTTTCAACCACAGAAGCAGAGTATATGGCAGTTGCTGAAGCAAGCAAAGAGCTTATATGSTTGAAAAACTTTCTCGAAGAACTTGGCAAGGAACAAGTTGATTGTGCACTGTTTTGTGATAATCAAAGTGCAATACACCTTGCAAAKAATCCTGTCTTCCATTCGAAGACAAAGCACATACAGCTGAGATATCATTTCATCATAGAAAAAATTAATGATGGCACTCTGAAGTTGAAGAAGATAAAAGGAACTGAAAATCCAGCTGATATGTTGACTAAGGTTGTTACCTTAGAGAAGTTGAAGCTTTGCATAACTTCAACTGGCCTTCAGGTTAATTGAAGAGAAGGCCAGGGTAACTAGGAAGGAGCTATATTCTTTACAGAAATACAGATACACAGTTGAAGCACAGGTGAAGATTGTTC
>NC_037540.1:12584707-12622767 GCF_001531365.2 Cynara cardunculus var. scolymus | reverse complement strand
TTCATCAAAAAAAGTATTATATGAAACAATTTCACAAGATTAAACAATTTTATGAAAAAATTTCATAAGATTAAACAATGAAATCGACAAATGAAGGTGGTTTGCACGGTTTACACAAATGAGGGCGGTTTTCATATGATCACTCCTCTATATATATAACATATCTCCTCACCACTACTTTATGCATGATACATATACATACTTTCCATGCATGAAAATATGCACACTCCCATATAATCTCATGTAAGCATGTTTCCATATGATCAATTATAACGATTGATCAAATATTCACGTAACCACATAATCAGGTAATCATAAAACCATTACCTCAAGTGCATAACCAAGACCCAGTTATCACATATTGTTTATAGTGGTTGCTTCAAATCAAACTGTAAACAGAGAGAACTAGGACAGAGATATTAGAGAGAATTCTCTATTATATGATTAATCAGAATGAATGTAATTTACAAGAGGAGAGACACTATATATAGACATAATTACACGGGAAACCCTAACCCAGACACTATATATAGACATAATTACACGGGAAACCCTAACCCTAAAGCCCATCAAGCCCATCGGGCTTGGACACATGACCATAAATAGGTGACTTAATTAACACTCCCCCTCAAGTTGGAGCATATATATTGATCATGCCCAGCTTGTTACAAAAAAATGTGATTCGGTTCCCTGGTAATGCTTTGGTGAAGACGTCGGCTAATTGATTGCTAGTTCTGACATGAGAGGTTGAAATAGATCCATCTTCAAGCTTTTCCCGAGTGAAATGACAATCTATTTCAATATGCTTAGTTCTCTCGTGAAATACCGGATTGCTTGCAATATGGATAGCTGCCTCATTGTCACACCATAAATTCATCCGTTTAGATTGATTAAATCCAATCTCTCCCAATAGATTACGCAGCCATATCAACTCACAAGTAGTTTGAGCCATTGCACGGTATTCAGATTCAGCGCTTGATCTTGATACAACATTCTGCTTCTTGCTTTTCCAAGATACCGGATTCCCTCCCACAAAGACACAATAGCTTGTTGTTGATCGTCTGGTTGTAGGGTCTCCATCATAGTCTGCATCAGTAAACCCTTCTATGACATGATGACCATGGTTTTGGTACTTGATGCCATAACCAGGAGCTCCCTTCAGATATTTCAAAATATGGCAGACTGCATCCCAATGTGTAGTTCTTGGAGACGACATAAATTGACTCAATACACTTACCAGAAAGGCAATATCGGGACGCGTGATTGTCAGATAATTCAGCCGTCCCACAATTCTCTTGTACTTCTCTGGGTTCTCAAGAGGATCCCCATCATCAGACTTCAGCTTTACATTCGGAACCATAGGAGCTTCACATGGTTTCGTGTTGATCATGCCAGAATCATGTAGTATGTCAAGGCAGTATTTTCGTTGAGATATGCAAATTCCTTTGTGATTTCGAGATACCTCAATACCCAAGAAATATTTCAGTGGACCAAGGTCCATAGTTTGAAATTGAGATGCGAGGAATTCTTTCAACTTCTTAATTCCATTTTCATCACTGCCCGTAATCACAATATCATCGACATAAACCACTAGCAGGATACATCCAGAATCAGATGAAGTGAAGAACACTGAGTGGTCATATGAACTTCTTCGTAACCCAAATGTAGTTACCACAGAACTGAACCGACCGAACCGTGCACGAGGTGATTGCTTTAGGCCGTATAACGACTTCCGCAATTTACAGACCTTCCCAGACTCCCCCTGAGCAACAAACCCGGGGGGTTGCTCCATGTAGACTTCCTCTAGCAGATCGCCATGTAAGAAGGCGTTTTTCACATCTAATTGGTGAAGAGGCCAATTATAGGTAGCAGCTAGAGAGATGAAAAGCCGAATAGACGCCATCTTTGCAACAGGAGAAAAAGTCTCAGAATAATCCACTCCATAAGTTTGGGCATACCCCTTTGCAACCAAACGAGCTTTTAACCGTGCTATCGAGCCATTAGGATTAACTTTCACAGTAAACACCCACTTACAGCCAATTGCTCTTTTGCCAACAGGTAACTCTACCAAATCCCATGTGGTGTTATGATCAAGAGCATTGAGCTCATCAATCATAGCATCCCGCCATCCAAGATGAGTCAAAGCTTCTCCAACCGTAGATGGAATAGGTATAGAATCAAGGGTAGAGACCAAAGAACGAGATGACATGGAGAGTTTATCATAAGAAACAAAGGAAGCAATAGGATACGTGCAGGAACGTTTACCTTTCCGGAGAGCAATAGGAGCGTCAAGATCAGGATCCTCATTTACTGGAGTGGGTATAGAAGCTTCAGGAGGTACATCTTCTGGGGATGGTGGATCTGCAGACTCAGATGATATTGGTGAAGACGGAGGAGGTCGTTCGCGCCTATTATATACATGAACAATGGGTGGTCTGGTGGCTTGAGTAGTGGACTCAGGAGTGGGTATGGTATACACCAACAAGTCATCATCTTTCTCATTTAAAGGAGTCGGAGGGGAAATTGGGAAGTACGGCACGTTCTCATGGAAGGTAACATCCCAAGATACAATATAGCGGTTAAGATTGGGAGAGAAGCACCTGTAACCCTTTTGGAGACGAGAGTACCCAAGGAACACGCATTTCAGAGATTTGGGATCAAGTTTGGTGATAGTGGGGCATGTGTCGCGAACAAAGCATGTAACACCGAAGATCTTTGGCTCAATAGGGAATAATCGTTGTCCTGTTAACAAAACAAAGAATGGAGTTTCTCCATTCAGGACAACAGACGGCATTCTATTGATAAGAAAACAGGCTGTTGATACCGCATCGGCCCAAAAATACTTGGGGACCAAGGCAAATCGGGTGGCTGCAGGGCGAAGAGATTTTTTTGCAAACTTTCTTGTTAAGCTCGATACCTGTTGATGATTATAAATGAAATTGCTAACTCGTGTTTGCTATTTGCAAAGCATTTTCTTTTTGTTGTTGGGGTAATTCCCCCTTTTCTCAAGCATCAAATTGATGCAATGAGCAACACATGAGGTCCGGTACAAAGTTTTTTTCTTGTTCATTAACAAGGTGCTCACAGCTTTATATGCACCGGCATTATCCGTGACTACTTGAACCACAATATTTTCCCCAATCTCTTCGATGACTCCATCGAGCAATTCAAATAACTTCTATTCGTCTTTCACACAGTCGGACACATCAATAGTCTTCAAGAAGACGGTCCTATGTTGATTGTTGAGAAAATTGATCAAGCTTCTATTTCTCATGTCTGACCAACCATCTGATAACAACGGGACCTCGGGATCTTTCCACGTTGCTTTGATATCATTTACTATTTCAGTAGTGTGTTTTCACTTTTTCTTTCAATATCTATGTCCTCATCTTGTGCATTTTAGGAGCTTGCAATCCACGACCGTAATCCCTAGCAGAACCCAACATGCTAAAGTAAGAGGGACTTGTTGCAACATTGAATGGAATCCCTTTATTGAAGAAAAATCTTCTAATGTCCATACACATTTGATCGTGGAGAGCCTTAGCATTGGACTTAGAGACACATTTTTGTTGATTTTGGGACCTCAAACCCCCCTAGCGTTCAAGTTCTCAGCGGGAATGCCACTTCCACTTGTACCTCCACTTCTATTACCAGCAAAGTAAGAGCCATGATCAGTGGTTCCCTTAAAGTTTTGTTGAGAAATGCACTTTGCATCTCGAAAGTTCTTTAAATATTGTACGATCTCGTCCTTGACGTCTAAAGGAACTTTTGGGCATGATACAACATCTTTATACTTGGACGGGAAAAAATCATGTGAAACAAAACATTAAGATGGAAGTTCTCGTGGATCTCACAAATTTTGGAGTTCTCAAATGATTAAGCCCCTAAATACCTAAAAGTCTAAAACAACATATATACAACTTACAAGTTTGAGTTACCAATAATCCAACATATAGAACAGATTATATGCAATCTGTTACCAGCATATAAAACAGAATATTTATATAAATTATAAACAAATTATATATTTACATAATTACATAAAAACAAATTACATACAAAATTATAAACGTATTACATAAAAACATAGTATTTATATAAACCAGAGTTTATATACGGATATACCAATTACCAGCCATTAGATTTAGATCAAGCAATGAATCAAGTGTGGAACTGTGGATAGCACTGGTTACGAACATATATACATGATATGAATAATGTAGCTAATTACATTAAAACAACATATATACAAGTTTTAGTTTGGGTTTGTGCTACCAGCATATATACGTGATATAAGTACAAAACACATAGAAGTTGGGTTATCGGCAATAGAAGATGCATCATACAAAGAACATGCAATATATAAAAGGTTTTATGAGAAGTTGGGTTACGAGCATATGTACACGTAAAAAAACAGAATAAGTATACGGTACACAAACATAACATAAGGGTGCATTTGGTACGCAGACAGGACATGACAGAACAGGACAGCTGTTCAGCGTTTGGTAAGACATGACAGGATTGGACAGAACTGGTTAAAATGACCAATTTACCCCCAGTGAGCTGTTTAGTGTTTTTTTTAACTAAATAATCAATATAAATGTTAACAAATACGGTGTGCAAAGTATAACTTACATCAAACCACTACTACTTGCAAAAATATATTTGCAAAAATACATGATTTCATAATCAACTAATGATATATGAAAAAGGTAAATATAATATAAGYATCAAGAATCCATTATCGAAGCAAATCTATATGCATTCCATACGAAGAAGAAAAAACTACTACCAACAAGCGCACAATCAATTAAAATGGATTAAATATCAAATWRTAAATAAAATATAAGCATCAAGAAAACAATTTGGCTAGTGATCCCATATAGTACCATCACATTCACAAAACTTGGATTCCAGAAAACTAAAGAATTCACCTATTACATGTACAATCATTCCTGTAAGATCAAAATCAAATATTTACTACTTTGATAAGGGGAAAACATACAAAACTCATCGAAAACAATAAATTGCAGGCATGAACCTTACGCAATACGTTTGACGGTGATAAAATCAAGAAAACAATTTATGTAATTTATTAAATTATAATAGAATAATTATTTTTTATAACAAAATATATAATTTGAAGTTTTAGTCAAAACAATTAAAATGACACCAAATAAAAAGTTTATGTGGTTTTCTATTTTTATTTTTATCTCTNTATTTTTTATTATTAATATATAATAAATTACATAAATTAATAAAAATATAGAAACCGTATAAAAATAATATTTTGAGGATAGTAAAATGAAAAGTTGAAGAAACATAAAATACAATAAATAAATTTAAAGAATGAATAAAATGTAAAAGAGACCTATTTGATGTTTCATAAGAGAATTAAGTTTTATTTTGAGGTTATATTGGTAAAATATAAGTCTGTTCCACCTTGTTCCATGGGGTAGGGGTGGAACAGGCCTGTTCCCCTTTGTTCCACTCTGTTCCTATCTGTTCCACATAAAATTCATGCCAAACATGGGATAGGGATCCTTGTTTTGTTCTGTCATGTCCTGTCCCTCCTGTCCCTGTCCAGTTTACCAAACGCACCCTAAAAGAACATGTAGCATATAGAGTTTGGGTTACCAACAATAGAAGATGTCTTGGAGAGAACTGAGAAGACGCAAAACCAGCAAAGAAGTCTCTTGGAGAGAAGAAGCAAACCTCAAAGAAGTTTTTGACTGGTTTGGTACTGATTAGTATTCAAATTGGACTTGGAGAGAAGAATGAGACGGGAGAATTTAATATGGTATTGAAGTGGTTGATGGTTTGGTGTTGAATTGGTCAATTATTGATGGATTATATGCAATAGTCGATGCGGATTAAGTTTCTATGTTACAGTGTAACTGTCAAAAAAATTTGCGAGACGTAGAAAAATATGGTAGTAGGTCTCTTTTAAGTTCTAATCTTTACCTTAAATAAAAAAATAAAGATTATCAGCGATTTTGGCATAAACGTGCGCCTCACCAATCAGGGGTGTACGTTCGATCTGGGGGATCAAAGGCGGTGCAACATAGACGATTTTGGACCGAATCATGCCTCAGGCGTTTTTTAAAACCATGAAGGACACAAAGTGAGACAATGGAATGGGGCCTTTTTGGTGGATTCTCTAGTCCTTTTTCTTATAGCAATAGGTAGGTGTAGGTCTTGGTCTCAGGACAAGGTGGTTTAGAGCTAGTAGGATAAGGTGGACAATTTGGATTTGATTCACTCATTGTTACCTAATTCTTGGAGGTCACTTTGGAGGATTATTCTTGCCTTTTTTAGCCACCATGGGATATTCTTTCCTTGCATACAGTTGGTCAAATTGGACAGAGTTGGAAAAAATTCAAGAGGTCCTTTCAACCCATGAGACCTTGGATCTGATTCCTTATCATGTGTATGTAACTCCCCCTTGAAGATAAGGAGTGGTGAAATACGACTTACTTTCAACAAATGTAACATTGACCGAGTTATGGAGTGATGGATGATGACATTTGGAATACTTGTAGATGAGCAACCCACGAAGATATATATAAGAGCATGTGGCGTCTAACATCCCATGATTATGATTATGGAGTGGACAAAGGAGTACACCGAAAACACAAGGATATAGAATTTGGATTATCTAGTGGACTTTGAAGCCCAAGACCCTCGGAGGAAGTCTGTTTAAGGTATTGTGATTATAGCTTTTCCCCATTATGCTTTTGGCACATTTTGTTGGAACAATAAGGCTCTATTGCACTTGAGATGTTGGTTTTTCCTTTCCGGCACTCCATTTTGTTATGGAGAGACAACACAAATAATCTAGCCCAAAGAGACGTCTCAATTGATGCCCCATTTTATTAATTTTATTGCAATTAAGTCATAGTCCTTTGTTCCGAAGCTCATCCATCTCTCACATTTGAGAAGGTTTTTGTTGGTTGAAGATGCCAATGTGGAACTGCTGATGGTTTTGAAACATAATTCGTGAATATCCTTGGTCATCCATCTCTATTCTTGTCCAGTTCTTGAATAAATTTCTAGTCCATCCCTATCCAATTTGAGGAACCACACTTGTGCATTGTCATCATGGTGGTAGCATGCAATCTCAACCTTCTCCTCGAATATGTGTTTGCATGGGAAGTTGTGTTCACCAATGATTCGTCTAGACCAGCAGATCATTTTACCATTATAGACTGGAAATTCAATTAAGCTATATATGGGAGTTGCATTCGTCCGTCCAAATGATTGGTAGCAAGCTGGCCCGGACACCCATGGTTATCAAAAAGAGTTCTCCCTGCTGTCCCACTGCATGCATGACAGCCAGTCTCTTTCGTGATCCTTTTGGTACATCTTCAAATCTCAAATGTCCTCTCCTGATTGTTGCTTACCTGTAACTCTCGGGCCTCGGCTTTGATACCAAGTTGTAATGGTCCCATATGTGTGATCGAGTTAGGGGTCCGAGTGTTTATGGGATTTTCTTTCCTGACAACCTATTGTAATAAGATGAAGAGAGGGCTTGATAGGGAGAACCCAACAATCGCATGAACACTTCTTTTGATAACATTCAGATTGTTTTATCCTGTTTTTCCTAGTATACATTTAAAGGACTAAAATCGTAACCATTTTCCAATTAACATGCGACTACTTAATCCTACAACCCATGAACTCTATCCTAAATAGCCATCTAATCTTAACAATACAAAAGCAATAAGAAAAAAAGAAAAAGTATGTACAACTGAATATCTAAGTCAAGATCACTTCATGCTTCAATTAATTTTTATCTTCTCTCTCTTCTGTGATGCACATTTCCCTTGAATATTTTATCCACGTTGCTGCTGGTCGTAACACATTTTCTTTCCGAAATCTTTTAAAGTTGCCAAATTGTTTATCATCATTACATATAAATTGGTAGTATTAGTTTGGATCCACAAATACAGAGGTATTTATCCTGTCAAAATACTTTTTTTATATCTGCATTAATATTTTTATCTATTAATCTCAATGTTCGTTTAAATTGAGTTTGCTGTTTTTTCTCTCTGTGCAAAGGAAGACGTAAACCGCAATTGGTACTCCTTGACCATGGTCTTTACAAAGAGCTTGACACTTACACAAGGACCAACTATGCCGCATTATGGAAGGTTCACCTTGCGATTTCTTTTTTTTTATTTCACAATAACTCGGGATTTAATCCCAAGATGAATCTCTATCTTCGCTTAGTTCATCTATGTTTTACTTGTTTTCTTCGGAGTTCTTTAGAAAATGGAAAAGAGCTTCTCAAAGAGAAGAGAAATGCAAAAGCAAAAAGCAGTGCTGAAATGAGACTTGTATTACAGGCTTTGGTATTGGCTGATGTCAGCGCAATCAAGGAAAATTGCATGAAATTTGGTGCTGGAGAGGATCTGTATGCGTTTTTCACTAGCATTCTTACTATGAAACCATGGGAGAGAGTTATTGATCCGGCTGTTGATCATTTGGCCATACATGATCTATCAGAACTTCAGGTGTGGTTGCACTGTCAAATCTTTCTTTTTTCACTCTTGCAATATTTTGAAGCATCCTCTCCTACCCACTCTAAGCGGTACCATACAGCCTTTTGCAGGAATGGAAATCCATTAATATTTAGAAATTAACCTTTCTGAAAGCCTATATGAATAAGGGTTCTGTTGGAGAAACTACTTTTTCAGATCAGATTCTACTTTGTACTTCCAATACTTTGGAGTATTCCTCTCCTACCCACTAAACGTAATTTACTGTGAAACCCCTGTAATGTATTTGAGAACAAAAACCTGGAATATATATATATATATAGAGAGAGAGAGAGAGGAGAGAGATAGGGGGGTTCAGACGAGAACAATAACCAAATAAGAGAACACGAAAAAGGCCAACGTGCAAAATCACATGTGATTTTACACTAACGGTTAATGCACGAGTGTGCACGTGACTTGGCCGTGACCTCAGGTTGCGGCCTTAGTCGGGTGAACCACATGTGATTTTACACGTGATTTTACACGTGATTTTAGTGAAGATCACATGTGATTCTAGTGTAAGATCACATGTGATTCGACGTTTTCTTATTCTCTTATTTGGTTACTGTTCTCATATGAACCTGATAATACACACACATATATATATACATATATATATATATATATAGCGAGAGGGAGAGAGAGAAAACAAACTACTACTTCCTCTGTCCCAAAATAGAAATCCATAATGAAAAGGACACAATTTTAGAAATGTGTGATTGTTACACTTTTTAATCAAGTAAATGACACAATTTTTACCTTTAATAATAGAGGAAGTAATGAATTTCTCCATCTCATAATTAAGGGTAGATTGGAAAGCATACACCTGCTTTTGAAAGTCGACACTTATTTCGGGACAAACTAAAATAAAAATGTGGACATTTATTTTGGGATAGAGGAAGTACTAACATTATTGTGACTTAACTGTACATTCTGTTTTGCAGATATACGGTCCTGAGTATTTCTCTCAGGTCACAGAGCTTCTGCGTAGACTGCCTCGTGTTATACTTCTAATGATGAAAACAAATGATTGCTTACGTTCAGTCGACAATGCATTGGTAGAACATCTCCCAAATATTATAAAAATGCACGTTTTTTGTGATGATTTTTACTCGTTTCAAATATAGTCTTAACATATTCCCTTAAATTTGAAAAATGAGCCAAAGGTCAGTGGCCCAAAAAAATCCGGGTTAATGCTAGATCCCAACCTCTTTGGAGGTTGAGGTTTCAAGGCTCACCAAATTCGAGTAGTGTCTGTGAGTTTCGTCATATATAGATATTATAATCTTCAAATAGGAAACTTTGAGAAATGAAAAAGAACTGGACCCATTTAACACCTTCTGATGTTCTTTTTTTTTTCCCTTGAACAGTTGCAAAGACCTTCTCTCGGGTCGTTCTTGATCATCGGCAGAGTTTCATCTGAGGCAGTTATGAAGGAGAAGTTATCACATGTCAAGTCCTTATTTAGCTTGATAAGTATATGGTTGGAAGAGATCTCACTAGAAGCTCGGTTCTTAATAATGCAAGTAGCCTTGTGGGTCCTACAATTCCGGAAATCTTTGAGCTTGTGAAGGGAACATCATATACTAAAAACTCCTAGAGGCTTTGATACATAGAAGAAAGTATTTGGGTCAGTTTGTTATGTTTGCATATTCTTCTGCACAACACCAAGATAAATGCATCTTTCATTGATGCAAGAAATTCATGCCATTTTTGATATGGAGCTTTTGAGAGATTAGTACATAAAATGAGATCAAAGTTGTACTCTTTAGACATCAATTAATGGGGAAAACCCCATTGATTCGAGACAAATTTGTTGAAACTCTTGATGATTGACCATTTGAAGCAAGAACATTTTATTTCTATTATGTTTACTGAACTGGGTTTCTGTTTTGCCATCGATTTGCAGGGGGCTTACTTTACCTAATCCAGCTAATCAGATGAATGAGGTAACGTTAATAAATATGATTTCATCCTATAAATTACCAGTTAGAGTTGCATCTTGTAGAAATGTATGTCCAATTTGTACGAAATGCACAGTGAGATACTTGCTACTCCATTGCCAAGGGTGTCATTGTACTGCTATATTGTCATGGTTCAATACTTCACTAGAAGCAGGAAAAAGGCTCTAATACCATTTGGGTGGTAGTATTACTATGTTTATATCTTTAGTGTTACTTGAAGCATATTATCAATATGGTCCATATTCGTATTTGTGGTCAGTGTTCATACATATCATCTTCTTTAGAATCGAAATAAACAATGCTCTCATATTTGCACAATTCTTATCATGGGTCATGTTTGTGATCCTCTATATCATCATGCTTAATAGATTATGTTGTGGAATTGGTTACGCTCTATATCATCATGCTTAACGTGTAATGCAATTGGTTGAACTCATGTCTGGGTACATTCTACCCCGACCTCAACATTGGATTTACTGGTTTCATTTGATTTGGTCGGTTTAGTTTGGTGATATATTAATGCTTGTTTGTCAATATTTTTGCATTTTAGACGCAAAAATAAGCAGCAAGCGGGAGTATGGTAGTGTTTGTTACGCATACAAGACTAGACTAGACTAGACAGGTAGAGACAAGAGAATAATACTGGATATAACAAGTTAGGTATCTGGTGTTTAGCATGACTAGAATCAGACAGGACCGAGCTGGATCAGAGGTAGTGGAAGTGGAGGTGGTCGGTGGGGGTGCTCAATAGCCAACTGTGGTTGTGGATGATGTGGAGAAGGTGGATGGTGGTGGTGGCGGCCGATAGTGGTAGATATGGAGGTGGAAGTGGTGGTTGTGATGCCGTTAAGTGGAGATAAAGGTGGTGATGGACGGTGGTAGGTATTCAAATAGAAATTGATGGATTAATAATTTGGGATGGATTCTTTATGAGGGTGTGGGGGTGTAGTGTCTGGAATAAATGCCTGTGCCTCTGCAGTCTGCATGCCTAATTTTATGAAACTCTGGTCGCTGTTCAATACCCAATATTGCCATCTCCTTTACCCCAACAATTAAATATGATATGTTAATTGCATTTATTATATATCTTCTTTTAATTTATTAAATGCATAATTCTTGTCTGGATCATCACATCTTATCTTTTTTAGAAGAATATGATCACAACATTTTGGGGTTGTTTGTTTACCTCTTAATAATTTCATTAAAAGACCTGAATCGTTAAGAGGTGAATATGTTTGGCCAAAAAAAAAAATCTGTCTCTTAATGGTTCCAAAACCCTCTGAATGATTTTATATCATGGACCTCCCTTAACCATTCAATGTCATAATTTCATTGTAAACAATTATCAAATTATTATATTTTATTATGTATTATATCATGAGTGTCATTTAATCATTTTGTATCAAACCAGTAACTGCTAAATAGTCTCTTTGTAAAGATTAAAAAAAGACATGACGTCATCTTTCCTTCCATCTTACCATTTCCATTTTCGTAATCGTGGGTCATAGGTGGCGTCTGTAGTTGGATCACATTGATTATGTAATAAGGATGGGTGAAGATGTGGACTTGATAGACATGTTGCTCAAACACATAAAAAAAAATGTGATAATTATCGTAAGGATATTAATCAAAAGCTTAAAATTATCGTATTATGATCAGTATTTGGAAAAAATTAGGAAGAAACTCTCTATTCCTCGTGAAACCGAAGAAAGATAGCAAGGAATATTGGAGTTCATATGCGTTTTTAAAGGGAATTTATCGCAGCTCCCAGAAGGTATTTAGATAAAAAGTAAAAAAGTCGAGAATTATTATGTTAAATCTTCAAAGTTAATGTGAGTTTAGTAGTATATAATGTTAAATGAATGGATTAGTGTGTGAATGGAGTTGAGAAAGAGGGCTTTAAGGCCATGGTATTAAGCATAGATGCAAAGTTTATGGTAATGTAACCATAAGGGTGGTGCCTGATTGGTTTGAATTTGACTCTAAAGGTCAAAAACACCAGGAGTTCCCAAGTTCAAATCCAAGGAGAAATAAAAATCCCCTTGTGGCCACGGAGGTTCAAATGCGATGACTCCGAGCTATCTGCTAAGCCGGTGGTCGTCCTGGGATTAGTCGGCTCGCATAGCGGGTTGGATATCCAGGTTAATTAAAAAAAAAGTTCATGGTAATGTTATGAACTAACAATATTTTGTGGTGTTTAAGTGCCCGTTCGTTGAATTAAGGAAACTATTAACTTGTAATCTCGTTCTGTTGCTCCAATCAAATTATGTGTAAAGGTACGTGTCAATAATAGTTGTAAGGGCGGTTATGTAAATGTAGGGGTGCATATATATTTTCAGTGGTACCGGAGAGAGAAAAAAGATGATGTGTTCGCGTTTCATTGAAGGAACATGGCGGAATAAGAAAGGTGACCTTCTTTGGTCTACGTATGTAAAAAGAGAGGTCTTTTTCCCAATACTTTTAAAAAGCTCTGAGATGTTTACAACAAATCTCTGTGATCGGAACGTGACCTTCTTTTGGTCTACGTATGAAAAAGTCGAGAGATATTAAATCTAGTTAGATATTCGACATCAACAATGCATGGATTTTTTAAAATTCGTATAAAATCGATTATAACCCTGATTGAAGTGATTTTTGATTTTATAGAATAAAAAATTCCTCTAAAAGTTTTGTTTAGATATTTTATTCTAAAATCTCGTTCAATATGAGAAATATTTGGATTTTGTAACTTGTTTAGTGCTGGAATGTTTCTGTTTCAGTTTAGCTGATTTTGAACGTATTATGGTACATGTTTAGAAGTGCAGGTGTGAATGCATTTGCTGAACTCAAGTTAAACTATTCATACAGTGGCCTAATCTGTTATGAAGTATTTTGGTCTCAATTTATTGTAATGAAAGGGTACATGTTTAGTATTTGACCTAGTGAGTCTAATGTATATGTATCGTTGTTCATATGAGTATGATTTTAATGTTAGTCCAAATTCAGAAACCACGATCGGATGAGTTTTTCATGTGTTTTCCCAACGAAGTACATGACCAATATGTTCTTATAAGTATATGTGCGTGTTGTGTGTCTATAGTTATTTAATTGTTTTAGCATATTACTGGTATTTTAAAGTATCAATATATAATTAGGCATGAAAAGTCGTTTGATTAGATATGTGTACGGGAACACATACATCTCATATTAGAAAGTCGTGTGGGTCCATTAAGTAATAATACATGCACAAAATCCTTTCCAACCTACCAAACAAGAAAACCGATCTTGGTTGCCTAACACTTTTGATCATACGACTTTATTTTCTTCAATTAAAAAGGACACGAAAGTAATTTGATTGCACCACCCTTTCCAAATTATTAGAATAAAATAATACAGTGAAAATATGAAGAAAAAAATATATCAATATAAATATCAAATTAAATATAATATATGTTTGCTTTTATATACCATGTTTAATTAGTATATTATTATATCTATATTTTTATTATATTATAAAACATTTAGATTTTCATCTCTTACAAATTTTAATTTCCATTTTACCTTTTTATAAACAATAAAAATGAACCTTTCCATTCGAACGGATCAAGTTCTGTAAATATACAAACTTATCTCGATTTAAAAAACTAAATCATTTAAAATATAATTAATGTTTTAATAAAAGAATTATATGAAAATGATTGTTTTTATTATCTTTAATTTGATACTCATATTAATTTTTTTACTCAGTTTTCAATATTTTAATCACGAGTATATTCACATCTGAATATATCCATACAATATATCTATTATATTATGCAACATTTAGGACTAATTATTATATATATATATACAACTTATTAATATATTTGAACTTTATAAATCTTATTGATAACCAATTAATAAAAATTTCAAATACAAAATAAGGGTTAAACCATACTTCATAAAACTGACAATGAACAAAAACTCTTTCAGTCTCTCAATCAAACCACACAAATTCATAAATAAAATCGAGGTACGAAAAAACGATATATTGCAACTCACGGATATACTCCAATTTAATCCTCCCTACGTCCCAAAATAAGTGTCCAAAATAGAAATGACACGGATTTTAAACAAACATAGTTATTACACTTTTTATGTAACCATAAGACGACTTTATCTTCAACTAATCTATCTTTGAGTAAATTATGGATTTGGTCCCTATGATTTAACGAAAATTATGATTAATGTCTCTAAACTAAAAAAATTATGGATTTGGTCCTCGTGGTTGTATTTTTACATGACTATGTTCTCTCCTTAACTTTGTTAATGGTGACTCAATTAAATCAGGGGTATTTGAGTTTTTTTTACCTTTTTTTTTATTTTTCATTATAATTAAAAAAATATTATTTTATTTTATATGTATTATATTATATATATATATATATATAGGGTTAGATTCACGTGAAACCATCTTGTTTCTTTGAGAGCCGTGAGACCATATTTTTACACTTGAAACTTCACAAGAAAACATTACGAAGGTAAAAAAAAACTGAAACTTCATATTAAAAACACCGTAAATGTTATCTTCACGGTATTTTACGGTGAAGTTTCAAGTGTAAAAAAGTAGTATCACAAGTCTCATGAAAACAATCTGGTCTCACATTATCGCAAGTCTATATTTAACCTTCTCTTACTATTCATGAAAATCTAACAAAGTAACAAACCATAAGCTGTTTTTAGATCCAGCTATTTTCAAAATTTTAAATACTTTACTAATCCAAAGGGGTGGATTAGTCATTTGTTCAACGATATTTATTCATATTATTTTTATTTGTTATTAATTCATTTACCATGTATGCAATTAAGGGTGTTTGTGTTTTTTTTAATGGATTATAAATATTAAACTTAAAAAATATATATAATTTAGAATTTTAGATTAAATATTTATTTTAATAAAACAAAATATCCAAACAAATAAATGTAATAATTAAGCAACTCTTGAATCTAAAATCCAAGCATTCCAAACTCCAAACAAATAAATATATAATATATATTAGAAAACAAACAAATTAACAAATTTACAACTTCACTATGAGTATTGAGTAACAAAATTCACGACTTCACACCCTTCAATTCTTGACCAAACAAAACAGAAGACAAATCTTAGTTGATTGAATCACTTGGTTGACGTCTTGATGATGTGCGCCGAAATCAAACCTTGGATTAGGAAAGATAGATAAATTGATAGAGTTCTTGAGGGATTTAAAAATTTGGAGACCGTCAATGTCAAATGTGTCGATATGTTTACTGGTTTAGGGATTTTAGGCGGCGATTCATTTGAATTTGATTATGTTAGATGTTAGGTGGACTTAGAATATATTTGGGTCATAGCCCAAAAGTTAAAAAAAATTGAGCTTGGTAATACTAAAATAAATAAATAAATATGTATTTGGCGGTCGGTTTGGTCCAAACCGTCCAAAAAAGGTTCCAGACAGCAAACCGGACCATGATTAGTAAATGTTTAGTAAACGAACCGTTGGTTACCATGATTAAGCCAATTTTTTAATATTTTATTTGACCGATTTACCCTTCCGTAGCTTAGGGTTTCATCTGAAAAACCCCTTTATTTTCATAGTATTTATAGTCATGCCATCGTTTTCATTTGAGCCGTTGATCAATTCAATTAGCAGGTAGGATGGGTTTGTATCATTTATTAAATTTGAGTGGTTTGTAAAATAAACCCTTATACATGGGTCATTTAAAGGAGAACTCGGTTGTTTATGATAATCGTAAGATCCAATCTTAATCACAAATCAAATGATATATTATGAAATTAATAATTTTGATAATTTGACTTAAAATTTTATTTAAAGGGCGTTTTAAGTATTTTAAAAATCTTATCTCTCCGCTCTCTGGTAAATCTTATTATGACGAACCAAGTAAACACAACATACACAAGATAGATAATGTGATATCTAAAAATATCGACAATCTTAAAAAAGATACATATAAACGATCCGTTACCCAAAATATATACAATACCTCCTGTGATACCCATCATTATGATACCAACTGTGATATCCAAATAAAAAATTGTAAACATAGATAAAGAATAGAAGCATGAAAACAAAGATGGGAAATATGAGAACATTAAAACATGAGACAAAATGTAGCATGCATATGTCATAAAACATAATGCAATACATTCACGGTCAAATCTAAAAAAGAATAAGTTGTGAATACACATATGAATGGTGACTACAGTTCCTTTTAATTGTGTCAAACTGTATGAAGTTCCTCACGGAATATATTCAGACGTGTTTCAGTTCGAATGCTTCTATTCTTTATTTATGTTTACATTCCATATCCACCAACTCTTTTATGGGGACCACCACACCGCCTCCACCACTGCGAGATCAGTGTTACATACGGGTTGCATCTTTGACGAAAGTTCAATGGAGAGATGAGGGAGAAGAGAGAGACGCCTTCGTATCCATAGCCTCCTTCACAGTGACCACCACCACCGCCTCTTACCACTACAAGATCTGGTTACATATAGATTGCATCTCCAACGAAAGTTCAATGTGGAGACAGGTAGATGAAAGAGATGTGGGCTTTAGTATAGTTAATTAGGGTAAATTGAAATATATGAGGTAACCGTATGATTTGAAACAGTCAATTAAGATTTTAATTTTTTATAAAAAAAATCTAAATTATCAAATTATCAATTAAATGAGTTGTTCACATTGAATCTCATAGTTACTACAAACAATATTGTTATCATTTGATATGTAGGATCATGCAAGGGAGAACTTAGTAATTTGTGATAACCGTGAGATTTAATTTCAACCACAAATCAAAGAATAAATTAGAAAATTAATTTTTTGGTAATTTTGACTTAAAATTCTGATTAAAGAGCATTTTAGTTATTTTAGAAATCTTATATCTTCCCTCTCCATTCTTTGACGAACCTTATTCCAACAAACACTATCTGAACACAAGACACCTAGTGTGATACCGAAAAAATATCGATACTATTAAAAAATATACATACGAACAATCATCACTATGATACATAAAACATGCACACTCTGACACCCATTGTTTACAACATGTTCAGAACATCAACGTTGTGACACCCAATGTGATACCTATTATAATACCCTTGTTTACAAAGTTTTTACAACACCGAATGCTAATTTTGGTAATGCAAAATGAAAATATGGAGAGAGAGAGAGAGAGAGAGAGAGAGAGTAGCTAAATAATTTGATTAATACAAAATGGGAATATGGAAAGAGAGAGAGGGAAAGTTGTTAAATAATTTAACTAAATAAAAAATGGGAATATCAAATTACTAATTTACCCTTTTACTTTATTTTAAAAAATAACATTAATTATCTTAAATGATTAACTCACATTAGATCTCATGATTATCACAAACCACCGAGTTCTTATTTGATTACCCCTGTATGAACAATCCACTGAATTCCCGTTACATATTACTACTCCCATGGGTAGTTCAGTATGTATACTTGGTCAATTCTCAAACTGTCTGTTATTTATTGGTGATCAAATTCGGGAGGTTACTTTACTACCGATGAAAATGGATCACTTCGATATCATCCTTGGCATGGATTGGTTGTCTAAACATCGAGTGACCATCGACTGCAAAGCCAAACAAATCGTCTTCGATGACGTCAATGAACATGAATATGTGTTCCAAGGTGTTTCACTTGAGAAGGGGACTCGTGTTATCTCAAAATAAATATTAAAGCAATGGTCTGACAAGGATGTGAAGGGTTTTTAGCTTCACTACAAGATCCCGATGAGATATGCCTTAAACTTGAAGATATTCTTGTTGTTAATCAATTTCAACTTCCCTTTTCGGAGGAACTTCTGTGTGTATATATATGTATATATATTCACACACACACACACACTTTGACACCTAACACCGTTGGACCCTTCCCACAGCTGACCAACTCACATCACCAACCCCCTCCAATTCAATTCGCTAGATCCCTCCCGCCACCAACCTCCAACTCTAGCCTCCTCACTAGAGGGTTTTGGATTTAGGAGGTGAAGTTTACATCTGTGTTTATGGAGAAGGGGATCGATGAAAAGATAAGAAAGAAAAAGAGAAAGAAGTTATAGGTGGAGGTAGGGGACGACGAAGATGGAAGCCAACAATAGAGGAGGTCGGAGTTGAAGGTCGGCGGTGGGATGGTCCAACGATTGGAACTGGAGGGGATCGACGTTGTAAGGAGTCCGACGGCTATAACTGGAAGAGACCGGGGGTGTGAGGAAGCCGACGGTGATATATATATAGGGGCCTATTCAAGGGAGAATTGAGTTGTTTGTAGTAACTGTGAGAACCAATATTAACCACAAATCAATAGATAAATTAGGAAATTTATAAATTTGGTAATTTTAAATTAAAATCTTAATGCAAGGATATTTTTGGTATTTTAAAACTCTCCTCTCTCCTCTCTTCTCTCTCCGGCCTCCGGCCACCGTCCTCCGGTGATACCACTATGATACCACTGTGATACCTAAAAATATTGACTCTATTAAACAAAAGATACATTGTGATACCTAATCATATATAAGATGCATAGTGATACCACTGTGTTACATCTTCGATCGACCACACAAACGACATCAATGTGATACCCAAACACATATATGATGCATTGTGATACCATTGTAGTATCACCGGAGGACGGTGGCCGGAGAGAGAAGAGAGGAGGGAGGAAAGTTTTAAAATACCAAAAATATCCTTGCATTAATATTTTAATTCAAAATTGCCAAAATTATAAATTTTCTAATTTATCTATTGATTTGTGGTTAATATTGGTTCTCACAGTTACCACAAACTAATTAGTTCTCATTTGATTAGGCCCCTATATATATATACATATATATATATATATATATATAGATACATACATAGGGTTGGGTTCACATGAGACCAGTCTGTTTTCGTGAGACCATATTTTTACACTTGAAACTTCACAGCAAAAACAATGTGAAGGTTTACAAAAGTCGAACCTTTACAACAAAAACACTGTGAAGGTTACCTTCACAACATTTTTCTGTGAAGTTTCAAGTGTAAAAAGCTGGTCTCACGGGTCTCACAAAAACAGGTTGATCTCACGTGATCCCAAGTCTATATACATATACATATACATACACACACACACACACACACACACACATATATATATATATATATATACACACACACACACACATACATATATATAAGGTCCTCTTCTTTTGTTAACCAAACAATTAGTATTAAGTTTGTTAACTGGTGTATTTTTATTTTTTTATACATTGATACCACATTTCTTAAATATTTTATTCACTTAATTATTACATTATTTGATTATCATATTACTAAAATATTTGGTTTCTTCACTTAATTATCATATTCATTTTACACTAAGGAATATTACTTAAAGTTTCTTCATTTATTGTTTCATCTATCAACTTGTTTAAACTTTTTTAATTATCTTATTCATATTCTGGTTTCACTTATGAACTTTGATAAAAAATTTTTTGGAGCAATCAAAGTTCAAGACGAAACAAAAATCATTGTTTCACCTATGAAAAAAATCATTATTTCACCTATGAACTTTAAACAAAATTTATTGTTTTTCACATATGAATTTTAAATAGAAATCATTGTTTCACTAATGAACCTTCTGGTTTCACCTACGAACTCTATTAAATATTCTTAATTATCTAATTCATTTTCTGGTTTCACTTATAAACTCTAGTAAAAAATTTGTAACAATCAAAGTTCATACACGGAAAACTTATGAAATTTAAAGTAAAATTATTTTTCACCTATATACTTTAAACAAAAATCATTGTTTTATTTATGAACTCTCTAGTTTCACTAATGAATTTTGGTAAAAGAAATGGAACAATCAAAGTTTATAGATGAAACCTAATTAATCAAAACCATAAATGCATCAAACAATTTTCAAATATGAAACCCACTTATTTACGGATAAATGAGGTTATAATTATATTCCAAAAATAGGACATAAGTTCAAAATTACCCTCGACTTAATTCCATTTTAATATGTTTCCTTTTTAATCACTCTATAATATCTCATTTGATCATAACCAAAATAAACGGCTTAGATGAGTTTGTAAAGTTAATACCAATGCATTAGTTAACAAAAGAATATGCATCTCTTTATACACATACACATGTGTGTGTGTATAATCAAAGGTGGAGGTTCAAATGAGAACACTCATGCTTTACGAGAATACAATAATATTTATTGGCCTCCAAATTATTTAACCCGTAATTAAATTAAAAGAAAATAAACTAATTAATTAAGGATAATCATGTGATTTCGTATTTATCTGTAATTTTGGTGACGTCCTTATTTCTAAATTCACATACATATAATATATTAATCAGTATCAAATAGTTATCACATTAAAATCACATAATGGACAGACAAAGTAATGAATGCAGACGTGATTATCACAACAAAAATCACATAATTATTAGATGATTATCACATCGAATTTACACCATAAAAAGTCTTCAACTTATCAATCATTATCACATTATTATTACGAAAAAACCAGATAATTATCACAGCATTATCACATCATTATCTACCGCGGACGCATTGACATAAAAAGTCTGTGATAATAATAACAAAATTTAAGAGATAAAGATAAATCTAGTATAACAGAAAATTATCGGTAAATACTAATTAATTTTTATCTATACTATCTTATAAAGCATTTGACTAAAACTTTTAATAACTCTTAAACCCGTTCATCCTTAAACAATTTCATCCCTATCCAATTTCATCTCATATCTGAATTCGTGTAACTAACTGCAGATAAATACAATCAAATACATGATACAAATATTATTACTTTCTCAAAACCACATAAAACCAATGTTTACTTAAAATTCAAGATTACAAGTAAATTATGCAAACGTACAACTTATCAAAGCTCGATTTTTGAATTCGTATAACTAATTGCGGATAAATATAATCAAATAGAGGATAAACATCTTATTTTAAAATATAAAAAATCTAAAATATAATTAGATAATTATCGAGTTCTAACAAAATAATTAATTATTATCTTTATAAGAAAATTATATTATTAAACCAAATATAAATTACTTCGTTATTGTACCTAAATTAAATTATAATAAAAAATTGAATTAAAAAATTACACAAAAAATGAGGAATTTTAAATAGTTAATTTGATACGAATATCGATATATTTTTTGTTATGCATAAAGTACTGTATATTGATGCATATTACTTAAAATTCAAGATTACAAGTAATTATGCATAAGTACAACTTATTAAAGCTCGATATTTGAATTCATATATATAACTACGGATAAACATAATCAAATAGAGGATGGACATCTTATTTTAAAATATAAAAAATCTAAAATATAATTAGAATAATTATCGAGTTCCAACAAAATAGATAATTATTATCTTTATAAAAAAATTATATTATTAAACCAAATACAAATTACTTCGTTATTGTACATAAATTAAATTATAAAAAATTTGAATTAAAAAATTACACAAAAAATGAGGAATTTCAAATAGTTAATTTGATATTAATATCGAAATATTTTTGTCAATTTTTTATGATATCTTCAAACATATATTTTATTCAAAAATAAAAACATTATCGTTTTCTCAAAATCACATAAAGGCATATTATAACATCGACTGAGATAAAGAATAAAATAAAATAGTAAAATCACGATGTATCTCGTTATATTATGCAAGTACGCTTCTAATTGTATCTTAATATATAAATATAGTATCTTTTGTGATTATAACAAAGAATATATAAATATAGTATCTTTTGTGATTATAACAAAGAATAAGAGAGAGGGTAAAAAAACTCAAATACCCCTAAAATAATGGAGTGACCGTTAGCAAAGTTAGAAAGAGAGACGGCAATCATGCAAAAATGACAACCATGACGGCCGATCTATAAAGTTTTGAATTTAGGATTAATTAAAAATATCTTTAAGAATTTAATCATCTATTTTTTAAAATAAATATTTATTTTGGGACAAACAAAAATAAAAATTGTAACATTCCTTATAATTTGGATTTAAAAAAAAGTAGGTATTTTATTTTTAATGAATTAAAAGGAAAAACGGAAGGTAACATTTGAATTAAAGAGGGTGGTTAGGAGTTGCTAAATGTGACCAGAAGACCAATTGAAGAGAAATCATCATCTCCTCCATCCCCTGCACCCATCATCTACTACTCTTCCCATATATACCTATCTAACTCCAACTAACAGATTACGTGCTTCCCTCTTCTAGGTTTAGGGTTTCTTTTTTACACAGAGATGATCGGACCAGAGAGGCCTCAGATCGTATTGTTTGGATCATCAATTGTTCAGCTTAGTTTCAGCAATGATGGTTGGGGCGCCACTCTCGCCGACGTCTACGCTCGTAAGGTATTTCCTTCTTTTTCTCTTGCTATCGTCAATTTTGGTCGAACTTTTGCTAAGAGAAGAAGAACGCCTTGTTGCCTCATCCTGATTTTTCGTACGGCTTGCTAAAATAATTGAATCGTGTTGATCCATTTGGTTGAGAGTTTTGCTGATCGCCAGCTAGTTTTGTCAGAAAATGTATATAGCTCGTGTCGTAGCTGTGACTTACAATGTGTGCTGCCGTCTCTATTTAGGTATTAATAGATTTATTATTTGCTAAATTGATTCTGTTGTTAATTTCGACTTAACTGTTCCCTAAATACTTACTAAGTGAACGCTTATTATGTCATTTATCTTACCAATTAAACATGAAAAGCGTCAAAAAGAAATTTATTCTGTAGGAGACATGGCAATGGCAAGGATGGATGCTGTGTTCTTGGAACCTTTTCTTCTACGATGGAAAGGAAAGGGAGGAAAAGAGGAGGAAAATAAAAGAAACTCGTGTTCATAAAACTTTTTAAAGAAAGAAAGGATAGGAAAAGGAAGAAAATATTTGATAAGTTTCCTCCCAAAACTTTGCTCCCAAAATATGGGAGGAAAGGATATACATTTAAATCTTTAAAAAAAAATATTAATATTACAAAACTACCCAATCTTTCGTTCTGAATGATATATTTTTAAAAGGTAAGTTGGTAAAAGTGACATCTTTCGTTTCCTTTCTCTCTCGTTCAAGAACATAATTTTTTTTTCTTTCCTTCATTTCCTTTTCAAAAGCACAAATAAAAAAATATGTTCCATTCTCATATTAGTGTCCTTCGAGGTGGGTTTGTGTAGGACTGGTTGGGGTTGTCGGTAATCAACTTTTGTCCAAACATGTTCTGTTATCACACCAGAGCACTCATTTTCTTCAAATTTTTATTTTTAATTTTGGTATGCTCTGAAAATAAAAGGAGAGAGATAGGAACAAGGAGCACTCTGATAAGAGTTCTTTCAATCTGGTTTCTAGTTATAAATTTGGGAACAATCAATTGCTATTTTTTTAACCGTCGGTTTCCAGACCAGCTTACGCAGACCGACTAATCCCTCGGACAACTATGAACGGCCTGAAGTCATCACAGGTGAACTTCATGGCCACAAGGGGAACTTAAGATAGTGTGGCTTTTGAAGCTGCTTGATTTTTTTTGTACTGTTTTTGGGTTTTATTTATTGCATCAGCTTCATGGATCATGGTTCATTGATTTTTGTGATGACCATTCTTATATTATGGTTCGTTGTGATTAAAAGATCATGGGTTTTGAGTCATGGAAACAACCTCTTTGCAAAATGCAAGGGGAAGGACTTGTATAAAGACTTCCCTTGCCAACCCTTTTTTTCTCATTGAACATTGTCTTTGGTCTTTGTGATTGGTTATATCTAGAGTGCAACTTATATTATACTACAGGCGGATATAGTATTGCGAGGGTACTATGGCTGGAATTCCCGACGTGCTATCAAGGTTCTTGATCAAGTTTTTCCGAAGGTAAACCTTTTGCAGCCATATGAATCTTTTATACTCTGTACACGCCTCTTATGAGTTCAACGGTGTTGTCTTAGGATTCTGCTAATCAGCCTTCGCTGGTCATTGTTTATTTTGGCGGTAACGATTCAATGGGGCCTCACTCATCAGGTCTTGGTCCCCATGTCCCTCTTCCTGAATATGTCGAGAACATGAGAAAAATTGCAACTCATCTCCAGGTACCATTTTCCCCCATAGCATGTTTTCTTCACAGATTACATGATTAACAGACCACCATGAACAATAAGTTTTAGATGTTCTTAATCCATGAACTCGAATAAATCTTAGGAAACTAATATGTCAAAAACAGAAAGCATGTTCCCTATCGTCTAATTTCTACTTGTATAATTACTTAATACCGACACAAATATGTGAAAATCAGGGCCTTTCAGACACAACTCGTATAATTTTTCTCAGTACCCCACCGGTGGATGAGGTTAGAGTTCGTGAAAACACAAGGTACCTTTCAGTAGTGTTCTTTATATTCTTTTAGTTTTCTATTCAAGAAATGCATCTAAAACCAGTGATCCACCATGTAAAACAGCTCGATTTTTAGTGAACTTGTTCGAACAAATGAGTTATGTCGAATGTATTCAGAAGCTTGCATAGAGTTGTGCAATGAGATGGGAGTGAAAGTTATTGATCTTTGGACTGCATTTCAGAAACGAGATGATTGGATGACTGCATGTTTTACGTAAGTATTCTTGTCTGTAAAAAATAATTTGAAAGCTTGGGAACCAACTATTTCATGTATTATTCATTATGAATTAAATTGGTTTTTTTATGGGGGAGGGGGGCAGGGATGGGGTGCATTTATCAGGTGAGGGTAGCAAGATAGTTGTTGAAGAGATACTAAAAGTGCTGAAAGACGCAGAATGGAAGCCGAGCCTACACTGGAAATCCATGCCCACGGAGTTTTCAGAAGACTCGCCCTACGATTTAGTCTATACAGATGGAAAAACGACGCTTAACCCGTCCGATTGGACCTTCCACAGAGAGATTAAATGGGATTAGTTAAACACAATGTTTTCAATTGCAACTCTGCAAGATTGTTCCTCTTGTTATGCTTGCTTCTATTATTACCACATTCCAATACATCGATCTATCTACAAGCACTACCATTTCCAATCACATTATATGTTTACAAACTTTACATGCAGACATCATGTTTCTATATTGCAAAACCTTCTACCATGTTCTTTGAATATGCACATGTGATTATTATACTTATAGGTACCTTCCATTAGATTTTCATGAATTAAAATAACAATATCAGTAATAAAAAAACATTTATATATATAAACTATAATTAATATTTTATTAAATATATAAAATAATGTAATAAGATAATTAATGTTAGAATTACTAAAACATAGTAGTTATTGGATTTAAATGTAATTTTTAAAGATTTTAACTTTTAATATTTTATTTTGGAGAAGTTATTATTGATTTATGGATTTAAATCCAATTCAAAAATTTCATAGTAATAACTATTTTAACATCTTATATTGGATTTTTCTTTCCCCAAGTAAATGGGTTGGCTTATTCAAAAGATACAACTGTTAAATATTATATATGTGATTTTATATTTGTATTAAGGGTTGTGATTATAGATTGTGGTTAAGATTAAGAGTTGTACGAATAGAAGTGTTTGGATTATTATATTTTTATATAGAATACTACAAGAGTTATATTCTTAAAAAAGACAAAATGCTAATGAAAGTTGCCCTCATGTCTAGTCACGTCGTCATTGAGTTGTCAAATCAACCAAAAAGTTGTGTCATAATATATTTCCATTACAGGACAAAATAAGGGTCGTAATTGCTCCCGGAGGCGATTTTCAATAGTGTGGGGGCAATTATGATGAACATGTTAAAAAATCAGATTTTTGTCCCTCAAATTGTATATATGTGGGACCCATTCGTATCTCAAAAAAAAATACAAAATTGCCCTCAGTAAAGTAAATCGCCCTAAAGGGGAGATTTTTATGGTTATTTTCTAAGAAATGTTTGAAAATAGTCATTTTGTTAATGTACCATATATAAGATAGTCATTTTAAGTAATTTCCTTATAATTTTTTTCTATTATAATTTTATTTTATCATTTTCGTAAGTAATAAGAATTAAAAGTTTGAAAGATTTTTAAAAACTCATATTTCCCATGTGAAGTAATCAATTTCGAAAAAATATTAATCTAAATTAAAAAAATCAAAAGTATTTTGTTTTACCCCTTTTCTAAACAATAATCGGTGTTTTTTCTTTAAAATAATTATTAGAAAAAAGTAACGTCTTTTAAGAAAAATATTTAAAAAAGAAAATAAAACATATAATATTTTTTATAAAAATTATGATAAAAAATAATATTTTTTAGTAATAATAAAAATTTTACAAGGTAATAAATAATATTTATAATAATAATAATATATTTATAATTAAATAAATTAAGTAAAATGAAATTAGTATAAAAAAAGATAAGAAAAAGACAAAAACACAAAAAGGAAACAAAAAGAGAATGATTACACAAGGGGTTAGGGGTGACAATAGCAAAGAGTAGGGGTGCCATTAGCCTCCCCTTATTTAAAAAAAATCAAAATCATGAGAAAATAGAAAATCGGGAATTGAGGATTCTCATTATGCCACCTAAGCAACTATATATATATATATATAGGGTATATTTTTTTTACAACTTTGTGTATTTGTACAACCCTTGAAACCCAATTAATTGAGATATTTATGGAAATGATGAGAGTTCATTTATTATGATTTGAATATTTATGAAAAATGAATATGATTCATTAATTATGATCAATACTTTATATTAAGAAACAATCAAAATTTCTATGAAATCACATATTAATCAAATTAAATGGACGGTTGAAATTGAGTTGTATTGGTTGCACAAATGTCAAGGGTTGTATAATAAACAACCTCTATATATATATATATATATATATATATATATATATGAAACTTTAATCAATTAATGAGACATATTGATTTTCTAACAAAGAAATGTATGAAAGAAAATGATAGATATAAAAGATGAAAATTTGAATTTGATAATATATTCATGATATATTGATCGTCATATTTTAATTTAAATTAGATAGAAAAGTAAAAAAAGTTTTACATGTGATAAAATCATTTAAAAAATACATCAAAACTATGGAAAAACTAAAAATATGAAATATAGTGTTTCATTAAACTTTGGGGTTTAACTTTGCTTTATATATTATCAATAAAAAATAAAATATTTTATTGAATTAAAATATTAACGCCAATAAAAAAATCTTGAAATAGTCAAAATTTAACGTAATTATCAATCATGTATAAATAGTTATATTCAACGGAGTTTAAATTCGATTTTTTTTTTATCGTATCTTATAATCACAAAATATCAAATCATAAACACAATCATAAACACAATCATATCCTATGATAACAACAAATCCAACAAATACTGAAAAAAATGAAATATGTAATAACAAATCACATCTTCTAAGTAATATAACTTTTACATACATTTTTAAAATCTTTTAAGTTTTCTTCAACTCTCATTTATTCATCTATCATCAAAGGATTTCTATCAATTGAAAAAAATCTTGAAGTAGTCAAAATTTAACGTAATTTTTAATCACTCTGCATATCTTTAAAAATCTTTCAAGTCTTCTTCAACTCTCACCAAAGGAATTTCTTGGATTTCATTTTGTTTATTATTGAAACTTTGAAAAACAAATTTCATTAGAAATAAAAGAAAGTAAATCGAAGAGCAAATCAAGAGTTGGAGATTAAACTTGGGTATACAAAATTACCAAAAAAAACCTTGGTTAATAATGAACTACACATTTTTCATACAAGGGCGAAAAAATCGTTTTTTACATATTCAACATCTAAAAAATCAACATATTCAACATCTAAAAAACCTCGGAGAGATTCTAAGTATTAGGAAGTGACACCTCATTAATTCATGGATTTTCCTTATATATATATATATATATATATATATATATATATATATATATATATATATATAGGGGGAAGATCAAGTGTTAACCAACAACTTTGTGTTAACTTTGAAAACTATGGCAACCAATCAAATTTCATTCTTCTTGTAGGTTTATGTCATGTTCATATTTTAATTACAAAGGTATTTCAGTAAATTTATTTGATATGTAACTCCCAAACAATTAATAGGGAGTTACAAATCATCAAATCCCAAAAAGTATGCATTTATAATATTAATATTTTTATTTTTTTAATCTTGATCTTTCCATGTTTATTGTTTTATCAGTTTTTAATTCGCATAGAAAACACGACAGTAAAAATTTTCGGTATCGATCAAGCTAATATGGATAAACGCAATGGAAAATAAATCGACAACAATTATAAGATTAAAATGGTTTATAATGACAATCGGAGTTCGAGGTCGGGAATTGAAGGTCTTGGTAATAGATTTTTATTTTTTTTAGATTCGTTTTAATCGAAATTATGCTCATTACGATGTGTTGTGTTTTTTATAACTCATCTTGTATTGATAGCTTTTTTCTTTAATTATAAAATACGTACCTAATTCACATGTTCAAATGAAAGTACATGCACGACCTATTTTCATATTGCCATATTACCAACTTTTATGAATCATGAACCATTGTGTTCATGTTACTTCTATCATATGAACAGAAATGTTATTTTTAAGTTTGATACCAAATCTTTATATTTGTGTAAGTGTTTGCACCCGGTGTTCATAACGTTGGGGTTATGTGTTCATATATTTTATACGATATGAACAAGAGGTGAAACGATATGAACAATGGGTGAACAACTATATAAGATCAGAAACATATATGAACAAGGGGTGAACCTTAAACGGTGTGGATGCAATGCATGTATAAAACTCCAATTGACAAAGTATCACTCTTGAATGTGTTTATAATTAATGAACTATTGTTCACAAGCTGTTCATATCGTATTCATGCCTGTTTTTTTATTTATTTTCTTTCGTATAACAGTTATTCTTATTATGTTCATATTGTGTTCATAAATGCTATGCAGTCCAAGTTTAAATATATGTCAAATTTTTGTTCGTATTTGACACAATGATTTATATATATATATAGTTGTGTTCATATGGTTCTTACATTAACAAAAAAAAATCATATAATTTTTGATTTTGTAATTCCCAATTAATTAATGATATGGGAGTTACATACATTTTTTTTTACCTAAATACCTTTTTCAACATTGTTCACTTATCTTTATGCAATTTTAAATTTAAAAAAATAAGTTTTTATCATGATTAATCACAACCGTTTATTGAAAGATTGAATGGCCAAGATCGGTTAACAAAGTTAACACAAAAACTTTGGTTAACATTTGTATATATATATATATATATATATATATATATATATATATATATATATATATATTTTATTGATAGGTAAAAAATCTGTCCTTTTCTCATTAGAGTGGGTGTCTATAGGACATTTATAGACTTATATGTATTACTATTTCAAGCTTCGAAAACAAAGTTGTATTATTTTAAGCTATGAGAAGAAAACTATACTGAACTACATCTAAGGGTATGTTGAAAGTCATCAGATCCAAAATATTGACTGAAACAATTGATTAATTGATTGAAAATTGTTTCAAAATATTTAATAAATTCAATCTGATTCAATGGATAACCTAGTAATACTGATCCGATCCACTTAAATCTAATGGATTTCAACCGATGAACACCCCTAATTATATCGGCTAAGAAATTATAATTATATCAGAGATTGATTCTATTGTCAAAACTTAAACATGATATAAATAAAAAAGGACAAACAGAGTTGAAAGGCCTAAAATATATAATTTTTATTAAATTATGTTCATATACTGCATAATAATCTCACCACGAATACATAAATTGCCAACCGAATGGAAAAGGATAATTTGTCTTAGAAATATAAAACCCATCTGCTCTTACTAACCAATAACAAGGATTCACAATATCTTGGTTCCCACATATATGTGATACCCCGATGTCAAAAACAGGAAAACTTTTACTCTTTATATCTTGACTATCGGGTTCCATCCACTGAAAAGTACAAGAGAAAAGTGTGGTTGAAAAGATGTTCTGGCGGAATTGCCACTGAAAAGATTGATTTGGTATCAACTGCTTATCACCTATATCATCGTCTTTAGACTTGCAATGAACATCCAAGTTATCGACATCTCCATCTACGATGTGAACTTCATACTTCTCCAGTACGTTGCTTCTTTGATAATCCCTAGTCTTCTGAAAGGCATTTGCACCCCATGTTAAGACCAACAGGTTAACGAAAACAATAAGAAGAGAACAATGTGTATTTGTAATACTCATGTTTTGCAATATATGTTATAATTTTTTCTTCTTAGTTATTCACTTTATATAGATGAAAGCCATATTTAATTGCCAGATTCACATAGATTTCAAATTAGAATCTATTTAATATTTTGTTAAAAAAGTCGAAATTAGATTATAATACTTATTCTGTTATAAAATAAGTGTCTATATTTCTATTTTATTTTGTCCCAAAATAAATATCTACTACAAAAAATAAGTGTGTATATTCTGTTTTACGCTTAGTTATGAAATGAAGAATTTTTCCATGTCATTTAGTTCATTAAAAAGTATAATAATTACACAATCATAAATGTATGTATTATTTTATTCCGAACATTAATTATGAAAGAGAGGGAGCAACAATTTAGTTATTGTTTTGAGAATATGGTTCATGATTAGGAAATAGAGAGAGGAATATGTATTTTTATATACTAGAATGGTACTCGTGCAATGCAACGAGATTGTCTCTATCAATGTTATGATACCATTTTATATGATTTTGAGAAAGCGATGGTGCTTTTATTTTTGAATAAATTATAAATTTGAAGATATCATAAAAAATTGAAAAACATATATCGTTATTAGTATCAAATTAACTATTTAAAAGTTCTTTTTTTCATAATTCCTATTATTCGTTTTTTTATTATAATTTAATTTAAGTTTAATAACGAAATAATTTATTTTTGGTTTAATAATAATAATTTTTTTATAAAAATAATAATTAAATATTCTATTAGAACTCAATGATTATCTTAATTATATTAAATATTTTTTATGTTTATAATGAAATGTTTATTCTGCATTTGATTATGCTTATCTACAGTTAATTATATAAATTCAAACATGGTGCTTTAATATATTGTACTTACGCACAACTTACTTGCAATTTTAAATCTTAAGTAATATGCATCAATAATAGATATTTTATGTATAAACAATGATTTTTAAGAATTTTTATTAAATATTTTATAATATAGTATAGATTTTTCAATTATATATGTGTACAAAAAGACTATCAATGCCATCCATCTACCATCACAAACACATTAAACCAATGTTTGATTTGTCTTTCTGATTACAATTACATAAATAGAGCTTTTACATTTTAAATCAGGATATTAAATTAAAGAAAAAAAAAATCATACAATCAATATATAAAGGAGAAGTCTCAATTGAAATTTTAGAGCATTCACAATGAATGTTTCTATTGAAGTTCTTCTTGGAGTTTCTAAAAAAACTATCACTGTGTAATAGAAGTTCTTGTCCAATCACATATTTTTATTAGAACTCAGATGTTTGAACAAGAATCCAAGTTCTTGTATACATTTTTTTGTTATCTTTTTTATTTCTTAACCATTTTATTTTTGTTTAATAAATCTATAAAATGAATAAGTTAATATCGATCCAAAAAAAAAAACCTAAATTAATTATTTAAAATAATTTTTCTAATTTTGTGTTATATTTCATTTCTTGTAGATTTTAATAGATTTCTATAAGAAAATCGAGTGTTTATAAAAGTTGGTTGTTTTTATTATTAATAACTTTATATTGATAGATAAAATGACTGTTCTTTTTTCATTAGACTGGGTGTCTTATACGACATTTATAGACTTATATGTATTAGTATTTTAAGCTTCGCAAACAAAATTGTATTATCTTAAGCTATGAAAAGAAAACTATACTGAATACATCTAAGGGTATGTTAAAAGTCATCAGATCCAAAATATTGGTTCAGATAGTTGATTAATGGTTGAAAATTGTTTCAAAATATTTGATAAATTTAATCCGATCCAATGGATAACTCAATATTACCAATCCGGTATGAGAAAACACAACAACCGTTGGATGGTTGGATTGGATCAGATCCACCTAAAACTAATGGTTTTCAACAGATGAACATCCCTAGTTATATAAACTAAAAAATCATAACTATATCATAGATTAATTATATCGTAAAAACTTAAACATAATATAAATAAAAAAAGACAAACAGAGTTGAAGGCCTAAAATATATACTTTTTATTGAATTATGATTCATATAATGCATAATAATCTCACCACGAATACATAAAATGCCAACGGGTTGGAAAAGGATAATTTGTCTTAGAAATATAAAACCCATCTGCTCTCACTAACCAATAACAAGGATTTACAATGTCTTGGTACCCGCATATATGTGATACCCCGATGTCAAAAACAGGAAAACTTTTACTTTTTATATCTTGACCATGGGGCTGCATCCACTGAAAAGTACAAGAGAAAAGTGTTGTTGAAAAGAAGTTCTGGCGGAAGTGCCATTGAAAAGATTGATTTGGTGTCAGGTGCTTATTGCCTATATCATCGTCTTTAGACTTGCAATGAACATCCAAGTTATCGACATCTCCATCTACGATGTGAACTTCATACTTATCCAATATGTTGCTTCTTTGATGATCCCTGGTCTTCTCAAAGGCATTTGCACCCCATGTTAAGACCAACAGGTTAACGAAAACAATAAGAAGAGAACAATGTGTATTTGTAAAACTCATGATTTGCAATGTATGTTATAATTTTTTTCCTTTTAGTTATTCACTTTATATAGATGAATAGATGAAAGCCATATTTAATTTCCAGATTCACATAGATTCCAAATTGGAATCTATTTAATATTTTGTTAAAAAAATCGAACTTAAATTAATACTTATTCCGTTATAAACTAAGTGTCTATATTAATACTTATTCCGTTATAAAATGAAGAATTTTTTTCCTCCTTTTATTTATGGATAGAAATGTCATTTAGTTCGTTAAAAAGTATAATAATTACATAATCATAAAGGTATGTATTATTTTATTCCGAACATTAATTATGGAACAGAGGGAGCAACAATTTAGTTACTGTTTTGAGAATATGGTTCAAGATTAGGAAATAGAGAGAGAGGAACATGCATTTTTTATATACTAGAATGGTACTAGTGCATTGCAACGAGATTGTCTCTATCAATGTTATGATACAATTTTATATGATTCTGAGAAAGCGATGGTGCTTTTATTTTTGAATAAATTATAAATTTGAAAATATCATAAAAAATTGAAAAACATATATCGTTATTAGCATCAATGGAAAATGAGTGTAGGGCAATACACTCAATTCCCTTCCGATAATTGGCTCCCGAAAATGGTTCCCGAATACGGCTTTCCATAACGGTTCCTGGGATCGATCCATTTGCCCTCAAATTAGCCGGTACCAGGCCAAACCCACTTATTGACATTGGAGTGTAATAGCGAGGACGTCATGACAATTTATAGCCGCCATGGAGGCGTCATGACATCATTGCCCTCGATGTCGTGCCATAAAGCACAAAATGCTCAAATCACCAAAAACATATCAATTCAATGTGAAAAGGGTAATCTCACAAAATATGAAACTATAATTATATATAAGTGATAGATGCCGAGATGGTAATGAGATACAATATTGCCTCTATAATGAACTAGTGATTAAGGAAAGTCACAAAAATCGAATATCTGTACCTTAGACGGCAATCGATGAAGTAAGCATGTAGCTCCTATCCCCTTGTTAATGCCCCTTTTCTTATTCTACGATTGGTCCTGAATAAGTTACACATGATTGTGACTGATTGATACAAGATCTACGGATGTTACAATCCTCAAAGCACAAAGTACAAACAAAAAATAATGCTACTAAATCCTCTGCACCTGACAGCTTTGAACCAACTTGACTTTGATCATTTTTATCGTACTTAGAGATGCATTCAGGTGTTAATGTCTAAACAAAAGTTGTAGGCCGATTACTTAGGGTTCCAGTCGATTTGAATTCATTCTATTTGGAGCAAAAACCTATTTTATATGAATTTTCTAAAAACAGTATGCAAATCCCGTTTTTGCACAGGACCATATACATAAACTCACTGTTTTGAGCATTATAGAGGTAAAATAAAATCTGAACATAAACTACAAAGTTGTAGAAGACACAGGTACCTTTCCAACAATATATTGCACACCTCAATCGGATCAATGAGTGATTTTATATGAATTTTTAAACAACCAGCAGTACTAAGATTCCTATGCACAACTCAAAACAGCCCCTTTTATATAAAATTTGATACTAAAACCATCAAGAATCAACTATCTAGCTTTACCATATTGCAAATAAATGATTAAAACTTAATTAACCAACAATGACATAAAAATAACATTATTTAACAAAGGTTTAGCTTACTAATCAAAACCTTATGAACCCTAACATGAACCTTCCCAACTTTAACATAAATCAACAATTTAGACCACAAATCTTGAAATTTATAGATTCATACCTTGCTTCTTTACATTCTCTTCAATCAATTAGCTTTAAATCTTCAAAATATCACCAAATTAGAAGATGCATGAAAAGGTTAAACCAAATCTAGGGTTTATGTGAGGAGAGAACTTAAGTCTAGAGAGAGAAGTGCAAGGTGAAAAATGAGAGTTATTTTTCTGAAATTAAGGGGTTTAAATAGTTAGTACAAGAATTCCCACTTATCAAATATTATCCCTCATCAATTGCCTAATCCAATATTAGTCTTAACATTTCTAGTCCTAAGACCAATTTATTTTCTACATAATTGACCATTTACATAAAAGTTGAACTTACATTATTAGTCCAAAAAACAACTACTTTAAGCAAGAGTACAAGTAGATAAAACATCCAATTGTCATGTAAATGAATATACCAAGATTAATCAATAACAAAATCTAGGCTGTTATACTTATAATAAAAATTACATATCTCCTTGATATGTCACCCTTATAACCAAAAATACATTTTTCCTTCATATGCCACCCTTATTCCAACACATGATATAAACATATCAAAATCTCACAAATATATCAATTATAGCATCCAAAACAGTTTTATATCATCCCAAATAAAGAACCAATACGGTTCTAGTTTTAATTCCAAAATAAGGAAACGTTGTAAAATAAATTCACCTTATGAATTCACGTAGATGAAGATGATACAAGGATGAATTATCACAACAACGATTTCAAGTAAATTATCATGGAATTCAACTTCTTTCTTCTTTCCCTTACGGTTCTGTTTTTCTCCAGTTCCCAAATCACACAGAAAGTCTTTTTCTTCCTTTTTCTCAAATCAGCTTCCCAATGAGATAAACAACCATCTCATAATTTAGTTAAACAGCTCATGAGGCGGTGCAAAGTGTTCCACATCAGTTAAAGTTTATTGTTAGTACTAAATTTCACATCAGTTAAAATTTATTGTTTGTACTAAATTTTACATCAAGTTTTATAGATTTAATATAGCATTTGATGTTACCCACTGAAAATGCCGATAAAAAGTTCTTTATGATATTATCGTAGTGAATGGTCTTACACTTGACAATTCATTATTTGCCGATTTAAATTTTGTATATACAAAAAGAATTAAAATTAATAGATATCCATAAGAAAATCGCGTGTTTATAAAAGTTGGTTGTTTTTATTATTAACTAGAAGAGTAATCGCGCAATGCAGCGAGACACATGTAACACCCCCATACTCCACATTTGCATAAAACACATATTTCATTACATAGAAACATGGATTACATCAAAAGGTCCCACTAGTACATGGTTTGCTATATGTACAAAATCTACATATAAAATTTTCAAAACAAATCATGTACTACTACATGTAACACAACATGTATCTTCCAAAAGCAGACAATAGGTTAGGAAAATAATCACATTTTCCCTTTCCCTTTTATATCCCCGGACCCAGCTATTCCTGCATTGCATAATTTAAAACAGAAAATGAGGGTTAGACCATACGGGTCTAGTGAGTAAATCCCCTATTTGCAAAATACAGGGTGACAACCACCAAAATATGATAATGTAATTTTGGCTTAAAAAGATACTGCAATAATAATAATTGATGTAGTTCCCAATATCATATATAAAGAAGTATATCCATAATCTCACTTCTTTAAAATATCTCTAGACAGAGATCTTTCCCAGTATCAAAACTCTTTGAATTAAAATACCATTCCTTTAACAGGAAAGATTTAAGGCAAAACTTGCCTGATATGTCAAATCATTTTCCCCTTCTCAATAACATCTAATTATTACTTCTGAATAGGAATAATATCTTTAATTCATCAGGTCACAAAGAAATGATGATTCAAAGTTATTAACTCCAATTTAGTAATAATAATAAGAGTCATAATAATAACATCCACATATGACAATGCCACCCTTATTCCAAGTACACATCTCCTTGATATGTCACCCTTATTCCTCCATTAAATCAGAGCTACTTATCAGAATAGACATAAGTTACCACGTCTGAAAGTACTCAATCCCAGTTCCAAGCCAGAACAGACATATGTCACCACGTCTGGGGGAACTATCTTTTAAAACTCACTTCCATACCAAAACAGACTTATGTCACCATGCTTGGTAAGAAGGTTTCAAAATATTGTTTCGTACCAAAACAGACTTACGTCACCACGCTTGATAGAAACATTTCCCAAAATCCCGTTCCAATACCAAAACAGACTTACGTCACCACGCTTGGTAGGAACATTTCCCAAAATCCCGTTCCAATACCAAAACAGACTTACGTCACCACGCTTGGTAGGAACATTTATCAAAAACTCATTTCATACCAAAACAGACTTACGTCACCACGCTTGGTAGGAATATTTATCAAAAACTCATTCCATACCAAAACAGACTTACGTCACCACGCTTGGTAGGAATATTTCATTTATTTTCAAAGATATAAAATAACCATTTTTATGAATCATAAATAAATAAATAAATATATAAGTTCAACAGAAAATCATCCGGACAACAAGTCCGGTCAACAAATCCGGTCAACAACCATCCGGTTTACAACACTTGGACTAAAATCCACTTTGTCCGGATATCTAATCCGGTCAACACACCAAATATTCTTTGAACGGTTTAACACTTGGAACAATATTTATATTGAGCGGATAACAAATCCGGTCAACAATTCATTCAAGACTCGCCCGGTTTAAGACTAAACCGCTCACCACTCAACCGGTTTACCAACTCCGGTCAACAAACCGTTCAAGGTTTGTCCGGTTTAAAACAATCCGGTCACTAAACCTTTCAAGGCATGTCCGGTTTAAGACAATCCGGACACTAAACCGCCTAAAGCTTATCCGATTTATACCCTTATCCGACCAAGCTT
>NC_037540.1:12574803-12581212 GCF_001531365.2 Cynara cardunculus var. scolymus | reverse complement strand
TTATATTTTAGATTTTTTATATTTAAAATGAGATGTTTATCATGTATTTGATTGTGTTTATCTGCAGTTAGTTACACGAATTCAGATATGAGATGAAATCGGATATGGATGAAATCGTTTAGGGATGAACGGGTTTAAGAGTTTTTAAGAGTTTTTAAGAGTTTTTAAAAGTTTTAGCCAAATGTTTTATAAGATAGTATAGATTTATAGACTTATATGTATTACTATTTTAAGCTTCGCAAACCAAATTGTATCTTAAGCTATGAAAAGAAAACTATACTGAATACATCTAAGGGTATGTTGAAAGTCATCAGATCCAAAATATTGGTTCAAATAGTTGATTAATGGTTGAACATTGTTTCAAAATATTTGATAAATTTAATCCGATCCAATGTATAGCCCAGTATTACCAATCCAATATGAGAAAACACAACAACCGTTGGATGATTGGATTGGATCAGATCCACCTAAATCTAATGGATATCAACAGATGAACACCCCTAGTTATATCAGCTAAAAAATTGTAACTATATCATAGATTAATTATGTTGTCAAAACTTAAACATAATATAAATAAAAAAGGACAAACATAACTGAATGAGTAAAATATATAATTTTTATTGAATTATGATTCATATAATTAAACACAAGCATAATAATCTCACCACGAATACATATATAGCCAACCGGTTGGAAAAAGATAATTTGTCTTAGAAACATAAAACCCATCTGCTCTCACTAACCAATAACAAGGATTTACAATGTCTTGGTTCCCACATATATTAGATATCCCGTAGTCAAAAACAGGAAAATTTTTACTTTTTGATTCTTGACTATCGGGCTGCATCCACTGAAAAGTACAAGAGAAAAGTGTTGATAAAAAGATGTTCTGACGGAATTGCCATTGAAAAGATTGATTTGGTGTCAACTGCTTATCACCTATATCATCGTCTTTAGACTTGCAATGAACATCCAAGTTATCGACATCTCCATCAACGATGTGAACTTCATACTTGGTCAATATGTTGGTTCTTTGATGATCCCTGGTCTTCTCAAAGGCATTTGCACCCCATGTTAAGACCAACAGGTTTACGAAAACAATAAGACGAGAACAATGTGTATTTGTAATACTCATGTTTTGCAATATATGTTATAATTTTTTCTTCTTCATCATTCACTTTATATAGATGAATAGATGAAAGCCTTATTTAATTGTCAGATTCACATAGATTTCAAATTGGAATCTATTTAATATTTTGTTAAAAGTAGAAAAGGTCAAAATTAGATTATAATATTTATTCTGTTATAAAATAAGTGTCTATATTTCTATTTTATTTTGTCACAAAATAAATATTTACTTCAAAAAATAAGTGTGCACATTCTTGTTTACACTTAACTAGTTTTGTGCACCGCGCGTTGCACGGTGACGATAATTTTTTTAGAAAAAAAAATCAAACTAATGTTGAAATATTACTATGTCAGTTCATGCATATATCATTTTCTTTTATTAGAGTTGTAGAATATAAATATAACGATTAATTTATTGACATTCATATTTTTTTGTTCATGTTGTCATCCTCACAATTGTTGATATGTTACGATCAATTCTTCCAACATATAACTAAAACTTTAAACCATCATTAAATAAATCTCTTCAAAATATTAAATAAGACATTTTTTTAATTTACCGAATATATAAAAAATTAAAATTTTCTCTTTTTCATACAAAGTCTTTAATCCCGCCGCATAACAAAATCAGTTTATACCCAATAAAAAATATCATTTTTATTATGTATTTTAAATATGATATTATATAAATAATTAAATAAAACTTTAAACAAATTTAAATAATTTTAATCATAATAAAACAAAGAACATATATCATATAATATAAATAATTTAATAAAAGCAAACAAATACACATACAAAAACCACAGGAATATCACATTTAATTTGTTTTCAAATAAATAAATACATAAACATCATTTTAAGTGTTTGTTTGAATAACATACATTCACATGAGAATGACATAAAAATATAAATTGAGAAACTCTATAAATATAAAAAATGGAGAAGAAAATTTATAATAACAAAACTCCACATAGATCACACTTAACCATAATCTGATTGTTGTCCAAAAAAACTTGAATAAATACAAAATATTAATAAAACAAAATTATGCAAAATAAAAAGACATAAAAAGAACACATACACAACATAAATAACTTCCAAAAATAAGGATGATGAAGAATCATAGTCAATAAAATATAATAGAGAAGAAATCTTTGAACAAAACATTCGTCAACAACATATAACCCACACAAATTATAAATTAAGATGTAATATTTGTTACCCGGAAAAGTTTATAGAGGGATAACATTCGGTATGGACAACATTCGACATAACAAAAAATACAATATATAATGCATAGAAAAACAAATGTAATAATAATTTACAAAATATAATAACATGGAATAAGAAACACTCATCAACAACAAATAACCCACACAAATCATAAATATAAAATGTAACAATTCTTACATGAATTTTATGGAGGAAAAACAACGATATCGACGATAAAAAAATTCTGAAAAAAAAAACATAACACATCAATATACATAAAATAAACCATAAATGATTATCTTCAAGATAAACAAAAGAAAAGGCATTAAATGAAATATAATATATAGATGAGATAAAAAAACAAAATAAAAAACGAAAGGTCTAGAACATTTATGAGTTAATGAAATACAATTAATATAACCAACAAAATAAATCCAAAAAAATCTAAAAATTTGAAAAAAAAAATGAATTATGAAATAACTTTTCCACAATAAGAAACTTTATATTTTACTTTTAAATTTATACAAAATAATGATATCAAATGCTCAATTAATAACATCTCTAGCTTGGAAAATTTTGTTTTCATTTTGGAGAAAATAATGAAATACACATTTTTCATTCACGGGTAAAAAAAAAATTTAATTTATTTAACATTTCATAAATTCAAAACAATGAGAAAATCTCTTTTAAAAACCATCTTGTGAAAATGTGCCACAACATTTATTGTAAGTGTATTTTAATTAGTAGATGAAAATAGTATAATGAATATCCCTGTGAAGTTATCTAATGTGAAAGTTAAAGCTAATTAAATTGGAAGTGATAAAAGAAGTCTTCTTATAATAGAATACATATTTAACATTTAGGGGTAGAATAGTATAGATTATTTAATATTATAAAACATTGACAAATCATGGAGGAGTACATGAAAGTGTTTAGGGTTTCATCTCCAATAATGAAGAGGAAAAGGTTGGAGGTTAAGCTTTTTAAAATTATTAAAACAACCATATTTTAATGAATTTCATGTTTTTAAAATAGGGATGAAAAAGTCTTTTACATATCAAATATTTAGGAAAAAAAACAAGTTTCTAATATTTAGAAGAAGACACCTATTGTATTTGGTTTCTCCTTTTATATATATATATATATATATATATATAATGATTATCAATCACGTATAAACAATTATTGTGAACGGAGTTTAAATTCGTTTTTTTTATTATAATATCTTGTAATCATAAAATATCAAAATTTTATTCGAATTTATATGATCCAATAGTAAACACAATCATGTTCTACGATAACAACAAAATTACAAAAAGAAGTCGGGTTAATTATGAGCTATACATTTTTCATACAGGGACAGAAAAGTCTTAAACATATTCATCATTTTAAAAAATCAAAAAAATGAGAAAAAAGATAGGAAGAGTTCTGGACATTAGAAGGTGCCACCTTATTAATTTGGTTTCTTCTTTAACATATCTTGTGATTACAAAATATCAAAATTTTATTCGAATTTATATGATTCAATCGTAAACACAATTTATATGATGCAATCATAAACATAATCATATTCTATGATAACAACAAATCCAACAATATTGAAAAAGAAATATGTAATAACAAATCATATTTTTTTAATGAATATAATTTCTACATATCTTTTAAAATCTTTGAATTCTTTTTCAACTCTCACCTTCTTCATCCCTCACCAAAGGAATTTCTAGAATTTCGTTTTCTTTATTATTGAAACTTTAAAAAACAAATTTCATTAAGAAATAAAAGAAAGTGATGGAAGAACAAACCAAGAGTTGGAGGTTAAGCTTAGGTATACAAAATTACAAAAAAAAAAAAAAAAAAAACGGGTTAATTATGAGCTATACATTTTTCATACAGGGACAAAAAAGTCTTTAACATATTCAACATTTAAAAAAATCAAAAAAAATGAGAAAAAAAGATAGGAGGAGTTCTAGGCATTACATTCCTTTTAAAAAAATTTAAGTTTTCTTCAACTTTCAACTCTTATTTCTTCATTATTCACCAAAGGATTTATGTCAATTGAAAAAACTTTGAAGTAGTCAAAACTTAACGAAATTATCAACCACGTATAAGTAGTTATTGTTAATGAAGCTTAAATTCGAAAAAGAGTTTATCATATCCTGTGATTACAAAATATCAAAATTTTATTTGAATTTATATAATTCAATCGTAAACACAATTTATATGATCCAATCGTAAACACAATCATATCTTATAATAACAACAAATCCAACAATACTGAAAAAGAAATATGTAATAACAAATCACATTTTTTAATGAATATAATTTGTACATACCTTTTAAAATCTTCGAATTCTTTTTCAACTCTCACCTTTTTCATCCCTCACCAAAGAAATTTCTAAGATTTCGTTTTGTTTATTATTGAAACTTTGAAAAACAAATTTTATTAAGAAATAAAAGAAAGTGAATGGAAGAGCAAATTAAGAGTTGTAGGTTAAACTTGGGTATACAAAATTATATAAAAAAAAACCCAGGTTAATTATGAGCTATACATTTTTCATACAAGGGCAGAAAAGTCTTTAATATATTCAACATTTAAAAAAATCAAAAAGAAAATGAGAAAAAAGATAGAAGGAGTTCTAGGCATTAGAAGGTGTCATCTTATTAATTTGGTTTCTCTTTCATATATATATATATATATATATATATATATATATATAGATTATGAAATGAAGAATTTTTTTTTCTCTCCTTTTTATTATGGATAGAAGTATCATTTAGTTTATTAAAAAATATAATAATTACACAATCCTAAAGTTATGTATTATTTTATTCTGAACATTAATTATGGAACAGAGGGAGCAACACTTTAGTTATTGTTTTGAGAATATGGTTCAAGATTGGGAAATAGAGATAGGAATATGCATTTTTATATACTAGAATGGTACTCACGTAATGCAACGAGATTGTCCTTATCATTGACAATTTTAAATGGTTTTGAGAAAGCGACAATGCTTCTATTTTTGAATAAGTTATAAATTTGAAAATATCATTAAAAATTGAAAAACATATATCGTTATTAGTATCAAATTAACTATTTAAAAGTTCTTTTTTGTAATTTCTTTTATTCAACTTTTTAATTATAATTTCATTTAAATTTAGTAACGAAATAATTTATTTTTGGTTTAATAATAATTTTTTTATAAAGATAATAATTAAGTATATTTTGTTAGAACTCAATGATTCTCTTAATTATATTAAATATTTTTTATATTTAAAATAAAATATTTATTTCGTATTTGATTATATTTATCTACAGTTAGTTATACGAATTTAAACGTGAAGCTTTAATAAATTGTACTTATGCACAATCTATTTGTAATTTTAAATTTTAAGTAATATGTATCTATAATCAATATTTTATGCATAAACAATACTTTTAAATAGTTTTTGTCAAATGTTTTACAATATAGTATAAAATTTTCAATTGGTATATATTAAATTAAAGGAAAAAAAATCATAGAATCAATATATAAAGGAGAAGTCTCAATTGAATGAATGTTTTTATTGAGGTTCTTCTTGTGTTTTTTTATAAAAATCATCATCGTGGAATGGATGTTCTTGTTTAGTCACATGTTTTTATTATAACCCAAATGTTTGAACAAGAACCCAAGTTCTTGTATACATTCTTTTTTGTTATTTTTTTTTCTTAACCATTTTATTTTCTTTTAATAAATCTATAAAACGTATAAGTTAATATTGATAAAAGAAAACCTAAATTAACTATTTAAAACAATTTTTCTAATTTTATGCTATTTTTAATATCTTGTAGATTTTTATACAAGTTTTTATATTAATTAGTTTAGTTTTTAATTATCTAATTATATTATTATGTTTAGATTAGTTTTCATATATTTATATATACTAAAAGAGTACTCGTGCAATGCAGCGAGACACATCTCAATTTTAATGTTTAATTTTATTATTTGTTTATGTCGATGTGATAATACTATTTTATGTATTTTTAAGAAATCAATAATGATTTTGTTTTTGAATAAAATATTAATTT
>NC_037540.1:12570488-12574652 GCF_001531365.2 Cynara cardunculus var. scolymus | reverse complement strand
ATAAAGATAATAATTAAATATTATGTTAGAACTCAATGATTATCCTAATTATATTTTAGATTTTTTATATTTAAAATGAGATGTTTATCTTGTATTTGATTATGTTTATCTGCAGTTAGTTACACGAATTCAGATATGGAGCTTTAATAAGTTATATTTACGCACAATTTACTTGTAGCTTGAATTTTAAGTAATATGCTTTAATAAACAGTACTTTATGCATAAAAAGTGGTTTTTAAGAGTTCTTGTCAAATGCTTTATAATATAGTATAGATAATTATGATTAATTAATAATTGTAAAATATCTTTTCTATTTTTAAAAAATATACCGAATTGTTTTATATATATATATATATATATATATATGTATATATATGCCACCATATGAGTCATTATGCAGACATCTGCTTTAAAGAAAATGGAAAAAGACATTGAGAATTAAGAAGACTATCAAACGCCCACAAGATGCAAAAGGGAAGTTGTTCAAACAACGACAGAATGGTGCAAGAAAGGATGTTGAACTTGCATTTAGAGTGCGTCAATCTCGTTTGGCGATAATAAAAGGACTATCACGATTGTGGTATAAGAAAGAATTAAGGGATATTTTGCATACGTGCATAATATGGTTGTTTAAGGTGGAGATGATATTTTTATTAATTGCATCGATAGAGAGGTAGATAATTCAACACAAATATTTCGAGGTTTCACCCATGAATTCCAACAATATCTTCAAGGAAATTCTGAGATGCGCTCAAATAAAGTTTATCATCAACTCCGCTCCGACTTGGTCGAGCATATTTTCTTAAATCGAGATTACGAGTGATATATAGTACTATCTATTATTTAGTGTTGTTTTATTTAGAAATTAATATTTATTTAATTTTTTTATTTTTTAATTGTAGTATAAATATTATATTTATGTTTTAGTTGTTTTTCAAATAGGTTGAGAGGAAAAAGGAGAGGGGTTATGGTGGTTTTCATTAAAAGAAGAATGAAAGATTCGGATAAAGGTTCAGTGAGATATCAGACGAGGTGAGTTTTTTAACAAAGCTTTTGTAAAATACGTGTTATTACGTTTGAGAGATGAGGGGTGCTCATCGCCCGAGCTTTGGGAGATGAGGGGTGCTCATCTCCCAAGCTTCAAGAGATGAAGGAGTGTTCATCGCTCAGTCCTTTGTCAGGATAGACCTTCCATCGTTCAGGCCTTGGGCAGATAATGTGTTCATCGCCCAAGCCTTGTCCAATGAGGGTGTTCCAAGCTTTGACCATTGTGCTTGTGCATCGTTAAAATCTTGATAAGTGGTGATAGTTGGCAGGTTAACTGCACTAGATGGCGGGGCATCCGCAATAGTGGGCAGGTTAACTGCAATAGATGGCGGGGCATCCGCAATAGTGAGCAGGTTAACTGCGATAGATGGCGGGGCATCCGCGATAGTTGGCAGGTTAACTGCGATAGATGGCGGGGGATCCGCGATAGTTGGGTGGGCATCCACGATAGTTCTAACATTGAGATCATAATTGAATTCATTAAAATTTTGATCTATTTGATGCGATGAATTATATCAGAATTTGTTAAAATGAGTTATTGGGTTACTTGATGCGATAAATTGGTAATATCTCATCTTTTAGATGCGGCAAAAGAGGTTTGTTATATCAAAATGTTGTATATTTGTTTTTATTACAAATATGAGTTCATAAATGTGTTTGGTGATTATTCACCCTGTAATAGCAGGCAAGACGGGAATTCACTCACTAGATCTTTCGGTCTAACCCTCATTTTGCTGTTTTAAATGGTGCATTACAAGTCAGGTAACCAGATGTTAAGGGAAATGGAATTTATAAAGAAATTATATGATTGTCTGCATGTGAATACTTGGGTAATGTGTTGTAACTTGTACCTGCATGTTGCTTATGAGTACAAGCTTTGTATAGATATTTGGTTGAAGAAAGTATCTAGTAGGTTCTTTTTGGACCGAATGTGTAAAGTTATATTTCTTGTTATATTGAATACATGATTAAATGAGTATATACAAAACCCTGGGACCTGGGGCGTTACAAATAATTTAATAGCTGTATTTTTAGAAAAAACCATATCTTTACATGTAAATATATTGATTGGATAGAGGTTGACCTCCTTGCTTCTGTCACGGTACTTTTATCCGTTGAGCAACGACCCTTCTACTCAACAACATCGGATGACTAAGACCGACTTTCGTCCCTGCTTGACGGAGAATACCATTTCTAGGGATTTCAGTTGAGATACATGAAGTTACGTATATTTGATTTTTAAATGTTAAACATGTCTATATTGTAAAACATTTAGATTTTATCTTTTCAAAACTTTTAATCTAAAAATTAAACAAGTGTTATTAATATTATATATAAATCAATGTAACATACAAAATCTTTCATTATATATTCTTATTTTATTCATTTTATTCATTTTATAAACAATGAAAGCTTGAAACAGTTTTGGAAAACTTATATTACCCTTTCTATATTAACGGATTAAATTTTGAAAACCCCATAAATTTTAAAAAAATTAAATCATCTTAAATATAGTTATTTTTTATTTAAACAAATTATTAAAAAAAACATGTATTTTATTCTAATTAATTTGAATTAATATTGATATATATTGATTATTTATCTGATTTTCAAAATTTTAATCACAAGTATATGCACATGTCAGTATATTCATATAATATTTTTAATATATTACACAACATTTTTACAACTTATTATAACGTATGTATAACTTATTAATATGCCTGAATTTATAAAACTAATCTTGTTGTTCATAACTAACTAAGGTGCCGTTTACCAAACTTTTACCCGGATAAACGCTTACCAAGTCACTTTACTTTACCGGATGAATATGACAAAAACTAAAAATCTTACCAGGTAAGAGCGAAATCAAGAATCGAGAGTCTTATCCGGTAAGTGAGAACGAGAACTCTTACCATGGTTTGCATTTACCGGGATAAATTGTTGCATACGATGGTTTTTTAGTAAATAAAATCTTATCCGGTAAGTAAGCGATATTATTGAATTTTACCGATAAGTGTTTAAGTAAACAGCCCCTAATAAAAATGTTCAAATACAAAATAAATATTGAATCTTATTAACACGATAAAATATGCTTCAACAAACTAATAACTATGCTCTCTTAAAATTATACAAATTCAAGCAATAAATATCCAAACAAACAAAATAAAATTTTATTATGTTACATTAAGCATAACTTCAAACAACCAATAAACTTCCATATGCTCATACTTTTATAAGATTTAATCAAAAAAAATCATAAGCATGCATGCATACATATAATATATATATATATATATATATCACCAACTATGCCTATAGTTCCAACCATCTGGGAAAGGTCTATTATCCGTAGAAAAATAAAACCCATCATTCTTTACTAACCAATAACAGTTGTTGACCTCTTGTTTATCCCCACATAAAGCTGACATATAGAGGTCAAAAACAAGGAATTCGACACTTTTTAGTTGTTTACCATCGGACGTCATCGAACGGAAATTACAGGAAAAATGTGTTGTAAACAAAAAGTTTTCACGGAATGACCACTGAAAAGATTGGCCCTGTGCCAACTGCTTATCACCTATGTCGTCGTCTGTAGATTTGCAATGAACCATTAAGTTATCGATTTCTGCATTTGTGATGTGCACTGCATACTTATCGAAGAAGATGTTTCCTTCATGATTATTTGGCATAGAAAAAGCATATGCATCCCATATCAAGAGCATAGCAATAAGAGAATGGTATTTAATGGTGAAACCCATGGTTTGCAATGTAACCTATCGTTTTTCATCCTTGTTCTTTGTCCCATATATATATATATATATATATATATATATATATAAAGTTTTATTTAATATTTAAATCCATTCAATATCTATATATTAATTGGGGGTTTTAAATGTGAATCGTCACAAATCTTATAAATCATATATGGGAAATAATCGAGATATTGTAATATAAATTATATTTTATATTTTTTTAATTTTCTTATAAAATATTTACTTCTATTTAAAAAATTAGATTAATTAATAAATATTAACAAAGGATTAAAATGAAAATAAGATTGAATGAAGGGGGTAACATGACAATTTCATTGAGAAAATACTATTTGATCAA
>NC_037540.1:12569266-12570228 GCF_001531365.2 Cynara cardunculus var. scolymus | reverse complement strand
ATTGAGATATAAGTAAAACATAAAAAACATAAAATATATAAATAAAGCATAAAATAATTATATTTCACTTATTCTAAAATGACGTTATTTATTATAGTACAATTAACATATGGATGTGAATTGTAATTATTGCTGAAGAAAGACTGTCTCGGTGGTTCCTAATAGCTCATTTCATCCAAGTCAACAAATGTTGACGCATTCAAACAACTATGTCTAAGGGGTCTTCCTCTTTTAATCTGTTCTTTATCTTTCAATACTCTCTTTTCTACAACAATATAATGGAATATATATACATACATATATATATATATATATATATATATATAATAGAATAAAAAAGAATAAAAAATGATCAAAAAGAGGGACATTAAAGGCATGGCCAGAAAAAATGATCAAAAAGAGGAACATTAATGGCATGGTCAGGAAAAATGATCAAAAGATTTTTTGATTTTCCCTCTTCTACAATAATTCAAGTAATTTTTTTTTGGTTAAAATGATTTAGGTAACTAATTTTTTTTAAAGCTTAATCATTTAATTATTCAAAAAAAATGCAACGACTTAATCATTCAACATAAAAAAAAATCAACAACTTATTCAATCAAAAAGCTCAAGAATTTAATAATTCAAAATGAAACAGTTCCTTTGATTTTCTTAACTTTTTCCTTATTTTAATTCAATACAAATAGTTTCTATAAATATCTCATCCATTAATAAATAATTAATATAAAAATTAACTTTTGAATTAAACTATTTGAGGTTTTTTAAAATAATTACGATATGGACGGTAATTAGAGTCGGCGACTCTCCTAGGGTTTGTAAGGATTCACAAAGACTTTCTCGAAGGATAGCCAAGCCCTGGTTCCCACAAAAGGTTGTATTGAAGTTTCGATCAGAATGAAAGAGATGATCTGTAGCTCTTGTATATGTAATATAAAAGTATATATATATATATATATATATAT
>NC_037540.1:12567632-12568161 GCF_001531365.2 Cynara cardunculus var. scolymus | reverse complement strand
TATATATATATATATATATTAGTATTAAAGTCTTATAGTAATTATTTTAAAAAACTTAAAATAGTTTAATCCAAAAGTTAATTTTTATGTTTGATTAGTTATTTTAATTGATGAGATATTTATAGAAACCAATTGAATTAAATTTAAATAAGGAAAAAGTTTAGAAAATTAAAAACATTTGTTCCATTTTAAATTATTAAGTTCTTGAACTTTTTTTTGATTGAATAAGTTGTTGAACTCTTTTTATGTTGAATGATTAAATCGCTGCATTTTTTTTTTAATAATTAAATGATTGAGCTTTTTAGAATGAAAGAGATGATCTCGCAGTCTTTTTAAAATTGTATAATTTAAAAGTTATTTTTCTGAAATGACTTGAAAAATGTAATCACTTTTACATAAAGTAGTATTTCAAATTTCTTGGGTTATTTTAATATTTTTAAAATGATGTAACTAAAAGATTGTGAAGAAAATAAAATAAAAGAGTTAATATCGTGCAACTCACTGAATCATAGTTATTTACAAAAAAAAA
>NC_037540.1:12565166-12566707 GCF_001531365.2 Cynara cardunculus var. scolymus | reverse complement strand
TACAAAATAATATTTTTTAGTAATAATTTTTTTACAGAATAATAAATAATTTTAATAATAGTAATATATTTATAAATAAATAAAAGAATATTAGTATAAAAAATAAAAAGACAACAAAAATACAAAAAAAAAATGATTATATAGGAAATAGGGGTAGCATTGGTAAGCGGTAGGTGTGTCATTAACTTCCCCCTATTTGAAATAGCAATAAGTCTTTGAAAAATTTTACATTAGAGATGCTCTTATGTTCTACAATTTCTTATATTATTCATTATCACATCATCAAAAAGTACTGATTTGACATTGATAATTACTAAAAACTAATTTACTATTAAAAATCACACTCACAAATCACAACCACCAAAATAGTTGATAAGCCAGTTGGTGGCTGATAAGCTAGCTGATAGCTAATAAATTACATAAATTTAAAATACTATAATTACAATAAATTTTTGAATTAAACGAAATTTATATGTAAAAAAAAAGAGAATTTTATGATCTTTCATTTTATTCTCATTTTAATTTTTTTTTTTTTTACCTATTTACTACCATTTCTTCAAATTAGAAAGTTCAATCACCACTTGTATTTTCTATTTTCTTCAAACATGAATTTTGTATCTTTTTAATAAAATGTTGTATTAATTTTTTTTGATTAACCCGGATATTCAACCCGCTATGCGAACCAACTAACCTCAGAACGATCACTTGCTTTACAGATAGCCCGAAGTCACCGCATTTGAACCCCCGTGGCCACAAGAGGATTTCTATTCCTTCTTAAATTTGAACCTGAGATCTTCTGGTACTTAAAAAAAATTGTATTAATTTTTCATCCTTATTTTACAATAAATATTTACATCGATCTTAATTGTAAAGATACATAACCAATGGTTGCTATTTTCTTACCAGTATGAGATATTACTGAGAGATTCCATCAAAATTAGAATCACGTGATATTTAACTTATAAATCAAGTGATACAGAAGTTATAAAATCAAGCAGTTATAATATTATTTAACATATTTTGACCAACTAATTATTGTTATAATAAAAATATAGTAACATAGAATATTTAATACTGTAATAATGCTATGATTAACATTTTTAGTATAAAATTTATATATGATTAAAAATAATTTATCTCACAAATAAATGATAGATATTGGGGGTTGATATTGTCACCCTCTACAACACTTTCTACCCCCTGCAACACTTTCTACCCCCTACACTTTGTTCCCTCTCACAACCTTCTCCTCTCACACACCTCTCCCTAACACACTGACACGGAATTCACTGTTTTGAAGAATTTCAAAAGGGGTTTTCTAACCCCACCCCCTCCTACACTCTTTCCCCTACATTTTCTATACCCCCTCCTATATATTATTTTTCAGTTTTAACCTTTTGATATTTTTAGTTTTGACCCTTCAACTTTTATAATATTTTGTTATTATATTTTTTATGTTTTTAATTTTTAATATAGATTATAATTATATAAATTAATTAACTTTATATTATTATTAATTAATAAAGTATTAATATTCTTTT
>NC_037540.1:12563264-12564786 GCF_001531365.2 Cynara cardunculus var. scolymus | reverse complement strand
ATATTATATATAATATATAATAATATAATTAATTCAAAAACTATTCAATATTGGACTCATTTCGAAGGTATTAACGAGACGATTATAATGATGTAATTTGTTAAAATAAAAATGTATTTTTTAAACATGTTATAGTTGATATATAATTATGTGTGTTAATTTGATAAGGGTGTAAAATGAAAATTTTAAAAGAAAAGGATATAAAATAAATTAATTATCTAATTACAGGGATATAAAATGTAAATTTAAAATTAAATTTTTAAAAAATTCGGTGAATGTGAGGGTGTGAGTGAGAGAAAGATGTGAGGAAGAGGGGGTGGGAAGTGACGTCAGGGGTGGGGATATCAACCCCCATTTCAAAATTTTAAATTTACATATTTTACCCCTATAATTAGTTAATTAATTCACTTTATATCTTTTTCTTTTAAATTTTTCATTTTATACCCTGATCAAATTAACATACATAATCGTATATCAATTAAAATATGTTTAAAAAATACGTTTTAATTTTAACAAGTTACACCATTATAATTGTCGTGTCAATACCTTCGAAATAAGCCCAATATTGAATATTTTTTGACTTAATATTTTTAATATTTACATTTATAATTATTTATTTAATTATAAAAATAATTTGATTTGAAATAAAGTAAAGTAAAGTTACTGATTTGAAATAAAGTAAAGTTATTGATTTAAAATAAAGTAAAAAAAAATCGATATATATATCGAACGAACGAATGAATCGTTCATTCGATATTTCACTCTTTTATATAACTCTCTCATTCTTCTTCAATATATAACTCTCTTATATAACTCTCTCATTCTTCTTCAATATATAACTCTCTCATTCTTCAATATACATCAAATATGGGAGAAGATTTGATAACAACACCAAAATTTTTCACCAACGAGGTACAATATTATGTTAATTGATATTTAGGTTTATTAATACTTACTTGTACAAATGAAAGTTATAATTTTTTTTTCAGATGTTCAATTCTCGGGAAGAAATAAATGAGTGGGTGCACAATGTGGGGCGTTCAGTTGGTTGTGTTGTTGTTACGAAAAGATCAAAGGCAAAGCCAAATGAGAATGTTTATAAAGTTGTGTTTATGTGTGAACACGGCGGAACTTACAAAAATAAAATAATTCACATTCGTCATACGGGACCAAAAAAATTTGGATGCCCATTTGAGTTGATAGAGCTATTTTCGGCTAAACATAGTTGGTGGACGTTGACGGTGGTATGCGATGCACATAATCATGTTCTTGCACAACATATGGAGGGTCATGCATATGCAATGCGGCTAAATGAAACTGAAGTTCAACTAGTTGAAAATCTATCAGCCCAACATGTCAAGCCACGACACATTTTATCCACGTTAAAGGGTAGACATACGGGAAATGCATCTACGTCAAAAACAATATACAATGAACAACAAAAGATTAAGACAACAAACGATGCAGGAAGACCACAAATGCAGGTTGTTGTTGATTTTTTTGTTAACAAAAATTATGATTT
>NC_037540.1:12551993-12561312 GCF_001531365.2 Cynara cardunculus var. scolymus | reverse complement strand
GTAGTATATATGATCAATCTGAAATTCTTTTAATTAACATATTATATTATTTGATTTTTTTACTATATTGTTTGTATTTTTTTAACGTACTATATTATTAGGAATTTGTTTTAATTATAATACAAAATGTTGGAATTGAATAAATTTTGAGATGTCATTTTTCATCATTTTACATTTTTCATCTGCTTATCAGCTAGTTTTTCGCAAACATGATTTGTTCATCAGCTAGTTTTTTGCAAACGTGATTTGTTCATCAGCTACCAGTTAGCTTATCAACTAGTTTGACAAACATAGTCGTAGAGTGTGAGAAGTTATTTCCTGGGCAAAGTGACATACTTGTAAATAAGAATTTCATTTAGAAAATGTATGTTAGCAACTTAATGGACCGAATGAACTCACATTTAGGGGTTGTTTTTTTTTATTAACCTGGATATACAATCCGCTATGCGAGCCGACTAATCACAGGACGACAACCAGCTTTGCAGATAGTCCGGAGTCATTGCATTTGAACTTTCGTCACCACAAGGGGATTTTTATTCCTCATTGTGAACATGGTAATTTGATCATTAAATCACTTTGAACATCCATCAAAATCCCCATGAAATGGTAATTTGATCATTAAATCACTTTTATATACTCTTTATAACTCCATATAGGCGAATGAGCATGTGAGAAAGAGAGTTAAGGTAAGAAGTGTAAGAAGGGGTTTGGATCCTTGATCACCTTTAATCTCAAACTCACCCATGAATCACGTTTGATATAAGGATTGATCTTGTGTCATCTCGATGCATCTCATCCTAATATGCATCCAAGGGTGAAGATCATTTCTTACATTTCTTACGTTTCTCACCTTAACTCTCCTTCTCACAGGAACTCAACCTTTCACACACACACACACATACACATACGGGGCTTAATCATTTGAGAACTCCAAAAATTGTGAGATCCATGAGAACTTCTTCCTTAAGGTGTTGTTTCACATGAACTTTTCCGTCGAAATATAGTATTTAATGCACAACATATATTTGTTTCACGTGTTTGTTTCATATGTATTCGGTTCACAATGTAAAACTCTTTTACGTGTACTTTTGTTTCACAAACACGTAAAAGTGTTCACTTTATGAACCGAGTACATGTGAACAAACACATTGTGAAACAAATATATGTTAATTAATATTCTAAATCCTAGTCTTAGATGAAAAAAAATCATATGAAATAACACATTATGCATAAATTCTCAAGGTTGTCAAAATTTCACGGGTTCTCAAAAAAAATATTACCCGTATAGACACACCATCTAACATCATTTATGCAAATTATATGCCCTATCCCCAAACACATATTTTCTTCAACTACTCTCCTACCCAGGGACAGACCCATAATTTTTTTTTCAAACGGTGGCACCATTTGACTATAAGAAGCAAAAAAACATAGCGAAAAAATTTCAAACAGTGGCACCGGTTGACTATAAGAAAAAAAACTATAGCGAAAAAATTTCAAATAGTGGCACCGTTGACTATAAGAAACAAATATACTGAATTTTTTTTCAATCGGTGACACTATTTGACTAAGAAAATGACACTAACAAGATTTAAATTTGGATCTGGAGTGGAATAAAAGCCTTGCAAACCAACTCTACCAAATAAAATTTGTTCTCATTGTAGTTTCAAAATAATACGATGGCACACAACAGATTAATACGGTTACACCTTTCACGAACCTGAATTTTTTTACCCTTTGACAAAGAAATAATACAGTGGCATGTGCCACCGTAACCACCATTGTAGGTCCGCCCATGCTCCTACCCACTCTCAAGATAACGGTTATCATGTAGTCACCTACTTTCCAACGACCCTCGGTCATTTTTCTTAAGTATAAACACTTAGATGTTGTTTGTTTTTTAAGATGTGTTGAAGTCTGAAGTCTTATTTCATTTCTAACTAATAAGAGGTGGTGTTGAAGTTTGAAAGCAGAATCAATAAAACTGTTTGTTTTTGTAAACTGATAGATGTCTGAATCTGTAAATTTGTCTATCTTACCCTTCAAAATATTATAACGTTGAATTTATATACATGTATACACTTTTATATATTTACTCATCATCATTACAAAGTTTACATCTTAATTATGAACTAGCAATTCCTTTTAACCAAAATATACCGACAAATCCTATCAAAATACATTGATTGATCCAAACACAATAAGACATATGAATGAGGTTTCCTAACAACTAAAATCAATCTTTATTACTAACAGTAGAAGCACAAAACCATCCAATTTGACATTTGATTACAATCCTATGTCCAAATTTAATGAAACATGGTTTCTAAAAATTCATGACAGTTCATTACAATTGAGATCAACAACCTCGGAACGATTAAGACCGTGGATCGATTTAGGCCAATCAATTGAGAGGCGAGGATCGATTTGTGAGGGGTGAGGATCGATTGAGAGAAATGATCGATTAAGGTTAATCTGCTGAGAGAAGAGTGGATGAGAAATGCCCGCAACTGAGGTTATTAAGAACAATAAAAAACAAATAAGAGGTTGGTTTACCTCTTACTAGATGAGAGAAAAATAAAACATAATTGCTTGATTCATAAAGTTTTTAACTTTAGAAAATTTGTAACTTATAGACGTTTTTATTGTATTTACCCGATGCATATATTACAACTTAACAAGTTAAAATATAAAAATAAAATATTGGATTTTATGAAACGAACGAACAAACGGCGATTGGTAAGAGCCGGTGTTTTCGGTTTATTCTCCGAACCCGACCCGATACACTCAGGTTCACGTGGACTTGAGAGTTGAGACGAACAAAACATAAGCTTTCATCAAATCTGATAAATGATTTGATTGAATGACAACCCTCGATTCTTCCTCCGCCGCTGAATCGAGTATGGATGAATCATCGAATCTTCAACAACCTCCGTCCGCCACCAATGACCGTCGCTTCGACGGCGGTGGTCTCTCCGATGAAGAACAGAATAGCAAAGGATCCCAGGTGGTGTGGAGTAACTTCACCGATAGCTTCCGTGAAGTCCAATCCGTATTGGACCGAAACCGAGTGTTGATTCATCAGGTTAACGAGAATCACCGGTCCAAAATTCATGAAAATATGGTGATAAACGTTGCCCTAATTCAAGAGATCAACAACAACGTTTCGAAAATCGTGTCGCTTTACTCCGATCTCTCTACGAACTTCTCGAGTGTGTTTCATCAACGGAATTCGGAGACTGATGCAGACAAACCAGAATAAGAGTTTTGATCGATTTTGCAGTAATTCCAATATTCCCTCTTTTTCATCGTCATGGTTTCTTGTCGATTATGATGTTAATTTTGACTTTTCGGAATTTAATAATCTCTAAGTGTTGGATTTATATTTCTGCTTATGGAATATCGGAGTGATTGTGTGTAATTTGTTGTGTTCTTGACGGAGGGAATCTGAAGATGGGAAAACCAGTTTATATTATAAATCTATGTTGTATGATTCGTTTAGTTGTTTCAAATTGAGATTCATTTCCTGGTTTCCGAACCAAATTAATTGCTTCAATTTGTGCTTATAATCCATATTGATGGCTAACTGATAACGTAAGGTAAGGGTTTGGTACCGTTTTAAAAATTGTACTTAATCGACGATTGTATTTTGTTTAGAACGAAGGAGCCGTTGTTACATTATCAGTCGTTGGTTTTTAATTAGGTTCATTTTTTTTATTAACCTAGATATCCAACCCACTATGCGAGCCGACTAATCTCAGGACGACCACCTGCTTTGCAGATAGCCCGAAGTCAACGCATTTGAACCACAGGGAGATTTAATACAAATCCTAGATTCGCAATCACCAAATACATGATCACAACAAGAAGTCCCTGTGATTAAAATTCATTTCTTCTTTTAGTTATACAATGGAGATTGGTTGAGGGGACCTGACCACACTTGTGACTTGTGAGATCTCAAGTGGGCCTGGCTTATCGAGGAATCTTTTTTGAAATTCTAAATGCCACATGGCAGCCTCCAATTGGGCAACAGAGTCACTTTTTTCTGAGAGCTGTCAAAAATTATAGAGGTACCTTGAAGCTTTGGAAGCTAGTTTGTTTGGAAATGTATGGATATTGAAATAGATGCTAGTAGAAGTTCTGAAGTAGGAAAGTGTTACAATAGATATTGGGAATGGGAACCAATCACAAGGGCAGTTCACCGCTGTTGACGACGACGACTCTGATTTTAGGTGTACCGTTTTGTGTTCCTTCGGCTTCAATCTTGTGAACTACATCCATCCCCGACACCACCTTGCCAAACACCACATGCCGTCCATCCAACCTTCACATCATAACAAACAACCAAATTAACCAAAAGAGGCGTTGGCCAACTGGTATCTGGGTTACTGACAGAAATCAGTTTCCCGAAAAAGTTTGACTTTTGAAGACCTTCTCATCTCAGCTTCGAAATGGATATGGTTTCATTTAAGATCTCTTAAGAGAATATCTGATGAAACTTTAAAACTCGTAGAGATTGGAAGTCTGTCGCTGTTAAACCAACTCAAAACATAACAAGTAAGCTTACCAACTCGTTATAACTGTGGTGATGAAAAACTGAGAACCATTTGAGTCGGGTCCAGCATTCGCCATAGACAGAATTCCTGTTTTTAGGTCAAAAGAATAAAACATTCAGACCAACTGATTTCACGTTTTCAATCATCTCACTTTGGTTTCAACGCAACAAAAACCCAAACAATGGAATTGCAAAAATACAAAAAGAACCATTTTACTTGACACTAAGAGTGTGTTTGGTAACCACAAGGGTGGTGTCTGATTGGTTTGAGCTTGTCTCAAAAGGTCAAAAGTACCGGGAGGTCCCAAGTTCAAATCCAAGGAGGAATAAAAAATCCCCTTGTGGCCACGGAGGTTCAAATGCAGTGACTCCGGGCTATCTGCAAAGCAGGTGGTCGCCCTGGGATTAGTCGGCTCGCATAGCGGGTTGGATGTCCAGGCTAATAAAAAAAAGAGTGTGTTTGGTAGGGTACAAGAACTTGTTATCCCACATTTAGTGGGACATTAGAGCAGGACAGGACCTCGAGTGAGACAGAATGCATTTTTTTTTCCTATAAAAATAGGTGGAACAAAAACAAGATTGGTAAATTACTAAATTACCCAATTATAATAAAAACCCTACCACCTAACTCACTCTCACCTGTCCTGTTCCATCTGTGTACCATATGCACCCTAAATGCCCAAAATCACCAGTATTGCAAGTTCTAATGTTCTTTTGCATTTTTGCAAGAACAATGGTTTATTTTTGCAGCAAAATATGATGGTTTTTAGAATCAATCACTTCACCCATATCACATTTGAACCAACTCTTATAGGAGGAATTGAAGTTCTCATTTTCTACAAGATTTAAGCTGCTTTTACCAGGGTCAGTATGTTTGAGTTTGAAGCTCTCATCAGCAAACTTTTCACCATAGATCGACTCTCCACCTCGCCCATCACCGCGAGTGAAGTCACCTCCCTGAATCATAAAGCTCGGTATGATTCTATGGAATGCGCTCCCTTTGTAATAGAGGGGTTTTCCACTTTTTCCAATTCCTTTCTCCCCTACAGGAATCAAAGGAAATTGATTCAACATCACTTGCAACAGAGCAGAACAGATAGCAAGGGGATAAAAGTTACTTGGTTACCTGTGCAAAGAGCTCGGAAATTTTCTGCATAGAGAATCATTGTTAAGTCATTTGTACATTAACAAATCTAAAAACATACAAAAGAAGACTATTTTGATAATTGTGTGTCTCTGGGTCAGCTTGCGCGCACCTCGAGTAATCCCGTGGGGCCCTGAAGTTAACAGCGCAAGGCAAACCTCCAGTGGCCCTGAGGGGACTCGAACATGAGACCACTGAGGAGCAAAGCCAAGGTCTTACCAGTTGATCTACCCACAAGGGTTTAAAATAAGACTACTTTCAATATAACGAGTCTGTTGTACCTGCTGTCTTTGGCACTGTTTTCCCAAAGAGGCCCATGACTATGCGTCCTGAAAGCAAGGTGTTCGAAGTTGACATAATCACAATGCAACATCTAGTAAACGTTTTCTTTTGCTTCTAGAAATGAAAAACTATGTTAAAGTAAGAGATCGTTAGCACAGATCAAAATTTCTAGGAAGCATAGGTGCTTTTGGGATGTGGTTCTTTGTGTCAAGTGCAGTGGGTGTTCACAGGATGGAAAATTCACTGTTTTCCCAAATTGTTGACCATGAAAACAGAAGATGTGGGATTCACACTATTCAGGATGGATAATTTTCATCTTCTGTAACGAAGAAATGAAAATCCACAAATTATAAATAGAAATGTTGCCAAAAATCTTAAACTTACAATCCGATGTATTGCGAGGGAGAAAATAGAGGGATGTCTGTATTATTCGATAATTGTTAAAGCCCAGTACAACATATTCTTTTTCCTCAACAGTTTTGCTGAATAAGGGAGTGTTGCATATATATAGTAACGGTATAAAACCTAGGCTTGAATATATACTCTTAAATATATTAAATGTATGGAACTATTGTAATAATTCCTTTCTTTCGTTGGTTGGTTGGTTGGTGTTAAGACTTGCATCCTCAATTTTTCAGAATTGTAGAATCAAATACAAACGTATCAAACACTCATATTCCTTGCAAACATTGGTAAATTTGACTAAAGGACCATCACTTCAGAAAATCAAATAGGTAAAGATCAAAACAAGAATCAAGGGACCATAGATGAGGTAATAGAATGTCACAAGATAGCCATAGCTCATAAGTTCACCAAGCACCCTGTTAGCCAGCATGTAGATATAAGCCATCACACCATAAGTTCTTGAGCAAGATTCAAATGTTCATTATTTTTATCAAATAATCACAATGCTTATCCAAGAAAATTAGCAGCATCCATCTATATTCGGTTCAAATAAAAGGCTTTTTGAATTAAGAAACAAGCAATCGCCAATTTAACAATGTATATACAAAGAGTGCAGACAATTGAACATACCCATGGGCTTTCCACCAATCTCAACATCAAAATAAACCCTGTGTGTAACTTCATCTAGATCCCCTTCTGGTCMCTCTRCCTAATAAGCAATCATCAATGCATATATATCACWAAGCTATAAACCCTAGTTAAATCATCAATAATCCATAATCCTGTTACAATTGTCCTATCAAATCCCAGTCAAGGCTGTGAATTAGGTCAATCATGATCAACCAAAAGTCCAAAACATCAATTAGTTGCAAATAGGATCAAGCCTACATCAAAGATAATCATTCACCCCACATGAAGAAGAAGAAGAAGAAGAAAGAAAAAGGAACCTTATGACTGACCTGACCGTTTAAAGCTTTTTCTCCTGAAGAAATTCCATGATCACTAATCCGATTCTGTAAAAACCAACATTATTAAATCATACATCCAGATCATGACCATAAGTGATTGAAGATTGATAAGATATGAAGAGTAAATTACCAGAAAGAGTACTAGGGTTCCAAAAATGATGAAACCCCATAGTATGACGACGGGGGTAATTTTGGATCTGGTAGGCATCGTCCCTCGTCGTTGGCAGCTTGGGTTCTCTTAGATATGGATTCTATTGGAGAAATAGTGGTGACATACATAATTTTAATCTAACTTTAATATATCTATCTATCTCTATCTTTTATATATTTATAGTCATATCTTTTTGTTCCCTTGTGTCTAGTTAACAGAGAGATGGTGCACTATCGATGTCTCGTTAAAAACCTTACGTCAAAATAAAACCCAGTAGAAAAAAATAAAATGGGACGAAGAAAAGAGTAAAACGAACCCGTTTATAGACTATTCCTTTAGTCTGGTATTCCCTCAAATTGGTACATCAAACATAAGGGGTTATTTGTTTACCTCTTAATAGTTCCATTAAGAGGCAGTCTTTGAATTGTTAAGAGGTGAATTTTGTTTGGTAAAAAAGTATGTCTCTTAATGGTTCTAAAACCCTCTGAATGATTTTATATCAAGGGTTTCCCTTAACCATTAAGCACCATATTTTCATAAACAATTACCAAACAATTATATTTCATTTTGCACTATATCATGAAAGCCTCCTAATCATTCTGACCACTTAATCTTTCTGCACCGAACCATTCAACAACTGTCAAACTACCCCTTAAGAGTTAAGAAAAACAAGATCGTATTTAAATTTTTGTCTCACTAAAACCTTACACCAATGAACAAAACTCGATAGGAAAAATAAAACTTTGGATAAAGGAAAGAACACAACATAGCAATGCACATGTACGTATTCCAATGTTTTCCACATGTTTCTCAAATGTGGCTTTAGGAGGTGATTTGGTAAATAAATCAGTCACATTCTCTTTAGATCTTACTTGAATCTTAGAGATAATATGTTGTTGCTGATTATAGAAAAACTTTGCCGAAATATGTTTTGTATTATCACCCTTGATATATCCTACTTTCATTTGTTTGATACAAGTTGCATTATCTTCATATATGCATGTAGAATTTTGAGTGATTGAACTTAAACCATTAGCCCCTCTTATATGTGTAATGGCAGACTTAGTCATATACACTCTCGAACTACCTCATGTAGAGCAATAATCTCTGAATGGTTCGAGGAGGTAGGTACAAGGGTTTGCTTGGTAGATTTCCAATAAATCGTCGTGTTCCCAATTGTAAAAAACATATCATGTTTGGGAACGACCTTTGCATGGGCCAGATAGGAAATTTTAGCTCCCAACACCTATTCATCATCATCCTTTGAACGAAATGGATCTTTCCTTATATCCAAGCTTCGACCGATCATGAGAGTGCTAACCGGATACGCTTTATCCATATTAAATCGCTTGAACATTTTTTGGATATAAGCAGATTGGTGGATAAGGATTCCACAAGCTCGGTGTTTTAGTTTTATACCTAGACAAAATCGAGTTTTTCGAAGATTTTTCATCTCAAATTCAAATTTGAAATAGCTTGCAGTGTCTCTTCTTTCATCAAGAGTACTTATTATGTTCATATCATCAACATATACAGTTATAACTGAAAATCCAGAACTTGTCTTCTTTATAAAAATGCAAGGGCAAATTCGTTGTTCTTATATCCCTTCCCAATCAAGTATTCACTTAGACATATATACCACGTCCGCCCAGATTATTTTAATCCATAGAGTGAGCATTTCAGTTTAATTGCAAACGCACTCCATGATTTAGAGTTATTTTAATTGGGTAGTGGAAGGCCATTTAAGCACTTTCATGTATATCTTTGAATCTAGATTCTGTTGGTCCCAAAAGGGTCTACAAGAATACTAAACA
>NC_037540.1:12551013-12551893 GCF_001531365.2 Cynara cardunculus var. scolymus | reverse complement strand
AAATTTAATTAGTAATTCTTTTTATTTTTTTAGTTTGAAAAATCACTGACAGAATATATTTTAATTAAAATAAATTTTATCAAAAATCTTTTTTAAATATAATTATTTTTTTGTAAATGTAAGTACTTTTTTTTTCTTCTTAATTTTAATTTTATAGATCTAAATACTTTTTCGTTCAAAAAATGTTTAGGGACTTAATCGTTCAAAATACGAATGTTCATTGGGGTTTTTTTGGACTTTTTTCATTATTTTACCACATTAACCAGTTGTATAGGTCATAAGGATGTATCTAACAGGTTTTAGAAAGTCCAAGAAGTTATTTAACATGTTTTGAAATATGCAAAGACTTATTTGTTCCAAAAAAATTGTCCAAAAACTTGATCATTCCAAACACTAAATTCCATTGAGTTTTTTAAACTTTTCTTCCAAATTTAACCATCTAATAGAGTCGGTATCTATATATTCATGTAAGGATATATCTTTCATTACAATAGTTATATGGCAGGTAGCTTTTTGTATTGTATAACTACATAATTTTATCAATTTTTATTAATTTTAACAAATTATTTTATTAAAAGGATTTTACAAATTCCTTCAAATTGATACCATATAACCACATTGCAGCAGGTCCAGAAGAGATTTCATTACAGAAACATTTCAACATCAAAATCATTTCAATGGAAACATCAAGAAAGGGAAAGTAGATTTCAAGAATTACAACACTTTGAAAAGGTATCTATGCATCCATGCGAATGATGCAACGAAGACCTTCACCTTTATGCATCAAATCGAAGGCCTTGTTGATCTCAGAAAATGGCACTTCATGTGTTATGAACTTCTCCACCTCAAGTTCCTGCAACAAACTTTTCATCATTCTTCC
>NC_037540.1:12471072-12549793 GCF_001531365.2 Cynara cardunculus var. scolymus | reverse complement strand
GGCTGAAGATCAGTCACTCCTTCCCCAACACTCTCCACAATCCTGATCCATTCCAATCAAATTCATCATCTAAATTAATTAAATGAATTAACAGAAACCCTTTAGAATTTTATACAAGAATTAAACATACCCTCCAGCCTCATGACCTAAAATTCGAGGAAACACAGGATTCTGACCCTGAAAAGCTCATAGAAACAACGATTCAGCCATGGATTTGGGCAAATGGATAGTATAGTTATAAAGCTAGTAGATTACCTTGGCTTCCCAGAAGTAAACGTCGGTGTGGCACAGGGAGGTGAAGAGGATCTTTATCCGGACTTCCCTTTTTTGGGGTGGCGCCACCTCCACTTCTTCAATCACCAGTGGCTTCCCAGCTTCCCAGGCCACCGCCGCTGAGTGAAATTTACAGCCATGATCAGCACGAATCTTTAGCCATCAAAAGAATGAATGAATGAAATGCTTACCTTTGCATCGAATCACTTGACCAACATTAGTCGACATTCTTGATCGCTGAAACAGAAATCTTTAAACAAATTTAGAATTGGTTTGTGTTTATGGTTGAGATTAGGATGAATCAGTGATCATCAAGAATTGGGTATTTATAGGATGGATTTAAGTTTGAATATTTGAGTTGGTAAACAAGAGGCTCCACCGAGGGAATAGAATTACAAATTACAGAAACCAGCCACCAGGTTTTGGTTTGCGTTGACATGTAAACCCATTGTTTAAACCAAAGCTGGAAACTGTTGATCGTCCACGAATAGGATTCCAATGTTCTTGAGAATTTAATTATAAAAGAAAATGGAGAGTAAACTACAAATTTGGTCCTCTGGTTTGTAAAAATATATAGATTTGGTCCCTCTTTTTAAGGTCATTAAAATATCTCCTTAAACAATGAAAATCTTTGTCATTTTGTTTGTCTTTTATAATTTTACGAATCAAAATCGATTTTTATGATCTTGGTTCCTGTGGTTTTTTATTCAAGAAAAAAACAAAATGTGACAAAAATGTCCCATTTATCGAAAGTTGTTAACAATCATTAACCATCCATTACAATGTATGTATGTATGCATGTATGTATGTGTGTGTATTCTGCAGGTGTAGAACCCACCCCCCCTCCCTCGACTATGACTGTCTTTATCCTAACTTCTCCGACCACCGTCTTCATCCTAACTCCTCCGACCACCTTTGTCCATTCCCCATCCCACTTTCGACTTCCCCCAATACGGTGCCCCCTACACCACCGTTTATGTGAAACCCATCCCATTCCAGCAGGAGAAATTGTTTCCACCAGTCCCAACATGACGAAATTACTGCAATAAAGTCTTCCAATCTCCACCGGAATTTTACCTTCAAGAAAGTTAGTCCCAATGTTAGTAGGACCAGAGGTTTATATACGATGTCGATCAACTTGGTAGATCCCCAAAAGAACACCCACTGAACAATTTGGAGACATATGCACACATCTTGGAATGAATTGATGATATTTGCAATCAATGATTAATCTCGAATCCCTCTCATAAAGAGATCTTCTTGGAAAGAACTGGTGATATTTGCAGAAAGAAGATTACCATGGCTCTAGGAAATGAAACAAATTGAGGTGTTTGGTAAGATCATGAAAAATAATGGAAGGGGATAGAGGGTGGGTAAGACAAGAGGCAGGATTAAAATGAGATTTTTGTATACGTGTGTTTATAGGTAGGACTGTAAATGAACCGAACGAACACGAACGGAGACTTGTTCATGTTCGTTCGTTTAACTTGACCGAACAAACAAACGGTAAACGAACAAAAATCTTTGTGTTCGTGTTCATTTATAAATTAGGTGTGTTCGTGTTCGTCTATGTTCGTTCATTAACATGCTAAACGAACAAGCTAAACGAACGGGGTAAACGAATATAAATAAGTATTATTTGAATTCAAGTAAATAAACAAAAGATTATATATTAAATTTAATATATAAACGAACGAATATAAACGAACGGTAAATGAACGAACGTTCATGAGCATAAATGAATGAACGAGACTCTTGTTCATGTTTGTTCATTTAACTAAAGGAACAAAAAAAAATTGTTCATGTCCGTTCATTTATTAAATAAACGAACATAAACGAACTTCAAGCCGAACGGTTCACGAACGGTTCGCTGAACGTTTGGTTCGTTTACAGCCCTATTTACAGGTATGTATATTGTGTTGGAATAGAAAGGTTGGGCCGGAGAAGATCACCCGAGTGGAGGGTTCAGTAGGATGGGGTGTTACCACAGAATAACTACAGAAAAGACCACCGGAGGTGTGAGTTGTTCACCAGTGATGGTCTATGTGTCCGTGTGGGTACATGTGTGTGTATGTAGATGACATAAAAATAGAGTAAATTACAATTTGATCCTTGTGATTTAACTAAATCATATAACTTCTCCTTCTAAAAGTAAAAAAGACGAAAATACCCCTAACTTAACGGAAAAAAAAATTAACAGAGTTAAGTCGAGGGACGACTTTCAACGCAAGATGTAAACAATAGAGATGTTAATTGTAGTATTTGAAGTCTAGAGACCACTTTCGATGATTTTTGTAAACCATAAGGACCAAAATTGTAGTTTAAAGTTAAATAATTATCATAAAGTAGAATAAATTAATTAGAAAAAATATTTAATTTTAATTTATAAAATGTTTTTGATTTGATAAATAAATGTTTATAATTATGCTTTAAAAAAAATAACGTTTCGTATAATTTTATTTTATTACATATTATCAAAAAAAAAAAAAACTCAAAAGATATATTAAATGTTAAAAAATTAAAATAAAATACAAAGTAAAAACAATACATTAATCTTCTTCTACTTCTTCTTCTTCTTATCTTTGTGAAATCTGATTATAAGCAATAACTCCTTGATCTACTACGTACTTGTATGTGTCATACTCAGAATGTGTACTATGAGAGATTAGAGGCATATTTATAGTAAAGTTAACACAATCATCTATATCATCAAATTGATGAATATAAACATAACGTTCATCTTCAACGATCATGTTGTGTAGCAGTTGGTTGAGCAGTCGCAACGGAAAGGTGACAGGTTCATCAGGGTCGAAATCAACAGGATTATACATGCTCTTATTATTTCCCTGGTTATCTCTTTGCTCCACATATCAGATGGCCCACAACAACGTCGTGAAACAAAAAAGAGATTATACGAACATCAACTTTAGTAACTTTTAAACAGACAATGATGTAATTTTATGTGTTAAGTTTGTATTTTTATTATTTAATATATTTTATTGATTTGGGTTTCTATGATTCTATGGAGCAACCATTGAGCTATTATGGAGTTCTATCGAGCATGCATCGTGTAACAATCGTGAACTTATAGCTTTCCAGTCATAACTCGGATTAAGATGATTTTTTTTTTATTTTCTTCTATATCATATTGTTGAAATTTGGGTTTCTAATGAGCAATCATTTGAGCTAGTATGGAATTTTGTCGAGCATATGCTTTGTAAGCATTATGTACCAATGGTGGTGTCATAACTTTTCACTTGTAATTTGGACCGAGATTATTTTTAATTTTATTTGTTTACTTTTTTGAGATCTACAGATCAATTGAGCAACCACTTTATTGTTATTAGGTTTTATCGAGTAATTATAATGTAATCATCTTGTCACCATCTTGAAGATCTTTGAAGGGACACTTACGTTTTATCGAGATTTTGTTTTTTTTCCTTTGTTTTCTTTTCTTCGTAAAATAAGACTTAAGAACTTAGTATAAAAATACTAAGAGGTTTATTTGTTATTAAAAATAAATAAATAAACACATCTGTTAAAAAAGTTCAATATTAAACGATGTTGTTTATTTTTCCATTTTTTTATTTCATTTTCTGTATTTGTTGTTGAATTTTGATGTTTTAAGAACAAAATTGCATGAAAATGCAATGTATTTTAACTGAATTTTGTTTTATGTAACATATTTTTAAAACTTTCATTTTAGTAACTTGGTTTACATGTGGGAATACATAAAAATACAACATATTTTGGTCTGATTTCAGTTTTATGTAACTTACTATAATTTAAATGTTTGAGATATTATATCTAAGGTATCAAAATGAATGTTTTGAAAGTATGGTACACAAAATAAATATCAGGAAAATAACATATTGTATTTTCATGCAATCTACGTCACAAGAAAATCGCATACACATCCCTTTTCCAGGCAAATATTAGATCTAAAGTTTCTTTTCCGCGAAAAAACCGATATCTTTTTTTTCCGTGATAGAGCAGACGGAACCTGTAACTTCCTAGGCAACCATATCACATATTGTCCATTTTGTCTATACATGAAACATCCGATAAAATTGGAACAATGTAGAGAAGATTAGCATGGCCCCTATGCAAGGATGACACATAAAAATTGAGAATCAGACTAGTATGCCAACAAGCACGTTGGCCTTCCAAATGGAATGAGTTGTGAGATCCCACATTGGTTGGGGAGAAAAAGAAGATTAAGTGATTAAATATCTTCTATATCAGATGCATTTTAAAACCGTGGGTTCGGCTATGGATAAAACAAACAAAATTCTATTACGATTACTTGGGATGCATTGCCCGTACTTTTTTTGAAGCACCTGTGGCCAATCACAAATACCATTTCCCCGCATCTCACGAGTAGTACGCTTTTCCATGCAAGGCTTCAGACTCAAAACCTCACTTACGGCTTTATCAAGGTTGTTTAGCTTACGCCTTACAGTATGAACCTGACAAGGGATGAGAATATTACCCGGTAAGTGAGGGTGACAATTCTTACATGTTAAGCACTTAACCAGATAAATTGTTTCCTACAACACCTTTTTGATGGACTATGATCTTATCAAGAGTATTCTCATTTTTACTGGTAAGCTCTTAACAGACAAGGGTTTGGGTAAACAACTCCACAATTCCAACAAAAGGCTCATTTGAGGACCATCACATTTTGGACATCCCCTATCACAAGGGTAAAGAGTGGGTCACCTTGTCTCTAACACGAATGCCACCACTTCATGGTTTTATCATCACGGAAAAAAAATTACATTTCTAATTGGTAACACAATATCGTTTTGTTGTATGCTCTTCTTATATTGTCACTAATCTGTCTTCCTTTAATACCATAACCAAAACATTTGTACAAGTAGATTGCAGGCCCATAAGAGATTTTATTACAGAAACATTCCTACATCAAAATCATTTCAATTTAAACATCAAGAAAGCAAAGTAGGCTTCAAGAATTACAACACTTCAAAAGAATATCTATGCATCCATGCGAATGATGCAGCGAAGACCTTCGCCTTTAAGCATTAAATCGAAGGCCTTGTTGATCTCAGAAAATGGCACTTCATGTGTTATGAACTTCTCCACCTCAAGTTCCTGCAACAAACTTTTCATCATTCTTCCCTTTTTACCCTTTTCCTAATTAATTACTTAATGCCTAGATATATCGGTTACCTTGTTCATGTACTTTTCRACCACAGATGGAAGGTCTGATCGCGGTTTGTAGTTTCCAAAGAAGGTACCCTTCAGAGTTCTTTCGTTCAATAGATTCACAGGATTCGTCTTGAAAATGGCATCTTTATGTACAAGAACAGCAACACCCCAACCCTGTTGTCAATTTTGTTATTGTACGACTAAATTCATCAAAAGAAAATGGTTTTTTATGAAGTGGGTATAAGAGTAAATTCATACATCATGAACACATTCAAAGGCAGAGACCATAGCATCAATATGGCCGGTGCATTCAACACTCCTGTCAACACCTCCATTCGTCATCTCCGCAATCACTTCTTGTACCAGTTTCTTGTAGTCTTTTGGGTTCACAAACTCCGTTACCCCGAATTTCTTTGCTGTTGAAACCCACTATTCATCTACTTAGTTTCTATTCTCATATATAAAACTCGTGAGATTTTTAAAACTTACCAAGCTCAAATCTATTGGCATTGAGATCAACCCCAATGATCCTTGAAGCACCAGAAATTCTTGCACCTTCAGCAGCCTGATCACAATCAAATCATTACCGTTATTGTATCAGAATCAAGTCAAATTATATATTTTAAAAAATAATAATGTCAATGTAAATCAGAATTAGATCAAATCTTACAGCGAGTCCCCAGGGCCGGCCCTGGGCCTAGGCCAAAGGGGCGACGGCCCAGGGCATCAAAAATGTTAAGGGTATCAAAATTTTTTAAGCCCAATGTATATACTAGGTTCAGTTTGTATTTGGGCCTTAAAAAATATTACTGTTAGCCTTTATTAAGAGTCCATTCCACATTTCCACTTACCGGTCCATATCCATCATCGATTCATCCTCAATCAGTCCCTCGCTCTCGCCTCTCGCTCTCGCAACAGAAATCGAAATCCAGAAATCGAAATCCTTTCGCAAGCTTTCGCTCTCGCTCGACGCTCTCTCTCTGCCTCTCTCGACTCTCGAGTATCGACGGCCTTCTGCCGTCTACCGTTTGCGGCTGCCTCAGTCGCCGACTCGCCGGTCGCTCTCGGCTCTCGCCCATCGCCCGCTCTGCTCTCACCCATCGCCCTCTCTGCTCTCTCTTGAGCCATTGACATTGAGGTTAGGGATTTAACATTTAAATCTTTAACCTATGTTATTAATTTATTATAGTACTTATTTGGTTATTTTATTAACTTTATTTTTAATAAATTTAAAGTTGTTTGATTGGAAAACCTAATAATGAAAATATGAAACTTTAGTGCTTAGAAGCTGTGAATTGTGATTCTTTGATTGTGGTTTGTTGGGTTGTTTTACTGTTTAAGTCATATTTACGGTCTACCATGAGTCAAGAAAGATTGAACGGACTAGCAATCTTGAGTATTGAGAGTAAGTTTTTAGCTAATATTAGTTATGACAAAGTGATAGATATTTTTGCTTCAAAAAATGCAAGAAGACATCGTTTTAGGTGAATGGTGATGTACTTTATCTTTTGTTACACGGGGTTTTGGTTTATGTCATCCCGTGATGCACTTTATCTTTTGTTACACGGGGTTTTGGTTTATGTCATCCCGTGGTGCACTTTATCTTTTGTTACACGGGGTTTTGGTTTATGTCCCCCCCGTTGCATCATTTTTGTTATATTTAAGGGGCACTTTTTTGTTAGATTGACTAGGTTCCAAAACCCTTCAAATAGTTTATTTTGGTTTTTATTTACACGTATAAGGGGCATTTTTTTTACTTCCGCCGTGGGCATCCAAAATCTCAGGGCCGGCCCTGCAAGTCCCACAGCTCCGAGTCCAAAAATGGCGACCGATGAGCCTTTTTTCGGTTTTGCAACATTCAAAGTAGCACCCAGGCCTGAAAACACCCAAAAGAACATRATCAAGATACAAGAAAACTTGATGTAAAATCCAACAGAAAATGTTGTTGAATTATGATTTGATCTGACCTGTGGAGATTCCACAACTGAGGRCRCAAACTTTGTCRAGAGGAGCAAGAGGGTTGATTTTGGCRAGACATCCAACATGAACCACGGTGTATTCGCTAAAGGTCGAAGTTCCAACGAAATGGAAAATGGGTTTTCCTTGGATCGAAAACCGAGACTTCTGATCATGAATCATGACTCCCGATCGGTGTTGATCCTCAGGAGATCGCACATATTACTCTCTTCGGACTTACAGTGAGCACATTCTTTGCATTCTCCGGTGAAAACAGGAAGAACATGGTCTCCAGGCTGAAGATCAGTCACTCCTTCCCCAACACTCTCCACAATCCTGATCCATTTCAATCAACTTCATCATCTAAATTAATCAAATAAATTAACAGAAACCCTTTCGAATCTTATAAAAGAATTAAACATACCCTCCAGCCTCATGACCTAAAATTCGAGGAAACACAGGATTCTGACCCTGAAAAGGACCCTGAAAAGCTCATAGAAACAACGATTCAGCCATGGACTTGGGCAAATGGATAGTATAATTATAATGCTAGTAGATTACCTTGGCTTCCCAGAAGTAAACGTCAGTGTGGCACAGGGAGGTGAAGAGGATCTTTATCCGGACTTCCATTTTTTCAGGTGGCGCCACCTCCACTTCTTCAATCACCAGTGGCTTCCCCGCTTCCCAGGCCACCGCCGCTGAGTGAAATTTACAACCATGATCAGCACAAATCTTTAGCCTTCAAAAGAAAGAATGAAATGCTTACCTTTGCATCGAATCACTTGACCAACATTAGTCGACATTCTTCATCGCTGAAACAGAAATCTTTAAACAAATTTAGAATTGGTTTGTGCTTATGATTGAGATTAGGATGATCGAACGTTCACGAATTGTTCATATATTAAATTTAATATATAAACGAATGGTAAATGATCGAATGTTCACGAACATAAATAAACGAATGAGACTCTTATTCATGTTTGTTCGTTTAACTAAAGGAACAAAAAAATTGTTCATGTTCGTTCATTTATTAAATAAACGAACTTCCCACCGAACGGTTTGCTGAATGTTCGGTTCGTTTACAGCCTATTTACAGGTATGGATATTGTGTTGGAATAGAAAGGTTGGGCCGGAGAAGATCACCAGAGTGGAGGGTTCCGCCGGATGGAGTGTTACCGGAGAATACCGACGGAGAAGACCACCAGAGGCGTGAGTTGTTCATCGGTGATGGTCTCCGTGTCCGTATGGGTACATGTGTGTGTATACATAGATATCGACATAAAATTAGAGTAAATTACAATTTGATCCTTGTGATTTAACTAAATTATAAAAGTTCTCCTTCTAAAAGTAAAAAAGACAAAAATACCCCTAACTTAACAGGAAAAAAATTAACAAAGTTAAGTCGAGGGACGACTTTCAACGCAAAATGCAAACATTAGAGATGTTAATTGTAGTATTTGAAGTCTATAGACCACTTTCGATGATTCGTGTAAACCATAGGGACCAAAATTGTAGTTTAAAGTTAAATAATTATCATAAAGTAGAATAAATTAATTAGAAAAAATATTTAATTTTAATTTATAAAATGTTTTTAATTTGATAAATAAATGTTTATAATTATGCTTTTAAAAAAAATAATGTTTCGTATAATTACATTTTATTACATATTATCATAAAAAAATTAACTCAAAAGATTTACTAAATGTTAAAATATTAAATTAAAATACAAAGTAAAAACGATACATTAATCGTCTTTTTCTTCTTCTTCTCCGAATCGTTGTCAAATCTGATTATAAACAATAACTCCTTGATCTATTACGTACTTGTATGTGATTTTTGGAAATAGTTTTCATACTCAGAAAGTGTACTATGAGGGATTTGAGGCATATTTATAGTAAGTTAATATAATCGTCTATATCATCAAATTGATGAATATAAACGTAACGTTCATCTTCAACGATCATGTTGTATAGCAGTTGGTTGAGCAGTCGCGGCGGAATGGTGCCAGGTTCATCGGGGTCGAAATCAACATGATTATACATGCTCTTATTATTTCTCCGGTTATCTCTTTGCACCACATATGAGATGGCCCACAACAATGTCGTGAAACAAAAAAGAGATTGTACGAACATCAACTTTAATAACTTCTAAACAGACAATGATGTAATTTTATGTGTTAAGTTTGTATTTTTATTATGTAAATATATTTTATTGTATTGTAATATAAATTATATTTTGTATTTTTTTAATCTTCTTTAATATATTAATGTTAAAGTTATAATAAAATTGAATATAATGTTAAATTTATAATTTAATGAATAAAAAAATTATATTAACATTAATTAATGATCAGACTGTTTGTATTTTTCTGTAACGAAAATCTTATTTGATAAATTATTCATATATTTTCTAAAAACATATTTCATAAAACAATACAAAGCATGGTGTGACGTAACAATTTCTTATTAAAAATTTACACCCTACAATTTCTTATACTATTCATCTGTAAGAATAGCTGATCTTACGTTAGCAATTTACCAAAAACAAATTTCCTATTAAAAAATCATACTTACAACCATTAAAAATTTCTTAGGGACCGTTTACGAAAATCTTACCTGGGTAAGCTCTAACTAAATCACATTACCTTACCAGATGAATATAATAAGGATCAAAAATCTTACCGGTAAGAGCGAGACAAGGATCAAGAGTCTTACCTGGTAAGTGATGACGACAACTCTTACCACGGTAGGCACTTACCGGGTAAATTGTTGCATACAATGTCATTTTAGTGGACTAAAATCTTACCCGTTAAGTAAATGATAGTGTTAAATTTTACCGGTAAACGCTTATCGAGTAAGAAATTCGTAAGAAATCCTACATGCCGTAAAGAAATCCGTAAAAATCCATAGGGAATCCTTGTAGTGGATAGGTCAGCTACTATCTCAATGATGTCATGCCAAACATGGACACCAGGTATTTATAATGTTTTGCGCCGTCCTTTCAACCTTGAATTTAGATTGTTAATTTGAATGACAATAACACAAAAATGATGTAGTGACATGTTGTAGGAATCAGAATACATGATTAATGATTTGATGGCGTGATTAATGATTTGATGGAAATGGAAAATCCATAGTCTAATGGCAAGTTTATCCATTTTGAGGGATCCAATAATACGGTGTGGGAGTTGATATAAAAGGAAATTAAGATGAGACATGAACGAAAAACAAAGAGTAAAAGAAAATGACATAAAGCAATGGAACATCGGAAACTTTTAGGGGTAGGCACAAGGGTAGGTTATCTTGGATTCAAACTTTGTGACATTGTCATGTTTGACATATCAAAGATCACAGCTAGAGATGGTCAAATCGGCCCAGCCCGGCCTGGGACTGTCAAAGGACCGGGACCGGTAAGGACCGGTTACCGGCCCGGTCCGGCCCGAAAATTCAAATAATTTTATAAATAAATGTTTTAAATAATTTTATAATGTATTTTTATAAGAAAACGTAATTTTAATTATATTAAAACACATTTTCAAAGTGTATTTGAGTGACTCAATTGTAAATTTTATAATGTATTAAAAATATATATCATTAAAAAAATAAAAATAAAATCTTATTTTTTAATGCAAGGACCGGTTGGGACCGGGACCGGCGGCCCATAACCGGTTATGAAGTACCTTGACCGGTCCTATCATTTTCGACCGGGGCTGGGACCGGGACCAGTTACGCCGAGACCGGTTATGGCCGGTTATGAGAAAAGTTAGGACCGATTGGGCCCGGCCCGGCCCGGGACCGGTTTTTGGCCATCTTATTCACAGCTGGAGTGAAGGAAGGTAGAATGATGATGACGGGATTACACACAGTTGCAGACATTTTCTGTGTCAGAGGTGGATTAATTGTTGGATAGACATATGTAAGATCTCAAAGCTTTCAGTTTTAATCATTTGGTGGATTACATTTAGATGTTGTGTTATATTAATATATGGGTTCGTTTGGTTTGGTCATTTATATTTTCTGTGAAGAAATAAAGTGTCTGATTATGGATTCCATTTACTCAAATGGGATTCGTAAACTGAATATAGATAGACAAATTATGGGCCAATCATATACACACTTACCTACCTTGATTCGGTGTGCGTTTGCTACGCATACAAAACAAGAATGGACGGACAAGACTAATATAGGCGAACAAAAGAGATGTGGAAGGTTTTAAGGGTTTTGATTTGACATGAGTCGTTTAATAATTTATCAATCTTATCTCTGTCAACATGATGTTGTTCCACCTATTTTGGTGGGCCAAAAAAAGCATTTTTCCAACTGTATTAAGCGTGGTACAATAGGCTTTTGTTCTGTCATGCCACGCATTCCACACGCTCTTATCACTTACCATACATGTAATAGGGTTTGATTTGGTTTATTTCAAGAAACTGCTCGTGAGAAGAACCAAAATTACAAGGAGGGAAAATCAATCCTCGAACGGCTAGTAGGCAAATGGAATAGAATTAGTGTTTATTTAATAATCAATACACAAGCACACATTTTAATCTTGAATTATGCAGGTTTAAGCTTTCGAGACCAGATGGAAGCAGTTATTGGGTTAATCATGAAGCACAAATTGGTACATGATGCTTAATACACTGGGAAAATTTTGTAACTTCATGATTAACCCAACCACCGTTTGTAACTTCTAAATCATGGAGCACAAATTGGTCCAAATTTTGTCAAGCATATATTTTGTAAGCATCATGTACCAGTTTGGACTGAGATTATTTTTAATTTTTGTTGTTTACTTTTTTGAGATCTATAAATCAATTGAGCAACCACTTTATTTTTATTAGGTTTTATCGAGTAATTATTGTGTAATCATCTTGAAGATCTTTGAAGGAACATTTACGTTTTATCGAGATTTTGTTTTTTTCCTTTATTTTCTTTTCTTTGTAAAATAAGACTTAAGAACTCAGTGTAAAGATACCGAGAGGTTTGAAAGTATGGTGCACAAAGTAAATATCAGAAAAAATATGTTGTATTTTCATGCAATCTATGTCAAAAAAAAATCACATACACATCCCTTTTCCGGGCAAATATTAGATCTAAAGTTTCTTTTCCGCGAAAAAACCGATATCTTTTTTTTTCCGTGATAGAAGAGACGGAACCTGTAACTTCTTAGGCAACTGTACCACATATTGTCCATTTTGTCCATACATTGAACATCCGATAAAATTGGAACAATGTAGAGAAGATTAGCATGACCCCTATGCAAGGATGACATACAAGAATTGAGAAAGGATAAAGAAAAATTACAGGAGATACCCACCCAAAGACCATAAAATGCTTAAAGAAAACCGCAAACCAAAAATTTAAACAAATAACGAATCCATAATTTGCCCGTGCTTTTTTTTGAAGCACCCGTGGCCAATCACAAATACCATTTCCCCGCATCTCACTAGGAATAGTACACTTTTCCATGCAAGGCCTCAGACTCAAAACCTCACTTACGGCTTGCTTATCTGGTAAGCGCTTATCGAGGTTGTTTAGCTTATGGTATGAACCTAAGAAGGGATGAGAATATTGTTGGAATTAATAATATAATTGTATTAGTATTTTAGTATATTATTAAAATAAAGTGTGTGCAAGACGGTTATTATGGTAGTTATAGAGAGAGAATGATCAACCATCACATCCCTTGATATGTGTCTATTCATGTATGTTATTATGGTAGTTATAGGGAGTTAACGATGAACCATCACATCCCTTGATATGTGTCKATTCATGCCTTATAAATAGGTGTGTATGTGTACTTTGTTAAACTATCATCTTCTTCAATTATATAGATATTTAATGCATAATATACACACCCATATGCACACTCCTCGCAATTCTGGAAATGGTTTCGTGTGATCAAAACTCTCAAGTAAAGGCTGCCGATGACAGAAGTCAGAAACTATGATCGGGTTTCTGAGGAAGAAAATCGAACCAATATTACCCGGTAAAAGCAATTAAGCAATGATAAGAGTGGGAATATTACCTGGTAAATGAGGGTGACAAATTCTTACCCGGTAAGCACTTACCGGATAAATTGTTTCCTACAACACCATTTAGATGGACTGTGATCTTATCAAGAGTATTCATTTTTACCGGTAAGCTCTTCACGGACAAGGGTTTGGATAAACAACTCCTCAATTCCAACAAAAGGCTCATTTGAGGACCATCACATTTTGGACATCCCCCATCACAAGGGTAAAGAGTGGGTCACCTTGTCTCAACAGTATACACCACTTCTTGGTTCTATCATAACGAAAAAGAATTACATTTCTAATGGGTAACGCAATGTCGTTTTGTTGTATGCTCTTATATTGTCACTAATCTCTCTTCCTTTAATACCATAACCAAAACATTTGTATATGTAGATTGCAGCAGGCCCAAAAGAGATTTTATTACAGAAACATTCCTACATCAAAATCATTTCAATTTAAACATCAAGAAAGGAAAGCAGGTTTCAAGAATTACAACACTTCAAAAGAATATCTAAGCGTCCATGCGAATGATGCAACGAAGACCTTCGCCTTTAAGCATCAAATCGAAGGCCTTGTTGATCTCAGAAAATGGCACTTCATGTGTTATGAACTTCTCCACCTCAAGTTCCTGCAACAAACTTTTCATCATTCTTCCATTTTTACCCTTTTTATGAATTAATTATTCAAATGTGAACGATATCAGTTACCTTATTCATGTACTTTTCGACCACAGATGGAAGGTCTGATCGTGGTTTGTAGTTTCCAAAGAAGGTACCCTTCAGAGTCCTTTCGTTCAATAGATTCACAGGATTCGTCTTGAAAACGGCATCTTTATGTGGAACACCCACAAGAACAGCAACTCCCCAACCCTGTTGTCAATTTATCCAATTTTGTTATTGTACAAGTAAATTCATCTATGAATCAAAAGAAAACGGTTTTGTATGAAGTGGGTATAAGAGTAAATTCATACATCATGAACACATTCAAAGGCAGAGATCATAGCATCAATATGGCCGGTGCATTCAACACTCCTGTCAACACCTCCATTCGTCATCTCAGCAATCACTTCTTGTACCGGTTTCTTGTAGTCTTTTGGGTTCACAAACTCCGTTACCCCGAATTTCTTTGCTGTTGAAACCCATTATTCATCTACTTAGTTTCTATTCTCATATATAAAACTGGTGAGATTTTTAAAACTTACCAAGCTCAAATCTATTGGCATTGAGATCAACCCCAATGATCCTTGAAGCACCAGCAATTCTTGCACCTTCAGCAGCCTGATCACAATCAAATCATTACCATTAGTGAATCGGAATCAGGTCAAATCATATTTAAAAATATAAAAATGTCAATGTCAATCAAATCGTACGGCAAGTCCCACAGCTCCAAGTCCAAAAATGGCAACAGATGAGCCTTTTTTCGGTTTTGCAACATTCAAAGTAGCACCCAGGCCTGAAAACACCCAAAAGAACATGATCAAGATACAAGAAAACTTGATGTAAAATCCAACAGAGAATATCGTTGAAATATGATTTGATCTGACCTGTGGAGATTCCACAACTGAGGACGCAAACTTTGTCGAGAGGAGCAAGAGGGTTGATTTTGGCAAGACATCCAACATGAACCACGGTGTATTCGCTAAACGTCGAAGTTCCAACGAAATGGAAAATCGGTTTTCCTTGGATCGAAAACCGAGACTTCTGATCATGAATCATGACTCCCCGATCGGTGTTGATCCTCAGGAGATCGCACATATTACTCTCTTCGGACTTACAGTGAGCACATTCCTTGCATTCTCCGGTGAAAACAGGAAGAACATGGTCTCCAGGCTGAAGATCAGTCACTCCTTCCCCAACACTCTCCACAATCCTGATCCATTCCAATCAAATTCATAGTCTAAATTAATCAAATAAATGAACAGAAACCCTTTTGAATTTTATAAAAGAACTAAACATACCCTCCAGCCTCATGACCTAAAATTCGAGGAAACACAGGATTCTGACCCTGAAAAGATCATAGAAACAACGATTCAGCCATGGATTTGGGCAAATGGATAGTATAATTATAAAGCTAGTAGTTTACCTTGGCTTCCCAGAAGTAAACGTCGGTGTGGCACAGGGAGGTGAAGAGGATCTTTATCCGGACTTCCATTTTTTCAGGTGGCGCCACCTCCACTTCTTCAATCACCAGCGGCTTCCCAGCTTCCCAGGCCACCGCCGCTGAGTGAAATTTACAGCCATGATCAGCACGAATCTTTAGCCATCAAGAGAAAGAATGAAATGAAATGCTTACCTTTGCATCGAATCACTTGACCAACATGAGTCGACATTCTTTTTTCTGATGGCTGAAACAGAAATGTTTGAACAAATTTATGATTGGTTGTTGTTTATAGATGAGATTAAGATGAATTAGTGATCATCAGAACTGGGTACTTATAGTATCGATTAAAGTTAGAATATTTGAGTCGGTAAACAAGAGGCTCCACCGGGAATAGTCTTATCGAAACCAGCCACCAGGTTTTGCTTTGCTGGGTTTCGTTTTTATATGATGGCGACGAGTCGACATGGTAAAACCCACAGTTTTAACCAAAACAGGAAACTGTTGATCATTGACAAATTTGATTCCAGCCTTTTTGAAAAGTAAATTATATATATAAATTCGTTGTATTTTGTTTTTATTTTTTATTGTAACGACAAAATATTAAAACCTTTTTGATTGGTGGTTCTAATTGATTTTTTAATTTTCTTTTTGAAGTAATTGATTATTTTAATTATTTAGATTTCAAATCCATTCCGATACCAATATTCGTTTGTAGGAAGCATATGGCTCAAAAGGTCAAAAGTGTCAGGAGATTTTAGGTTCAAATTCAAGAAGAAATAAAAATGATCTTGTGGCTACGTAGGTTCAAATGCGGTGACTCTGGGCTATCTGTAAAACAGGTGGTCGTTCTGAGATTAATCAGCTCACATAGAAGGTTGGATATCCAGATTAATAAAAAAAAATTCGTTTGTAAGAGTATCTGGATTTGAAATTCTTTAAAAATAGGATTTTGAAATCTCATTGGAGTGATTGAGATTTTATAGGATTTCATAAGATTTGTATATAATAATGTTTAAAAATATGTGAAAAACATTTGTTTTCTAATAAAAAGGTAATTTAATTACTTTTACAATTATATATAATTTGTTATTACAATTATCAAAAAAGTCGTTAGACGTTCAAATCGGTCGAACCAAGTTAAAGCATACCGTTTTTTGCGGTTTGAGCGGTATGATGGTCCAGTCTGATCATAAAAATAACTAAACCGCTCGATTTAGTCTAGTCTGGTCTGAGATTTGAACATTTTTCTTGATCGGTCTAGACCGAACAGATCGTCAAAAATACATATATGTATATATATTAACTATATAGTTTTCATGTTATAGGTTTCACTATATGGCACAACTAAAAAACTTCGTCCAAAAACATTACGTTTTTAATTTTCATTTCTCAACTGATCGTGCCACCTTAATCGGCAAAATTCTGAATTACGTTAAAAATCAAATCTAAAATTTCTAATCGTAATTCGACTTGCTCAATATTTGTCCAAAATTTCAAATACTGTTAGTAGATTTGTTTAATCTTTTCCAATTTGCTCACTGCTTTTTTAGTTATAGATATGTATCTTTTATAATCCGGAGTCCCATTTTTTAATAAAGTTATATTAGTAGAAATTTCATTTGATTATAATTTTCCGAGTTTAAAGCCTATAGTAGGCCCAAACCACCGAAAACGGTCCCGAACCGTGTTTTTGTGGGCAAAAACCGGTCTCGGGCCGAACCCAACCGGTCCCAAGTTTTTTCATAATTGGCCATAATCGATCCCGGCCGAAAATGCTAAGACCGGTCAAGGTTATTCACAACCGGTCCTTGGCCGTCGGTCCCGGTCCCAACCGGTTCTGCCCATTAAAAATAATTTTTTTAATAATATATATTTTTAATACATTATAAAATTTGTAACTGCGTCACTCAAATACACTTTAAAAATACGTTTTATTATAATTAAAATTAAATTGTGTTTCAAAAATTTATTATACATACATTTCGGGACGGGCCGAACCTTAACCGGTCCCGGTCGGTCCCTGTCCCACAAAACTGATAAAATCCATAACCAGATGTAACCGGCAGTCTCAGAACCGGTCCTGGTTCCGGTCCTCCGACAGTTCCGGACCGGGCCGGGCCTTTGGCCATCACTAGATGTAGGTACCAAAATTATGGCTATTACAAATAATATTTGCTATTTTTACATCATTTTTTTGTTAATTAGAATATAATTTATAGGTGTTACTATATTAAGAGCGTGTTTGGGATTGCTTATTTAAAACAACTTATGTTTTTTTTGTAAAAGTGCTTATTAACTTACGTGGCATCAAACCGGAGTTAAATAAAACATGGTTAAAATTGTAAACTGGTAATAAGCAGTTTTTTATAAGTCAGGAAAGATTAACTTATCAAAAACAGCTTATTACCGGTTTGACACCGATATAAGCAGTTTTCTTATCCAAACACCAAAAAACAGCTTATCACTGGTGCCAAACTAAAATAAGTTAAAAAATAAATCCCAAACACCTCTTTAACTCATTTTATTTCAAAGGTTAGGCACCTCCTTTTTTGAATATATCATATCCTCATTAAGGGGCTGTTTACTACCTGCTGACCGGACTGACTCGGTCAGCATATCTGACTCGGTCAGCAGTCAGTGTGTTTACCAAAATACAAATCTGACCGAGAACTGACCGAGGTACTGACCGAAAACTGACTGAAACAGCATGAAAATCATGCTTACCCGGGTCAGATACCCACTTTCCATGAATGCCCTCTTTTTCACAATTAGGTTTTCTCCCCTACCTCATCTCTCCCGACTCATCTCTCCCCACCTTCCTCACCTTTCGGCCGTCAGTTCTCCTCCCTCCCCAGCCCTGCTCGTCGCACCTCCTCCCTCCCCAGCCTCGCTCGTCGCACCTCTCCCCTCAACAATGGCAGAAAACGAATCTTTATCGCCAAAATCATAGGGTAAAAAACCCAAAAATTCGACAGAAAAAAAAAAAGAATGAATCATAACCCACCTCCTGATAACTCTATAAAGATGCTAATTCCTCCATCTTTTATGTTTCTTCCGTCTTGATTGTGGCCTTGTGGGAAAAGAAAGCAAAATCTTGTGGGGGGAGTTGAGAGAGAGAGAAGGTGATTTGAAACAGAAAAGATGATGGGCATTTGAAAAAGAATATGAAGGGAGAGAGAGAGAGATAGAGCACTCAATTAAGGGAGAGATAGAGCACTCAATTAAGAGGGTGTAGGTAATGCAGCTAGCCTACATGTAGAGAGATATGGAACACTAGGAAGGTCTAAAAACTTGTATTAGGTGTCATCTATACATCATGCCAGCTATACTCCATTATATACAAATTGTTTATACAAAGTTAAAAGTATAAAAATTATATTTTATTGTTTTATTTGTTAATATATGAAAAGAAGTAAAATGGTATTATTTTTATTGGTAAGCATTTATTTAAAATATACATTTTGTTTTTTTTCTTCCATTAAACTATTAATAACAAAAATAATTATATATTATTCAATATATAATTGCAAATAAGGTTATATTGGTCATTATATTTTTGGTAAGCACTTACCAAAAACATTTGGTAAACATTCTTACTCGGGACAACACTTACTGGGATAGCACTTACCCGGGTCAGCACTCTTACCCGGACAGCACTTACCCGATAAGATTTGGTAAACAGCCCCTAACGTAAAATAATCAAAACTTACCATAATTCAATATTTAAGAATACTAAAATCTCATGATATTAAATCAGTATCTTCACATATTTTTTTTATATGTAGATTTAAAATCTCATGATGTTTCAACTTACTTTAATTTTCAAAAGGCATATACATATTTGTTAATTAGAATATCTATATTATATTATAAAGCATTTCGTAAAAACTCTTAAAAACTATTTTTTATGTATTAAGTACTGTTTATTGATACAAATTATTTAAAACTCAAAATTACAAGTAAAATGTGTGTATGTATAGCTTATTAAAGCTCCATATTTGAATTCGTGTAACTAACTGCAGATAAACTTAATCAAATACTGAATAGGTATCTCATTTTAAATATAAAAATTCTAAAATATATTTAGGATAGTCATTTAATTCTAACAAAATATTAATTATTATATTTATAAAAAAAATTATATTATTAAACCAAAATTAAATGACTTCATTATTAAATATAAATTAAATTATAATAAAAAAACTGAATTAAAAAAATTACACAAAAGAAAACAAACACTTTTAAATATTTAATTGATACTAAAATCGATACATTTTTTTATCAAAATTTTATAATACCCTCAAATTTATATTTTATTCAAAAATTAAAAACATTATCGTTTTTCCAGTACCACATAAAATCATATTATAATATCGACGGATAAAAAATAAAACAAAACATTAAAATCGAGATGTATCTCACTGCATTTCGTAAGTACCCTTGTCGTAATTTACAAGAGTGTTGTTATTTGAAGTCATTTAATTTTGAAACGCATCTACTTATGTATCCCTTTTCTGATGTATCATTTACTTTGGGATTTAACCAAAACCCATAACAATTTAATAGGGGTGGGCTAAATGCACTCCTATGTATTGCTTAATGCACCCATATCCATGAATTTCTTCTTCACACACATCAACATCAATACATGTTTTTTACATTCTCAATGCTTGAATGACCTGATTCTGACATCAAAGGGGGTGTCATTAGCACTCCCCATTCAATATCTAACTAAAAATGTCACATCACTACCTCAACATCTTACTTTTATAAAAATATAGACATAGATATAGATTGAATCATTGAATGGTCATTTACATTAAAAGCCATATTTTTGTCGATATTAATAATTGAAATGTCATTGATGCATTCAGAAAATAAAAACTCATATGTGTTCCAATTATATAAATTAGTTACATACATTTTTTTTGACAGATCACTTCATTAAAGGAAGAATCATGCGAGAAGTTAAATATTTTACGAGAAGAGAAAAAAGTTAATCATATATGATCAAGCGTTTATGTGTTGTCAATGCAACATGTGTTCAATCATATGATTAAGCTTGTGCATTACACATGTAATCATATATGATATTGAAACTTTTCGTTTTTTCGAAAACATTTAATTTCTCGTTCGAACCTACCCCACTTGACCAATATAATATTTCTATATATTTGTTTTATTTATTTTAGTAATCTATTTAAATAATCACATTTAAAATTAAAACCACTACCCTAATAGCTTCCCCTTTAGAACCCTACTTTTGTACATCCCATCAAACTTCTATGAGAAGTACAAAATTAAAAAGCAGGCAACGAAAAGGAAACAAGAGCGGTTTTCATTTGATCGCTCCTCTATTAATTAATTAATATATATATATATATATATTAATAGAGTAGCGATCAAATGAAAATCGCTCTTATTTGTGTAAACCATGTAAACCAATCTCATTTATCCATTTGTTTGATCAATGGTCAAGATTAGTTTAGGTTATATTAGGAAATTAAAAAAATAAAAAATTATTTTATAATCCCAAAAAGGGCAAAATGGTAACTTTGATAGTGGTGATATTAATGTCAACCATATCATGTATATTGTAATACTAATGAAACAAAATCATTTGTAAAATAATATATTAATTTTATGTTCAAATATTATTAAAAAAATAACATTCATCATTAAAATAGATCAATAATAAAAGTAAAACACATTATAATCAATTTAACATAATGAAATCTTTTGAATAATAATAATAATAATTTACTACTACATTTCATTAACGAAATGGTTTCACAGTTTCATCAATACACAAATCAACATAATGTTAGATGAGACATTTGTCATTTTCAAGTTTCCGGTAGATGAATCTGTTTCAATCTAATATGAAATGGTTTCACTATTTGCTAATTAAACATGTTCTTAACAATTATGAAATGGTATCTCTGTCGTTATGCATCCATTTCATCGACAAAGTTTTTGCAATCCGAACACGTTTCATAGTTTCATCAATACACAAATCAACGTAATGCTAGATGAGACATTTATCATTTTCATGTTAGTAGTAGATGGATCTGTTTCAATCTAATTATGAAATGGTTTCACTGTTCGCTAATTACACAACATTTTCTTAACAATTATGAAATGGTTTTACTTTCTTAAAAATGAAACAATTTCATCTATAATTGTTGTTAAGCAAACAAGATTATCCAATTTCTTCATGCAACCATTTCATCAGCCAATTTCTTCCAATACGAACACGTTTCAGAGTCAATGCATTTACCATTACATGCTTTGTTAACCATTAAGTAAACAAAATCATCCAAAAAAATAAAACAAAATGAAACAATTTCATCAAATATTATTGATAAGAAAACAAGATTATGCAAGAATATTATATTACGCAACCAGTTCATCCCCAAAAGTTTCATAAAACAAGTTCCTCAATGAACGTTTTCACGAACCAATTTGCATACGTTTCTTAAAACAAGCTCCTCAATGAACGTTTTCACGAACCAATCTGCATACGTTTCATAAAACAAGCTCCTCAATGAACGTTTTCATGAATAAATCTAATATGAATCTATTTTACAGCTGATTATATTTTTATCGGTTCATGAATATTTGTTTGGATCTGTTACTGATTTTGTGGATTAATAAATATAATAATTTTCGATTTTCATATTATTACCACTAATAAACCGAGAAACCAAATAACAATATTCAATATTTAAAATTATAATTTAAATAAACATTTAAATATTAGCATTTATAATTTTATTATGTTACCTTAATTAAGATTTATTAATAACTTCCATATTTAATAGAAAACAATGTAAATGACAAATCTATCCTTAATGATTAAATTTAATTAAGAAAAAAAAAAGAATTTTCCTATTGGTCAAAATTAGTTTACACGGTTTTTAAGAATTAGACGGTTTTCATTTGATCCCGCCTCTATATATATATGCACACGCGCACACACACACACACACACACATATATATATATATATATATATATGTGTGTGTGTGTGTGTATTTATTATTTATTTCAACTAAAGCGGTAATTCATAATTTCATATTTCCTAACTAGGTTTATGATCTAAAATTGTTATTTTTTGGATGTTAATATGTAATATTTTGGATGTCAAGTCAAAATACAATTACTCAATATGATTTTATATTACTCAATATCCTTTGGTACATGTGACTTCAAGTTTTTCTGGATTAAATTGATTTTTTTTTTGTTTTAGGTTATAGTTTTTTTGTATTAAATTAAATTCATTTTTGGTTTTAGGTTTATTGAAAATATTTGAGATTTAATCATTTATAATATCTCACATTTTTAATTTAAAATAACTTACATAAACGGAAGAAAAAAAAATCCTCATAACCCCATAGGGGTTCCCCGTTCCTGTTTGGGATGGGGATGTAATTATATTCCCTGACGGGGACGGGGATTGAGGTCTCTACCCCATTCCCATGCCTAATGACTTTAAGATCATTTGTGATCGTTCAAGGTAGGGATGGGGCGGGATGGGATGGGATGGGGACCCGATCCCTGATATTTGCCTTCGTCCCCGTCCTCGTCCCCATCCCCACTGAGGAATTTGATCACATCCCCGTCCCCAACGGGGAAATGGGGATTTTTTTTCATGTTTGTATAAAAAAAATTAAATCAAATGTGTGAGACGCTACACATGTTTAAATATCACATTTTTCCAATAAATCAAAAGGAATTTAATTTAATACAAAAAATATACATCATTATATAGTAATTAACAATGGAAAACAAAAATAAATAAACTTAATCTAAAAAAATTAACGTCACATGTACCAAAACATATTGAGTAATATCCAAAACCACGTATAGTAATATCCAAAATATATTGAAATAGAAATTACCATTTATCGATTTAATAGAAACAAATAATATATAATATAATTTATTAATTAATATATATACGGGTACGGGGCGGGACGGGGAGTGTGATACCCGTCCTCATCCCCTGTTTGAGCCAAACGGGGATCCCCGTCCCCGAGACCCGGTTTAACGGGGAATCCCCGTCCTCGACCGGGGTGGGTGGACCGGGTTCCCCGACAAGTCGGGGCCAATTTCCATGCCTAGCTCAAGGGATTAATTAATGCACCTAAGCTGGACCAGAAATCCCCGGTTACCCGGAAAAATAAAAAAAGAAACAATCTTCATGTAAAAAGGGTTTCCATCTCCCCAAAAGGGAGCATACTTGCCTCTAACTGAACAAGCAAAATGATATCAGCCAAGAGAATACACCATTCGCGCAGACACATCCATACCCATAACTCTCAAGTGTCTATGCAACTGACTTTCCAAATATTGCCTTTCTTTTGCTCCTAAAGCTTATTGTATATCCTTAAAACAAACAAAAATAATCATATACCGGAATTTTGAAAGATCATTCAAGAACATCTTTTACAAATTCCAGCCCACAAAAGCTGTAGACGGAGATGTAACAACCAATCCCACATGCGTAGAACAGTAGATTTAGTTCCACCATGGTTTTAAATTGGATTAAAAGTTACTGATCCAGCATATTGCTTTGTGCTTGGGGCGTAACAGAGATGAAGAGAAATGTCGATCACCTAGCACCAATTTTTCACTCAATCATTGTGGCAGTCCCTCGAGTCTCTCCCTTGATCACTAATACACAAATTTGCTAATTATAGTAAGGCTTCAACTTTATATGTCATCTTATTAAATTAAACCTTATTAGCACGTGATTTCACCGGTTTCGGTAGAAGAGCTTAAATGTTACCAAGTTATTTTAGGGTTTATGGAATTACTTTGGCAAACACACAAAGGTTACCGGTTAAAGAAACCTCAAAAAATATGGTTTTTGCCGGTCTAACCAAAATCACCAAAATGCCCCCCAACTTAACGCCCATTAGAGGCAGGGGTGAATGGTGTAAGCAAATTGAAACGATGGGGGGTCTGGTGTAATTTCAAAACTGCAGTGACAACTGGTGGTGTTTGAGCAAACCACAGGGACGGTTGGTGTACTTTTCCTCTTTGATTTTTTAACTAATGCCCTATAATGACGTAACCAATATGCAGGAGCAGGAAGAATGAAAATGTTAACTGTGGTAGAAGGGTCCCTTGTATCTTTATGCATTCCGTTCAAACCAATAACGTCGTTACTGATATCTTCTTTTCTTGTTTCTGTGGGGGCCGTGGTTTCTGGTTCAGATCCATCATCTGAATGTTCAAAATCAATTTCAGACATTTCTTCATCATCATCAATAGGAATGTCATTTGATTCTTCTGGGCAAGGTTCGTCTTCTTGTCCCATATTCTCTTCAAATGCATGTGACGAAGGCTCCTCATTTTGCAAGGTGGCAAAGTCAGATAGTACCACATACGGTTTTCTATCAAGTAGCCTCTTTGCAATATCATATGGAACCCACCTGCACGCACAAGATATATACTTCATTGAAGAAATCGAGAATCCATCTTGGATCTATTTGTAACCTTCGAGCTAAATATAACTCAGCATACACAGTCCTATAACACGGGCATATTCAGGGACGGACCCAAAAAAAATTCAAATGGTAGTATCATTTGACTTATAAGAAAAAACTATAGAGAAAAAATTTCAAATAGTGGCATCGTTTGACTATAAGAAAAAAATATACGGAATTTTTTTCAATCGGTGACACTATTTGACTAAGAAAATGATACTAACAAGATTCGAACTTGGGTTGGGGTGGAATAAAAGTCTTGCAAACCAACTCTACCAAATAAAACTTGTTCTCATTGTAGTTTCAAAATACATACGGTGACACACAACAAATTAATACAGTTACACCTTTCACGAACCTAAATTTTTTACCCTTCAACGGAGGAATAATACGGTGGAACGTGCCACCGTAATCACCATGGTAGGTCCGTCCATGGGCATATTCACGAGTTACGTTTGGCTATGTTTTTGGCAAATTATAAGCTAGATGTTGACAGATAAACTAACTATAAAATTAACAGATAAGCTAGAGGATATGACCTAAAAGAAATAAAGGATACGTTGACAAATTAATTGGAAATATGGGGCATAATTAAAAAAAATGAAGAAAATCCCGCGAGCTTATTGGTTAACCAGACTGGGCTTTTTCAATAAGCTAAAAAATAAGCTAGCTTAGATTGCCAAACATGACAGTTGGGTTATAGCAGATTTTAGAGACAACGAAATTTTCCTACTATAGTTGCATATCTTTTTCTTTTGGAAAAAATAGTTGCATATCTTTTTCTTTTGGAAAAAATAGTTGCATATCTTTCTTAAGACATAAACAATAACTTACTGGTAACGAAGAGGACAGAGAAGCTCAGATGGACGGTATGCTGCTTTGTATCTCATCTTGTTGCAGGAGTGAATATAGTAGCCAAGATAATAATACTGTAGGCTAGGACAATGGCCTTCATTCTCTAACACCCAATTTATTTCTTGTAGTGCCGAGTACTTACCAAGCGACAAAAAGGCAAGATCCGGATCCCAAAACAAATATTTACTCGACAAACATCTCGGGAGAATATCTATAACACCAACAGCAACTAGCTTGCCATTGATCAAATATTGTTGATGGAAAGAACCAAATCCGCAAGGAGGAGAGGTGCTATCTCGGCTTGATGGTACAAAGACTAATGGACTGTCCACCAGGAATCGCTTGTAAGAACTTTCGGTCACATGATTTGGTGCATCATTATGCACTTGGATCTGGTATCTCTTATACAATGCATATTCTTCTGGATCAAAACTGGACTTTTTCATACGGATTTCAAGGTTTGGTCCTTTAGCCTGGAATTTTCCAGCAAAGTCTAAAGAACAGCTTTTGTTACCATTGCCTGTGGATGAGTCTTTAGAAATTGAAGCCTTTCCAACTACTACATCTGGCTGAGCTTGTATTTCCGTAGAATAGAAATTTATGTGTCCATTGCAGGCTTTTATGGAGAAACCAAAAGCTGGCACTAAATTACTTAAATGACTTGACAGCTCATCAGCAATAAATTTCGGGTTAGGATCTCGGCACCTATTGCTTTTTTCTGTGCAATTGTCGGTTGATTTTGACAAATCGGCATCCTTATTGGCTCGTCTTAGAGCAGCAGCAATCTGAAAAGAAATGTTGCTGGAATACAAAAGATCTTCTGATCCTTCAGCTAGTAACTTCCTTGTGGCTGGTGCAACACTTTTGACGGACGCTTTAGGATATTGAATATCAGGAGGAAACTTACCTTGCTTTATGCATGTATGTACAACAGAATCAATCTGGTCAGACAAACGGCGGGTCACTTGCTCAAGGATGTTCTTCTGTACTCCATTATCTGCCAAGAAGTTTCTATGTACTGAACTTCTGCATTCACTGTTGGAAAGATTGCATGGACCGGTTGATGAAAAAATCTCAACAAGTTCACAAGGTTTTTTTACATTCAGTGTACCATCTATAAACCTGCAATTCAGTTAACCAGTGTATATCAGCATATGCTATTGAAGTTCCAAAAAAGTGTATACTATAGGAGTTTCTCATAGCTTAACAAATCTATTTGAAGTTAACATTAGAAACCAGGGACACATGAAGACACCTTTGCATCCGTTTAGCTACTCGGACTTGCTCTTTGGAAGGAACAAAATCACTCGCCTTCAAACGTATTGTGTAAGATGGACAACATGTTTTTTCCATCTCAGGTTTGTAAAGTAAGCAGCCAGCTCTCCTCCAACCTTTGTCAAGAAAGCCTATCAAAATAATAGAGATGTTCCAAAATAAGGCTGTGCATAAATTTTCTTTGTAAATAAAAAAACCAAGAGTTTTTAATGTTAACCATTCTTATAACTCTAGTCTGCCTACCACAAAAAAAAAGGTTGCTTTGTAACAACTTCCATCAAAAGTTGATGGTAAATTAACATGTGTAAATTTCTCAAAATCTTCATATCGAAATCCCAAATGGATAATTAGGAACTGGGTGACATAACTGATGAGGACGACATGAATGGATTGAATGCAAACCAAAAAGTTTACCATTAGGAAGTTTTCTATTACTTCCTCTGTCCCATGAAAATGCTATACAGTCGATTTAATCCGATTAATGTTTTCCCAATTAAATACTTTAAATTGGGACAAACAATACTTCATTTGACAGAGGGAGTGATAATTGGAGATGTTCTGTAGAAAGATCAACAAGAACTTAAACTAGATAAGCTGCTAAAGTTGCATGCCAAAAGTGATTGGTGCAATTTTCATTTGACAGAAGGATCATAATTGGAGATGTTCTGCAGACACGGAAGGATCTGTGATTTCTCACCACCATAGCTTTAAACACAGGTAATCAACTTCAAAGTCCATTGTGTTTCCAGTAATGTGACATAAATCAAGCTATTGCATCAACCTCAAAGAAAACTGTAATACAAAATGCATTTAACCATACAAAATTCTGATATTCCTCACAGAGTACAGGCCTTAAGGAGTACAATCTAGCAATCAACTATGACAGGCAGTTGGTATGCAATGACAAGAGAAAGTGCATCCAACACCAGTTTTATGTTCCTCCTATGGTTTTGTAAGCTTAAAGAAAGAAGAAGAATACATGGCATGATAGTTTTAAAGAATCACTAGATATTTATCCTTTTCATGTTCTTTCATGAACTTCGTATTTGTCAGACATGCATGTACTGTGTCTCTGACGTAGAGGGAGAGAGACAAGCACAGAGGAAGTCTTTTGTAGCAATTCTACAAGTATCATGAACCAGCTGCAGGACATAACATTTCTGATAATAATAATAATAACCAGCATGCGAAAAGTACACACACCAACCTTGATAGTCATAAACTGTCAGACTGTGTGCCCTTAAATCTGCAAAATCAATAATCAAAATTTTATAAGAGAAATGCATGTAAATAAATTATTATGTTTTAAATGTACCAAGTTCCGGAGGGATGAAAAGGACCTTGGTTTATGGAACCTGAACGGGAGTACCTATGAACTATCAAACATTCTAACCAGTACTATCCTAGCATAAAGAAGTATTGATACAGGAAAACCCTCCGATTCCCAGGATGCCGTTCTATACTGATGAAATTGTTGTATCATAAATCTATTGTTGTATCATGATAAGAGAGCACCTTCCATTGTAAATAGTGAAACAACCAAATTATAGAAACATATCAAAATTAGAACTTGAAATTGTCTTGATAATATGGAGACATGAGAAATAGTCATAAATTAATATAAGGGTGTAGTTCCATATCATGCTTTGAGTTTAGCTTTTTTTATCTGTTCATCTCCATTCCAACTGCACAACCTGGAATTTACTATATCCAAAACGAGTACTCGTTGATAGACCCTTAACATGTGTGTGTTTGTGTGAAAAGAGAGAAACATGTCTGTTGACAGAAGCTATGAGAAGTGATATTACTTACCCCTGACTATACAGAACTTTCTGACCCACATCTTAATGCTTGATTATTAACTGTGACGGATGACCAGAAGAAAAAACAACTTCAAGCCCTTTTCATTACCTTATACCTTCTATGTTTCTTAAAACCCCCAACCCCAAGTAAAAAAAAACTATGACTTACGTATATTTCAGAATCTGTCCCTTTTCCAAATCAATATTCTGTACATTTCAGGAGACGAGACAAAGCTTGAGTTTGGTGTTAAACTGGATACTTTACGACTATAACTCCATATGAATTTTCTTACAGATTTAGTGCCAGCATTTTGTCTAGTTGCTTTGTAAGTACGTAAAGGAATTAGATTTCCTATCAATTAGAAGTTGACCCATTTAACAGTAGAAGTCAAAGAGTGTCCTTTTTATGGAACACAGAGAGTATAACATTTAAGTTGGCTTAACTGGTATAATGCTTTATTAAGGAGCTAACTCTTAATAGTGAAACAAAAGGAAATCCAATACACTTTTACCTACAAAAAGGTGCACGAGGTTATCCTTGATGTCACTAAAATCTTTTGCTGCCAAAGAACATCCAAAACTAGCAAAAGAGAATTTATTCACAAAACACGACTGAGGCAAGTATACTGAAATACTAGTTCATTGGAAGTTAATCATACAAACATAAAATGATTTGACAAAAACGAGTGGCACCTTAAAAAAATCCCATCAAACAGTAGCAAATCGTAATAATTATTCCTCTATAAATGACTGGTGGTTCCCATTAAAACCATAACATTTAAAATTTATGTAAGAAGCATAAAAATAAAAGATTACACTATCTGATAAAAGGATACAGAACTAATCTTGCAACTCCTATTACAGACATGTACTATGTTGATGAAATTAATGAGCTAACCAATCATCAGCAATACTGGTGCGAGAGCAAGCTCCGCAACCTCTGGGTATGCCTCCAGGGTAAACCAAGAGAGTTTCAGATTTTATGTTAAATTCATCTGTAAGCATGCTACTTCTTTTACATTTCATTCATCTTCTATATGGTATGTACAGTATAGTTAGTAGATAGCTTCTTTCTTCCAGCCCAACCTTTACGTTCTTTCTCCAGCGTTCTGCTGCTTTTTTTCTTAAATTCGGCTAGGTTAGTTAAGATGGAAACCTCCAAACTATTCTTTTATTTAGTGATTGTTATACAGAGTATTGCTGATTAAACTATACGTGTTGCACAATGTTCGCTCCAGGGTAAGTTCATAAAAGCTACAACATCTAAGGTACCTTTTAAAGCTACATTTCAAAAGATTATGTACATTAATGGACAAATATAGTTCTTTGGTCCAAGGTGACAATACTCATGCCGAAATGGTTAAAATGAGAGGAATGGAGGGTTTTATCACTTTTAGCATAGTGGACACGCACGACAGGCTAGCTCAGTGGGTAAAGACTTCCCTAATAATTGTGTCATCATAATCTTCTATTCCAATTCCAAAAATGATTCAACACATACAATTGCATCATCCACAAAAAAGTGATCTGTGGTATAGTGATTTACACCTCAGAACAACAAATACTTTGCTTTATGTCTACGTTTCGAGCAGTAAACTCATTTACTATGGACGGAGAGAGTAAAATTTAGTAACCAGAAAAGATTGCAGATTGGTCTTGTTTCACAAAAAGGTGTGTAGATAACCAACCTTGTATAGTAGTAAAGTACCATCACATATTCGTGTACTCAGATGGTGAAATTGATGATTAAACCATGATGCGAGTTTATACTATCCTTCCCCATAAAGAGATTATAGATGTATTCACCAACAATTTTCTACTAGTTATATACCTGTTAGAAAGCTTGTATGCAGTTACCGAAAAAATCAAAGGGTGACGTAGAATTCACATCAATTTTTAATATTGAAAAGTTCGTTAAACTTGAAGCCAGGCTCTATTTTTGGGATTGAATCATTGAACGGAGTGTTTATTTTAGCTCTTGTTCAAATATAATTTCGATTCATTCTTCTCCTCAAATTCTACTGAACGATTCCTTCATCAGCAAACAGAATTATACGATCAGAGAGTACGGAACCAAATCAAAACACGTATTTCAAAACTACATCAAACCTAGAGATCATAGACTGCACTCCTAATTATCTAAGCATCTATGTGTAATCAAATACTAAAAGTTGGGGAACTAACTTACCGTGAGTTATACTGGTGTATGAACTGGATTTACAATAACCGCAAGATCTCCTCCCTCGACCAACGTCGAAGACAACACTCTCGCCTCTACCATTGTTGCTGTTGCTTCTACTACTACTAGCTTCACTTCGAATCATCTTCTCATCCGCCATAGACAGGATCTTTCATTTAACCTTCACTTGATCATATAGGTCGACATCCTCAGGGATGACCGGAAAGAAAACTTCGATTGTTTTGAGCCCTTTTAGTTTCATTAATGACAAATAGGTCCCTTAAATGCTTGTCATTTTCATAATGTAAAGAATGTTAGAGCCAGACGCCCTTCACAATGTCAAGGGACGTCGAGTTTTTATATCTTGCTAGTGTTTGATACCATGCAATAATATTTTTTTTTTAATTATTAAAGTTAGTTAAATGAGTTGATGATTATATTTATATATTAAATTAATAAAAATCAATATTATCTTTGATATATAAATCCACCCTATCATTACTGGTTGTTCTTTTAATATATATCTATACATATAATAAATAAGTGTATTGGGTGACACGTGTCATCTTCTGATGAGTCAGTTATCTTGTTTTTCCGCCTAAACATGTATCTAGACACAATTTACATTAGTGGTTCAAATAGGCCTATTTCATTGACATATATCCCTTTATTCAATCAATCCCATCAAATTAGGATGCCATTCTTTTATTTCGTATTTTAACTAATACCCGTACGATACGGGATTTACTTTGTTACCAGGGTAAAATAAGTAATTATGATAAGGTAAACAAAGAGCCTGGACTATGAAGTATTTTTTCCAGAGTTAGAGATCACTCTGAATTCTTCTTCAGACTTAGAGGCATGGACTGGTCCCTTCTTTTCCAGACTTAGAGACAAACTTTGGTTCCTTATTTTCCAGACTTATAAGTCTGTAGACTTCAAACTTTTCGTTCAGACTTATATGAATAAAGTTTGAACCCTTTTTTGTTCAGACTTAGAGACAAACTCTGGTTCATTCTTTTCCAGACTTAGAAGTCTGAACTCTGAACCCTTTTTGTTCAGACTTTGAGGCATAAACTATGATTCCTTCTTTTCCAGACATAGAAGTCTGAACTCTGAAGTCTTTTTTTTCAGAGTTACAAAATAACTAATTATGAAAAGGGTAAACAAAGAGCCTGAACTTTGAAGTATTTTTTCTAGAGTTAGAGATCACTCTAGAGTCTTCTTCAGACTTAGAGGCATAGACTTTGGTTCGTCCTTTTTCAAACTTAGAAGTATAAGTAATTATGATAAGGTAAACAAAGAGCCGGGATCATGAAGTGTTTTTTCCAGAGTTAGAGATCACTCTAAAGTCTTCTTCAGACTTAGAGGCATAGACTGATACCTTCTTTTCCAGACTTAGAGACAGACTCTGGTTTCTTATTTTTCAGTCAGAAAACTTCAGACTTAGAATTCTGTAGACTTCAAAATTTTTGTACATACTTATATGCGTAAAGTCTGGTTCATTATTTTCCAGATTTAGAGGTCTGAACTATGAAGCCTTTTTGTTCAGACTTAGTCATTTAACTTCGAACTCCTATTCAGACTTCTAAGTCTGAATGAAGAAATGCCAATTAAGAAGTTTGAACTGTGAAGTTTGTACTATGTGAAGTATTCTTCAGAGTTATTTCCCAGACTTAGACGACAACTCTGAACTCTTGTGCTTCAGAGTTATTTTTCAGACTTAGAACACAACTTTGAACTCTTGTGCTTCAGAGTTATTTTCCAGATTATATAACAACTCAAAGTTACACTTCAAAGTTATTTCCCATACTTAGAAATCTGACCTTTGAAGTCTTTTGTTTTAGACTTAGAAAAATAAGTATGGAGTCTTCTTTTTCAGATTTAGAAGTCTGAACTCTGATGTCTTCTACAATTTTGAAGAGTACAATTCTGAAGAATCATTTTTCAGAGTTAGCTCACTCGAATTCTTAAGTCTTCTTTTTCAGACTTAGCTCACCCGAACTCTGAAGTCTGAACTCTGAAGTCTTTTTTTTTTCAGACTTAGAAGTCTGAACTCTGATTTAGTGGGATTGATTTTATACTTCACAGTTATTTCAAGAATATAAGTCTGAAGAGTCATTCTTCAGAGTTTTACTTCAAAGTTATTTCCAAAGTACAAGTCTGAAGAGTTATTCTTCAGAGTTAGCTCACCTGAACTATGAAGTCTTATTTTCTAGGAGGAGCACCATATAGAGCCTTTGCATAGTGCATGTAGAGCCTCTGCATAGTGTATGCAGAGCATTTGGCTTGCCTATAAAGAGCTCTGAAATCTGAAGAGTTTTACTTCAGAGTTATTTAAAGAGTACAAGTCTGAAGAGTTATTCTAAATTTACTGATATAGTTTCATTTATAAATTTAATTTTATTCTAAGGTTAACTTCATTTTAACTAAGTATAGATATAGTTTCATTTCTAAATTCAAGTCTAAAGAGTCATTTTTCAGAGTTATTCTTCAGAGTTATACTTCAGAGTTATTTCAATAGTACAAGTCTGAAGTAGCATCGTATTTTCGATGAGCATTCATATTTGTAAGATAAGTTCCTGGCATGATTTAATTTTTTTAAATTACCCCGTGTAATACACGGGATCGAACCTAGTATATATATATATATATATATATATATATATATATATAWAATAAGTCTTATATATCAATCTTTTATTATATCAAACTTCGTAATTGGTTCAAAATCATAAAAAAAAATATGTGAAAAATTGAATATAATCATATGAAGTGTATTATGAGAATTGTTTCGTCATAGTGTGTGATAACTGGGTTTTTCGGTTATAAAGTTCAGGTTATTTTTGAAAAAAAGGTGGAAAGTAGATGGGTTTAATGTGTTTATATGTTTAAATCAATTTAAAAAGCAATCCCACCACCATCTGTTAATTTCTTTTAATATGAGATAATTCCATCATCTCATTGGAATGGTATTTATAAAGAAGAAAAAGGTAATTAAGTTTTTATGTGTGGGTGTTCTTTGTGCGAGGGAAAACAGAATTGGAAAGGGGGAAGCTAGTAGGGAGTTGATTCTGTGATTTTTATTTGAAGTTGTGCTGTGATTAAGTCAACCTTGTATCATCTTCATCTACGTAAACACATAATATGAGTTCAAATTCTTACCATCTTTACTTAATTGGAAACTGGGTGTAGAATCGTATGGTTCTTTATATGAGTTGCCAATTATAAAACTGTTTTCGATGTGATAATTAGCAATTGTGGGTTTTTGTTATGATTATATCATTGTGGGAATAAGAGTGACATATCAAGGAGAAGTGTATTTTGGTTATAAGGATGACATATCAAGGAGAAGTATATATCAGTATAAAGGTGGCAAAATCATGAGTTACAAAATCTAGGTTTTGATCAACATTCATAATTATCGCATCCTTATGATGCGATGACTTAAGGTTGTCGCATATGTGTGATGTGATGGCTTCAAGTTGTCGCATCTTATTAATGCGATGAAGTGTGGTTATTGCACCAATATGATGCGAGGAATGAGTTTTGTTGCATCCTTGTGATGCGACAAGTTGACTTGTCTCACCCATATGATGCAACAAGTTGGGTTTATCGCGTGTGATGCGATGAGTTGATGTTCTTGCACCCATGTGTTGCGAGGAGATGGGTTGTCTCATCATGTGATTCGAGAAAATTATACGTTTTTCTATGTAATGCGATATGTTTACTAGAACGTGTTTATAAAGTAATTTGATTATTTTAATGCGAAAATGAGGTTTGTTATATCAAATAAATGTATATTCGTTATTTTACAAATATGAAGTTAAAAAATGTGATTTGGTGATTATTCACCCTGTAATTGCATCAAAGTGGTTTCTCACTAGACCTCAAGATCTAATCCTCATTTTATGTTTTTTTAAAATGTGCATTACAAGCCGGGCACAGCTAAAGGACAAAGGAAATGGAAAATCGTGAAGTGTTATATTATGCTTGCATGGATTATTGGACTAACATAATCTTCTTTTGTATCTGAATACTTGATATGTATTCATATGTTGTACGAAGATTTTTATGTTAAAAGTTGTTAGCTATTTTGTAATATAGCTTTTGTAGAGAGATTGAGACCGAATGTGTCAATTATATTTTTTGAGAGCTAAAACAAAATACATTCAACTTCAATAGATTCTCTATTTTGGAGATTACAACATTGATCATATTATTAAAATATTAATTTTATCTAATAAAATATTTTTTTTTTCCTCTAAATATTTATTTTCAAAATTTTCAATTGGTGGAAATATATTGAATAATATTTCTCTCTCATTGTAATAATTTTTGGGATGTTCTCTAAATTTAGAGAAATGTTTTGAAGAACCTGATGAAGCAAAAAACATCCTCAAAATCCCCAAAATATATTTTTCCTTCATTTTGAATATTTGTTAGAGATACTCTATTGGGAGTGATATATGCATTCCCTTTTAGGAATTGTAAAAAATATGTATCGACTTTAAAATGCATCAGATAAAAATTAGGAGGTAAAGGTGCATTTTGCAGACACATAATGGAAATTTTGTAATTGGAATAAAAATGGTCAAAGATATTAAATAGTTTAACAATTTATCTATACTCACTGTTTATTTTAAATTTTACTAGAAGGGTGCTCGAATAATGTATCAAGACACATCTCAATTATATGGTTTTAAGAAAACGATAATTTTTTATTTTTTAATGAAATATAAATTCTAAATATTCATAAAAAAATTAAAGAGTATATGATATTAGTATCAAATTAACTATTTAAAAGTTCTTGTTTTGTGTAATTTCTTTAAATCAAAATTTTTATTATAATTTAATTTTACGTAACGAAGTAATTTAATTCAAATTTTTATTTTATGTACGAAGTATTCTGTTAGAACTCAATAATTATCCTAATTTTATATTAGATTTTTTATATTTAAAAATAAGATGTTTATCATGTATTTAATTATGTTTATCTATAGTTAGTTATACGAATTTAAACATAGAGCTTTAATAAGTTAACTTATACATAATTTACTTGTAATCTTGAATTTTAAGTAATATACATCAATAAACAGTATTTTATACATAAAAAATGGTTTTTAATAGTTTTTATCAAATACTTTATAATATAACTAGAAGGGTACTCGCGCAATGCAGCGATATACATCTTGATTTAATATTTCATTTTATTTTTTACCTCAATCGATGTTATAGTATGATCTTATGTGATTTTGAAAAAATGATAATGTTTTTATTTTGAATAAAATATAAATATGAAAATATCATAAAAGTTTGATAAAAATATATCGATATTAGTATCAAATTAACTATTTAAAATTCATAATTTTTTGTGTAATTTTCTAATTCAATTTTTTATTATAATTTAATTTAGGTTTAATAACGAAGTAATTTATATTTGGTTTANAATAACGAAGTAATTTATATTTGGTTTAATAATATAATTTTCTTATAAAGATAATAATTAATTATTTTGTTAGAACTCGATAATTATTCTAATTATATTTTAGATTTTTTATATTTTAAAATGAGATGTTTATCATCTAATTGATTATGTTTATCCGCAGTTAGTTTCGCGAATTCAAACAAATAAGTTGTATTTATGCACAATTTATTTGTAATCTTGAATTTTAAGTAATATGCATTAATATACAGTACTTCATGCATAAAAAAATGTTTTTAATAGTTTTTATCAAATGCTTTATAATATAGTATATATATATTATATAATCGGTATATATTAAATAAGATTACAAAAATTATCACTAAAATAATATTCTAATTTTCTGAATAAAATGACAAAAAAGGAGTGGGGATTATGTTCTTAAAGTAATGTAATAAAGTTTTTATCATTTAAATAAATAAAAATAATAAATACATAAAATTATTATATTGATAGCAAAAAAAAAAAAAAACACAAAGTATCGACTCTCTTAGACCCTGTTTGTTTTTCTAAAAAATCACTTAATTGCCTCTTAAGTCTGACCGATTCAGACCTAGAGGAATTAAGTGCGTTTGTTTTTTTTATAAATTAAGTGCTGAAAATGTCTCATTTTGTCWGAATCGGTTAGATGTAAATTTAACTCTGAAAACCTCTTAATTTGATTCCCCTTCCTCGTCGCTCTAACCTCTCCATCGCYGCCTGCACTCTCAAGCCCCGATTTCTCCATCGCTGTTGCTGGAATTATTCATCTCTCGATCGGTCTCCACTCGCTCATCTCCAGTCGGTCTCCATCGCCGCCTGCACTCTCAAGCCCTCGATTTCTCCAGTCGGTCGNTCTCCATCGCCGCCTGCACTCTCAAGCCCTCGATTTCTCCAGTCGGTCGCTCATCTCCAGTCGCTCATTTCTCCAGTCGGTCGCTCATTTCTCCAGTCGGTCGCTCATCTCCAGTTGCTCTCCATTGCTGCGCCTACCATCTTCTACCGTCTTCTCGATTTAAGGTATCCATCTCGATTTAAGGTATCCATCTCGATTTAAGATATCCATATTTATCGCTCACCAACAGTATCTTGCTCAACGGATTTATAAATCGCTCAAGGTTCTTGCTGTCCGATTTAAGCTGGGTTCAAGGGAAATCGTTCATCAATTAACAGTCTTCTTTTGATTTCAACTAAATCGCTCAATAGCTGTGTTAAATCGCTCAACCTTGTATCCGATTTAGTTGGTTATCGCTCAATCTATCCTGATTCATAAATCATTCAATTCGTTTACCCGGATTCAAAAACTGCTCTCTGTAAATCGAACACATTCAAAGCCATCTTCGATTGTAGTTGACATATGATGATAGCTTGGTCTTAATTTTTGTACTTGTGAGGCTATTAGCTCAAACCACAACAACATATTGAAATAGATTTGGATTTGGGAAATTGAAATTGGTTCTATTAGGTTAAATCTCACAAAGGTGGGAGGTAAAGAGGATCCAGAGTTCAGTGAGCTCAATTGTTGTTCCAATGCTTCAAGCCAGACCCAAAAGTTGAAAAGATAGTTGTCAATAACAACACTTTCAAGAAAACGGGCCTTGCTACCTGTTAAGAAACTCCAAACTTCCTTGCTTGCAAATAGCCAGTTGCATAGAATACTTTATGGATTTATTGTTTTTGAAGTGGTATGGAAAGATGTATGCAGGATCAATTATTTGAATGAGCTTCAGACTGCTACATCTCTTGTTATAGATTAAGATAGTTTGTGGTCGATATCCCTATGAATTTTCATATGCCCTTTCGATTCAACTATCTGGTTAATTAAGATAGTTTGTGGTCGATATCCCTATGCCCTTTCATATGCCCTTTCGCATGGGAGTGTCGCTGACCAAACATATATGGCTAGTTTAAGAGAAGAAATTGCGACACAATTACAAAATGAATATTGATTGTAGTTGTTATAAGATTTTATTCGTGTTTTCTATTGTGTGTTGAATCAATTGACGTATTTCAATTGAAATTTTGAATGTGTTAAAAATATATGGCAGTTTACAAATGGTTTAAATGATTGGATATTTCAGTTAAATTTAATTGAAATGAATTGATTCAKATTTCAGACTTCAGCACCACCTGTCAGTTTACAAAATCAAACAGTCTTAATTGATTCAGATTTCAGATGTAAAAACAAACAGTCTGACTGATTCAGATTTCAGATTTCAGACGTAAAAACAAACAGTATGACTGATTCAGATTTCAGATTTCAGACGTAAAAACAAACAGTCTGACTGATTCAGATTTCAGACTTCAGCACCACCTCTTAAAATTCAGAAGTGAATTCTGACTTCAGACTTCAGCACCTCTTAAAAAACAAACGCCACCTTAGTGTAGGATTTATATCGATGGGTTTTTATAATTTAAAAAATATATGGCGAAGAGAGTGCGCCTTTTGTTTGCAGAGTATGGCAATTAATATTTTTGAAACTTATTAAATTATCGTATAAGAAGGGAATTTATGGTGAGAATGATAAAAATAGAACTGAATATTTGATCAATTTTAATCTTATGTTTATAGATGGATTATGCTTTAGAAAGAAATTGATTTGATATATCTCAGTGCACCTTATTAGTGTTGACATTCAATTATGACTGATTCAAGAGTGAAGATTTCTTCTTCCGCTTCTCACTATAACTTCTCTTCTTCACCATAATACAACCCTATCTATACTTATAATAAATAAATAATTGGAGTGACATTTGGTGAGCCGATTTTAGTGTTTTTCCGCCTAAACACGTATCTAGACACAATTTACATTAACAGTTCAATTAGAATCATTTGATTGACACATGTCATCTTATTTTACTCAATCCCTCTGATTTAGGATGCAATTGATTTTATTTTTGGGTTAATTAATTCATGTGGTAATTGAATCATGAAAAAAAACGAGATTTACTTCTTAGTTTAAATTCAGTTTACTGATATAGTTTCATTTCTAAATTCAGTTTTATTCTAGGGTTGACTTCATTTTAACTAATTATTGATATAGTTTCATTTCTAAATTCAATTTTTTTTTCCATTGTGTATAGTAATCCAAAAAAACGAGATTTACTTTTAAGTTTAAATTCAAATCACTTTATTTTCTCGTCCAGCATCCCTCTACATGGGTTGCAAAAGGTGTAGTAGAAAAATTCAACCTACGTACATTATCACAGACAAAAATGATGGTTCAGGTCAGGTTGAAGAGACAGAAAAATTTGAATGTGATTCTGATAAATGCAAAGGGCAAAACACTAATGTTTTGCCAAAGTACTAATTACCTTACAATGTTTGTCTATATCTATTATATTCATGTTAAAATTAAAACTATTTTGATTCAAAATTCCTATGAGAGTTCAAGATGATACCGGAATTGTATCGTTGACATTGTTTGATCTGAAGGCCAACAAAGTTTTGAATAAATCTGCAATAGAATTACATGAAAAGATTAAATAGGGTAATTTTTTAATTATCTTAACTGTTTATGTTAATCTTAAAATATTATGAATAATGTTTATTAATTTAAACTGTTACAATAAATTTCTTTATCAGCAGGGTGATTGGAGATGTTTCCGAAGCCCAAACAATTTAGACAAAAAAAACCCTTCTCTCTCAAACTTTCTTCATTTTGGAGATAGTTTGGGAAAACCGTTGAAATAAAACACTGGTTCAAAATCCCAACATTTTTTATTTTCTCTATTTTAAAGAAGCTGTTAGAGATGTTATCTAACCAATTTCAGTGTACAAATATTTAATTCGTAATATAAGATACATATAACTTCCAATTTCAGGCATAATACATGTCACTTTCATTTTCTTATAAAAGAAATCCAACATCTAAAAAAATGTATATCATATCATCATTTCTGTCATCCACGTTTGATTGAATTTTATTACTTCAATTGCAAGAAACACTTTTTTTGTAGGTTTGTTTTTGGTGATCTCATTCTCATATATTATATGCATTTCTTTTGACAAATAAGTGGTACCAAACCCGACACTTGAGAGTGGACCAACAAAATTATACTTTTCTTTAATAATATTATTATTATTTTATCTAATAATAAATATTCATTTAGTAGTAAAAAATAAATAAGCCCTTAACCATAAGGGTGATGTTTGATTGGTTTGAACTTGGCTCCAAAGGTCAAAAGTACCTAGAGGTCCCAAGTTCAAATCCAAAAAAAAATAAAAATCCCCTTGTGGCCACGGAGGTTCAAATACGGTGACTCTAGGCTATCTACAAAGCATGTAATCGCCCTGAGATTGGATATCCAGGTTAATAAAAAAAAATAAGCCCCTTAGAACATAATTAATAGGCATATAGATTCCAAGACACAAACGGATTATAAGGCATCTAGTTTTCTTGTCAAACAATCATAATCAATTACAGATTATTTAAAGGTCGATTTTTTTATTAACCTGGATATCTAACCCGCTATGTAAGTCAATTAATCCTAGGACGACAATTTGTTTCGAGGGTAGTCTAGAGTCACCGCATTTGAACTTTTATAGCCACAAGGGGATTTTTATTTCTTCATGGATTCAAACTTGGGACCTCCAGACACTTTTGATCTTTAAAGTCTGAGCTCAAACCAATCGAACACCACCATTATGGTTAAATCGATTTAAATCTTAGGATTAGGTTATTTTATTAAAGTCTATTCAATCATCAATGCATTTTCTATATTATTAATTATATAAATAACTTTAATTTAGGGGTTATTTGTATGAATTAAATTGTTTTATAAATGAAAATATTATATATTTTATGTGTTGAATAAATGATATTAACGAAAAAGTTCGATAAAATGCCACTTTGATATGTTTCATAAATAACGTATTACTTTTAACATTTTAAATATGGAAAAAACTAAAATTACGTTATTTTTGTTCAAGATTACATGATATTAGTTGAAATTTAAATAGCAGATTTATATATCCATATATTTAACCAAATGTTTTTTCAAATAAATATAGCAAGTATTGTTGTAAATATGAGCTACATTCTAACTTTTTAGCATTTAAAAAGTGGTTTAATTTTGAATATTGACGTTAATTCATTAAAAACACGACAATAAATTAGTTAGGTCTCGTAACTAGTAGTATTCTATAAGGCATGAGACTATATGAAATCAGTATGTACTTAAAATTAAAAAAAATGTACTAATAAATAATCATGTTAAACAGATAAATACAAATATTTTATCAGACATGGTGAATGTTCGTGTGAGAAGCATAAGAAAAAAATCTGAACTAAAGGATCACGTTTAATCTTATGTTCACCCTTGAATTGCGCTTTAGAAGGAAATTGGTACGATACTTTTTGATGCACCTCATTAGTGTTGACATTTAATAAGAAATGATCTAAGGATGAAGATCACTTCTTATAATTTTCATCATAACTTCTTCTCTCATTGAAAATCATCAGAGGTAACTATTTGTTTAAAAGTGGACTAGATCATAGTGTCATAATAATCTCTCTCATTCACAGACACATATATATAGGGCTGGGTTCACGTGAGACCAATAGTTTTTAGTGAGACCCGTAAGACCAATTTATGTTCATTGATCAACTTTATAAACTAATAATCTAATGGTCTAAAGTTGCACGATGATAATTATGTGATGATTGAGAAGTCTTGTGGCAAATTTGTGATTATGAATGTTCAGATTGTAAATCTAATACAATGGTTGAGAATTGGTCTTACGGGTCTCACAAAAAATCTTTGGTCTCACAAGATCCCAATTATATTATATATATATATATATATATATATATACACTTAGGATCATATGAGACCAATGCATTTTCGTAAGACCCGTAAGACCAATTCTCATCCCTTGAATTGGATTTATAATCGTCAGATCTGAACATTCACAAATGCCACGAAACTTCTCAATAATCACAAAATTGTCACCGTTCAATTTTAGACCATTAGATCATTAGCTTATAAAGTTGGTCAATGAACGTAAATTGGTCTTACGGGTCTTACAAAAAATCATTGGTCTCACGTGAACCCAACCCTATATATATATATATGATATTCACTTGGATAATTATAGCAATTAAACTTTAAAATATGTTGTAAACTAAATATAAAAAACAATATATGGGTGAAAATTAGTTTAAAATTAAAATATGATTTTTTTTTAAATAATTCTATTTGATAAAAAGACAAATTTAATGTCAAATGTAGAATCTTTGGGGAATGGATGTGCTACCAACACCTGTAGGTGCATCGTACCTTTAATTGGAAACATTAATGTTCTGTTCTATTTAATCCAACATCTTACCGGTTAGTAGTATGCTTTACTTAACATTTCTCTCAAATTCTTTCAAATGTTTATTATAAATTTTTATTCTCAACTTGTGCAAATTGTGATATCAAATCTTCACTCTTAAATATTATCCAGAGAATTCATTTGACATATTTCTTGGTCATTTAATCTTGAGTTTTAAAAATACATATTTTATACCAAGTCTTTGTAGAATCCGATGAATCAACTTCAAAATGTTTCTACAGCTAGAAATCCGGTCTGCACCTTATATTTCGGAATAGAACGAGATATGATTTTTACTTGTAAAAAGTCTTATAACTATATGCATTGGTCCAAGAACGAAATACCGTCAACAAAATCGAAATTTAGTTGAATTGAGGTCAAGATTGTCACTAAAAGCGGATTGGTTTGTCATGTAACGAAAAAAAAAGGTCAATACAAGATAAAATCAAATATATAGTCTGACAAATACTATTATTGTCGAGCTGAATTTTGGAGTGCAAAATTTTCCAACAAGTTTGACTCACTAACTCTTCCAACACTCATTTTGGTATGAGAACATGCACAACATGTCAGCTAAAATAATCTCCTTACGCTGTTTTATTAGTGTCATACTTTATTTACTATTTACCTGACATACAAAAGGATGTGATATGATAACAAATGTCTACATCAACCACAAAGACTGAAATGAAGAGTATGATGGATAAACAAATCAGATGAAGACACATGTTAAAGTTGGATAATAGCATTTAATGCAATGATGGCTATAAAAGGGCACCCTTGTCATTCATTGATACTCACCCGTTTTGAAAGAACATATATGTGATAGTTTCTTAGACAAATTGGTGTTAACAAATTTGTCACCAATCAGATTGTTTAGGATCGTAAGTCTTACCTTCACAACTTCCGCAACAGATATGTAATTCTTTATTTTTAATACAAAATATATAATTAAAAAATGAAAATCTGTTGTATCTTTATTCAAACCCCCTTCTACAAGCACGCCATCTGTAAGTCATTATTTACCAGGACCAATAAGTTGTATCAGAGTGATTCGTTTAGTCTCATAAACAAGATCTGAAATGACTTCTGCAGTCAATGACAATGACTTTCTATCCAAACCTTCTCATCTTCAATAAGATAATCCTTCTTTGAAAAATCAAATGACACTCTTTGTTGAAGGAGTTGACCATCTCCTCAGATCTAACAACACATCCTATGATCAGAGGACAAGAGGAGAAATGATGGATTTTACAGAAGCCATCAACTTCAAAAGGTTCATCACACTGTCACTTCTTGATGATTTTCAACAACAAGTTTTATATTCATCTCTCAACTTCTGATAAATTTATTGTCAACTCTGAAATATTGTGCAAGTCAATAAAATGTCTTCCAAATTTTCATATATCTTCATAAAATTCTTGCAAAAAAGCAAAAATACAAAATGTATTATGTCATCATGGGACTCTAATTTTGTACTTCTTTCAGAATTCGATGATATTAGAAAATCAAAGTCAGTCTTTTCTACAAAGGCCATCTCTCTCTCTCTCTCTCTCTCTCTCTCTCTCTCTCTCTCTCTCTCTCTCTCTCGTGATAATACTTAATAAATCAATATCTAAACAAAAGATTCAAAAATCCATTCAAGACAAGAAAAGAAAATAATGACTAAGGGTCAAGCCCGAAAAGATCTCAAAAAGGTGTCAGAAAAGGAGACAAGGATATGCTTCATGACCCATATAATTGAACTAAGCTAGCTTATGTGAACCCAAACATGTATTCAAAAAATAAGATAACTTATAAGTTAGCTTATATTTGCCAAACGGATACCTTAAAGAAGTTATACCCTGAATAATTAATGACTGGCTAACAGAATAAATTAAGAAAAGCACATATGTTTTTTTTTAATTAACCTGGATATCCAACCCGCTATGCGAGCCAACTAATCCCAGGGTGACCACCTGCTTTGCAGATAGCCCATAGTCATCGTATTTGAACCTCCGTGACCACAATGAGATTTTTATTCCTCATTGGATTTGAACCTAGGACCTCCAGGTACTTTTGACCTTTGAAGCCAAGCTCAAACCAATCAGGCATCACCCTTGTGGTTACCATATTAAAAAAACATATTTTTAGCACAATAAAAACATAAGAATAGTTGATAAATTAATATTAATAACATAAGTAACCGGTATTTAAAATGAGTAACCCAATTTAGTTAGGTTAGGTTCCTTAACATCATTCTTAGTTATATATAGACCACTGATATTGTATTACATTTCAATTTGGACCCATGTTATCTATCTTAATATATATATATATATATATATTGAATTTATCGGTGCAAATCGAGTGTTTACACATTTTTGAAATATCCTACATATTATTAAAGATAATCTTTGTATCAAACACTGTTATCAACAAAACAATACAATGAGTGACAAATCCAGATTCTATAACTTAGGTACATATTACATTAACAATGAATGAGGTAACTTGTTCATAACCCTTGAAAACCCTTGGCTTTAAATAACCATTTGGAACTTCGTCCCTTTATAGGGAGGAGGAGGTACAATGCGACACCCCATGATTGATTGTGGTAAGTATCTACAATTATTTTTTCAGCTTACTGACAGGTGGGTTAGTAGAGACCTCTTTACAAGAGGATGGAGTGTGAGTGGAGAATCAAGTAGTATAACAATGGTAATCGCAGAGATGAGAAGGTATATTCCTAGCATTATTATCAACGAGTATTGGTAGGTTGATATGTAATTGGGTCCACAAAAGAAGCAAGCGTTTCAATAAAATCAATAGAGGGAGAATTAGATGTAGACGTTGAACTAAGTGTTCCCGAGGATGAGTTGAGAGAGGACGACTCAAACAGGTCGGGTGTACTATTATGATTAGGAGATGATGATGATTTTTGATTATGGTGGATAAAAGTACCAGGTTCAAATCCAAGGAGGAATAAAAACCTCCTTGTGGCCATGGAGGTTCAAATGCGGTGACTTCGAGCTATCTGCAAAACAAATGGTCGCCCTGAGATTAATCAGTTCGCATAGCAGGTTGAATATCCAGGTTAATAAAATTAAAAAAAATGTTAGAAAACCAGAAAATAAACTTGACACATTTATAAAACAGAAAAATCAGACCATATTGATGAGTTGCAAATGAAGTTGCTTTTTGAAGAGAACTTTCAACGCTTTGTGATTTATTTTGCAATTTGAAAGTGTCCGTTCTCATATTCAATTAGATTGCAAATTCTAACCAAACAAATATCCAAATGCCCCAAGACTCTACCCCGTCAATTTTTTTTTTAATTCTTATTTGAGACATCTGAAATATTGTGACAAACCAAAATTGGACAAAACTTGAAGAGCCGAATTTGAAATACATAAAGCTATCGTATTTATATAGAGTGAGGTTTTTTTTTGTAAGGGTGTCCGGGCCAAAGCCCGACTAATCCCCGRCAAATTTGGAGGCTAACATGGCCCCACTTAAATGTCGCCAACACTCCCTTCCCAGGGCTCGAACTCGGGTTCATGACTATGCCATGCCCAAGCCTTTACCACTAGGCTGGAAGGTCTTTGACTAGAGTGAGGTTTGTATGACAAATAATAACTAAATGTTTGTTTATAACTTACAAACAGTAGTTTTGAAAATAGATTTGTATGGTCCGTAGTAATTATAATATTTGTATATGAAACTTTTTTATACAGATATGATAGTTTTGTTTCAAGTTATATTTGATAAACATAAGTTAATTTATATTTTGAGTTTATTTTGAAAACACCATTTTGATAGGTAAAGAGTGGCTACTCAAACTCCATGAGTTTTTTTACTATTTTTTTCAATTATTTCTCTGATTAATATTAATTGTTATTTATTATTATTAATTATTAATAGACCTTAATAAAAACTTATTAATTCAAATTATTAATTTATTTTAATGGTAGATTATTTATTAATATTAGTTATTTAGAATTGTCATTAATTTTATTCAACATAGTCGTTAAAAAAATATAACAATTTTAAAAATATTTTTGTAAATTACTTAAAAGCTAAATTATATTTATTTTGTTTCATAAGTAATAAAACTTTGATAAATATTTTAATAAAATATTTATGTAATTAATTAAGATATCTAAGTCTCATCAACTTTAAAAATCCAAAAATTATACATATATTATATTCTATTATTTGTTTTTGTATTAATTAACATATTATATTATTATTGATTTGTTTTAAATATATTATAAAAATTGTTAAATTTTGCTAATTTTTAATATGTCATTTTTTATTATTTTACATTTTTCAACTAGTTTATTAATTAGTTTATGCCAAACAACTAATAACTAGTTTAGAGCATCTCCAACAAATTCTCTATAATTTCTCTAAAATAAAGAACACAAGGTCAAAACATTTAAACAGTCTCGTTCCTGACATTTTATAGGTCTTAGGCGAGATGTTAAAAAAGGTCCTTGACATATACAATTTTTTTCTATATATTATTTTTATCATAATAAATAACATTGAATTCAAGACACATAAAACCGTTTTTCCAGGTAATCTAGACACAAAATCAATCAATAACTATTTCTAAATTAATATTATTTCACATATGATTTTTACGTAAGTACCAACAATCCGATCCACCATAAAAGAGCATAATATAACATATCTTTAATATATAGATTGATATCATTCAGGATCACAATGTTGACCATTTAGAGTAACACTTTATTTCTACATAGATCAATATACATTAGTTGGGTTTTCACCTTCAATTCATGTTAATACGTTTCATCGTCGCTTTAATTTTTTAGGGTCAAAATAAACTTTTTGGAACTATCAGTCTTGTTATAGTTTGAGATCTTATTTTTGTTTTAGAGATAATATGACATTTAAAGATTCATGCACTCAATATATGTAATAAAGTGTCAATAATGTGTGAAAAATAATGCTAGTTTTTAAATACTAAATATAAATATAAGATGAACCATCTCATATGGTTGGTAATTTTTTTGCTTCAAAAGATAGGCGTTTTCTTAGTTAATAAAACAATAAATCTATATCTATTATATTCTAATACAAAAATAGAATTCTTGCGAATGAAATAATTAAAAGAGTCGGCAAAAAATGAATGATAGAGAATATATCATTTATAGACAAGTAGTTTTAGACTGCGATACTAGATTAAAAACTTAGAGAAAAAACAATAAACAGTACTATAAAATGGACGACCAATTAACCAATTTAGTTTTATTAATTTTTAGATATTTTGCATTAACCAACGACATATTTAGGGTGCGTTTGGTACACTGGACAAAGACATGACAGAACAAGACAGAGATCCATGTCCTATGTTTGGCATGAATTTTATGTGGAACAGACAAGAACATGGTGGAACATGCCTGTTCCACCCCTATCCCATGGAACAAAGTAGAACAAACTTATATTTTACCAATATAACCTTAAAATAAAACTTAATTCTCTTCTAAAACATTAAATAGATCTCTTTTTTTTACATTTTATTCATTCTTTAAATTTTATTTATTGTATTTTATGTTTCTTAAATTTTTATTTTACTGTCCTCAAAATATTATTTTTATACGGTTTCTATATTTTTATTAATTTTTGTAATTTGTTATATATTAATAATAAAAAATAATGTAGAAAAGAGATAAAAATAAAAATAGAAAACTACATAAACTTTTTATTTGGTGTCATTTTAATTATTTTGACGAAAACTTCAAATGATATATTTTGTTATAAAAAATAGTGATTCTATTATAATTTAATAAATTACATAAATTAATTAAAATAAACAACTCATCAGGGGTAAATTGGTCATTTTACTTATTCTGTCCTGTCCAGTTCTATCTTACCAAATCTTAAACAATTGTTCTATCTTGTTCTATTCAGTCTAGTCCTGACACTAAACACACCCTTAAGAATTTAGTAACCTGTTTTTTTGATTATTTAAAAAAAATAAAAAAAAATATTTTTAAACACAAAAAAGTTGGATTTTTGTGGTGACGAGACAATATCGTTTTATGGGACTATTTTTTTTCCCAAATGAAAACTATTTGTCTTATTTATTATTCTCAATTTAAAAAAGCCTTTTAACCATCCTTATTTACATTTAATGCCACTGCTCTCTCTCTCTCTCTCTCTCTCTCTCTCTCCCTCCCCCCTGCTGCTATCTTTCAAATTGACTCAACTCCTTCCAACTTTCTCTCTCTAAAAAAAAATTCCATCTTCATCACACTTCGAAGTTCAGCTTTCATCTTCACCTAAATGTTGTTCTGAGATCTCCATTTCTACTTTTGCTTATACCTATTTTTGCCTGTCTCCTTCTTCAAATGCGTAGGATGAGTTTCAGTTTTTTCTAAATTTTTTTGAATGTGGAAGGTGGTTGTTTTCCTTGCATTAGAAGCATTTCAGCTCGGTTTTCAGATCTGGAGCTGAAATTTTTAGGATCCCTGTATGCATTAGTTTGTAGTGTAAATTCAAAAGTTAGGGTTCTTGGCATTTAGGATTTAGGCGCGTGCTTCGTTTTTCGTGAATGTACATGTATTTTTTTAGGGTTTAGGGCTCCGGAGTGGTAAAATCGTGGATAAATTTTTTTGTTTGTGGCGATGAATCGGAGTTTCCGGGCGCCGGAAAAGGGAATGCCGGGGCCAGCGGCGGTTAAGCAACGGCAGCAGCAAATGATGGGGAGCTTTAGGAAGTCTGTAATGAAAGAAAAAGAAGAGGAGTTAGGTTTATTTTTGGAAATGAAAAAACGAGAAAAAGAGCGTACTGATCTTTTTCTTCAGAACACAGAAGAGGAGCTCGATTCATCACTCGGTAATTCATGAATTTTACAATTATATTCCTCGGTTTCATAAAGAAATTTGAGTTTTGTTCTGTATAGATGAAGTATTATTTGAATTCTTTTTCACATCTACATCGGTTGAGTGACATATTTGGGGGATTAAGCACAGAATCAAGTGGGGGTTGCATAATCCGAAATACGAGTTCATTAAAATTTAAAATACGTAAAATGTATTTAATTTTAGATTATGTAAACAAATAAGGATTAAAATTTAATTACTAACAAGGATTGAAAAGATTCCATTTCAAGTTGAGAAATTTATTTATTCATTACAAATTCACTTACCTATTTAACTTGATTCTTGCCATGTGTTCTGTTTATGTAAACTTCTTTTGGTAATATATTTGGTTTTTACAGGGTCAATTGAAGGAAGTTCACAGATGTTCAGTATGCCTTCAGCAACACCTGCTAGAAAGACTGGTGCTGAGGAGTTTCTCAACTCAGAAAATGACAAGAATGATTATGATTGGTAATTATGTTGTCTCTGTTTTGTGATCAACTTGTTATGGGTATTTAGTTTTTGGCATTAGCTTGTGTGGTTGCTGCTACTGATTATACCCATAGATTGTTATTGTTTTCTTGTATGTACTCTTGGAAGAGTATGTGGTCAAGTGCAAGGTTATGGGTTTTCGGAAAGAGATATCACCATATATGATGTTATCCTTCTTACATTAGTTATTGCATTTGATAGACATATCAGACATGTTAAACCTGTGAAACTATCTGAGTTGAAAATATTCTTGGTGTAAAACATCTGAAATAATGTCGAGCCAGCCTTTCTTACTAGGAACACCCCTGTATTTTCTTTTTGAAGTATATAATAATTATATACAAGATGATTTTGTAATGAAATGTCTTGGTGTGCATCAGGTATCTGACCTCTTGGTTGCGGAAGTGCATGATATAAATTCAATCTAGTTTGTTATATTCATTTCGCATGGCTTATAGACTTCATTGTTTTATTTTTAGTGACCTCTAATGTTTTTAGGCTTTTGACGCCCCCTGGTACCCCTCTTTTCCCTTCGCTGGAAATGGAATCACAGAAAAGCGTGATGGGTCAGGTTGGAACTCCTAAAGCTCGTCCTACTGCCTTAAAATCTCGGGTAAGAGCAATTCTTAGTTCTATATACGGTAGCTGTAAATAGTTTCTGTGCTTAAGTTGCATCAATTCGACATGACATTAAGCAGCATTATCATGATTCATGACTGCTGCATGATTCATGATTCATACCTTTTGCATGGCATATAGCATAAAGTATTGAACCTGTAAATTAATAATCACTACTTGCTTGCTTCTGGTATAGCTATCAAATACCCACCCGGACGCTACTGGTAGGAATAACTTGGTATCTAGACAGCCAGTGTCATCTCCTGGATTGAATACTTCAAGTGCCAGACTCCGTAGGCCATCATCCTCAGGAGGTCCAGGTTCAAGGCCTGCTACTCCAACTGGAAGACCCACATTGGGCACATCATCTAGACCCACATCAAATTCAGTACCCAAAACTTCTAACGCAACATCCAAACCCACTTCAACTACAGCATCTAGACCCTCAAGATCCTCAACACCTACTCCTCGTCCCACCGTGGGTTCAACAAAACCCACTCTACCAGCTAGGTCTTCTACTCCTACTCCAAGGTCTAGTGCAAGATCCTCGACTCCCACAAGTAGACCATCTTTACCTGCAAGCAAACCTGCATCAAGGGCATCAACACCAACACGTAGGCAAGCGACACTGACAACTGTAACAAAAACATCCGTCCCTTCCCAAAAATCTCCTCCTACGGTCACAAAGTCGGCACCAAATACAACAAGAAATGCAGCACCACCACCACGTGCTAGTTCTCCCAGTGTAAAACCAAGGCCATGGAAACCTCACGAGATGCCTGGTTATTCCCTTGATGCACCGCCAAATTTACGGACCTCACTTTCTGATAGGCCCACTTCGGCGACAAGGGGAAGGCCTGGTGCACCCAGTATCCGGTCTTCATCTGTTGAGCCTGCAACCAATGGAAGGGTAAGAAGGCAATCATGTTCACCTTCAAGAGGACGGCTCCCCAATGGCATGAGTCATAGTAGTGGAAGCTCTGTGCCTGTTCCTGCACTGAACCGTGCATATGCTAAAGCTAACGACAATCTGAGCCCTGGTTTGTATGGAACAAAGATGGTTGAAAGGGTAATAAACATGCGGAAATTGGTGCCACCAAAGCAAGACGACAAACATTCACCCCACAGTAACTTTTCTGGCAAGTCATCATCTCCTGACAGCTCTGGCTTTGGCAGATCACTTTCAAAGAAATCGTTGGATATGGCTATACGGCATATGGTACCTTTCTTCTCATCTCACATAAAATGGTTACATGTTCGATCATTCTTCAGGAGTGATGGACTTGTGAGCCTATTTCGGCTTTTCATTACAAACTAATCATAGCTATTTTGTGCTAATGCCAAAAATAGAAAGGCAGAATGCATTTGAATGCAAAGAAGTTTGCCCTAGTTCCTATTTAATGTAACACTTCCTTTTTCAACCAATGAAAGGAAGTTCCAAAATCTTATATTTTGCACCCATTTGTATCATTAACATGTTGATCTTGTAACATTTGATAACATGGATACCCATTTACAAAAGGGTTAATGATGAAATGGAAGAGCAGCAGGTTTCCGGTCAAAATGGGTAAAAAATAGAAAGTTTTGAAACTTTATTACATTGAATTGGAACTAAACCAAACTTTGTTGCATTTTGCCCAAAATCAAACACCATGTTGGGAAGAATGAGGGCTTGGTTAATTTATGGAAATGTAAACAATACAACAAGGTCGTACTGGACATTTTGTCCACGAGCACTTATTCCTGCAAATAGTAGTCTTTTTCATGAATTTCATAAGACAGTTGTTTGTTGCAACTGAAAAAATGCATTTATCTTATAAAATGCCAAAAAGCACACTACATGTGGCTTGGACAAATTGTGGAAATGTAAATGCAAAAAAGAACAAAAGTTTCTCCTTATTTACTAGAAAACCAAACTAAATCAAACACACCTTGTAGGTCCTGCTCGGAGGTAGGGTCTAAGGGTGGGACCTTCGTAGAGGAGTAGAGTGTGAAAAAAGTGTTTGCACTCGGCCTTATTTAAATTGATTGATGGTTTGTAACAGGATATAAGGCGGACAGTGCCGGGTAATTTGAGGCCATTGATGACAAATATTCCAGCATCATCAATGTACAGTGTGAGACCTGGTCCCACAAGAAGTCGAACAATTAGCGTTTCTGATTCACCTCTTGCAACAAGCAGCAATGCAAGCTCTGAAATGAGTGTGAATAACAATGGTTTGTGCTTTGATCATGGAAACATAGATGATGAAATCAACAGTCTTCAAACCCCTGCTAACATCCGTGGAAGGTGATGAGGTATGAAATGGATTCACAAACTGTTGTTATATCCAAATTTAGTTATTTGTATGTTAATCCTGCTTAACCGATGAATTAATAGAACTGGTATCATCTAATTTAGTCATTAGTTCCACCCAAAATTTCAATTGGGTTTTCAACAAGACCTAATTTAGTTATCATCTAATTGAGGGATGAAAAAGAAGTTTTCAACAAAGCACATGGACAAAATAACGCAATTTACTCTGTTAGGTTTTCTCAGGTTGTTCAGACCTTGTCAGGAGGGTTGCTTTCCTTGTGTGAGTATAAACCCTTGTAAGTTTGTAGGCCTATAAACCATCTTCATTCCAGAAACATTTTACACGCCCATCCGCAAATATGCCTCCCAAAACAACCGAAAAGGCACTCCATGATAAGACTAAGAAGAAGAAGGAGAATAAGGACGTTAATGTTGGGAAGAAGGCCAAATCCGGCGTAAATGCAAAGCACAAATGCCCCTGGTGAAGTGACAGAGTATAAATGCCTTTATATGGTGGTAGCTCACAAGAAGGATTGCAAGGTACTGAAAACCACCCGAGTCGACGATTTAGTGGTTTTACGTACCATTTTTCTTGTGTGCTACCAACGCTAGAAGCATTTATACTCGTCACCACACCAAGGGTATCTTTGTTTTGCATTGACATCTGGTTTGACCTGTTTCCAGTCGTTGACGTCAGGTTTGATCTTTTTCCAGCCATTGACGTCCTTATTCCCGCTTTTCTTCTTAATGTTGTCATAGCATGCCTTGTCAACTTTTTTGAGAGGCATATTTGCAGGGTGAGTAGGTTTTGTTTCTAGCATGAAGATGATTTATTGGTCTGTAAGTTTTTACAGGGGTGGTTCACACACAAGGAAAGCAACCCCATGAAAAACCAAACCCAAAAGAGTAAATTACGTTTTTCGTCCCCATGGTTTGTTGAAAATTTCGATCTGGTTTGTTTTCATGAGTTGAAATGTGTAGGCAAGAAATTAAAGCATGGTTGGCAATGAATACAAAGAGGAGGGAGAGTGTGATCGTATGACTAGTCGATATTGTCTTTATTGTTGGATTGCACCCATGACAAGATACGAATGTCGTATGATATCCAGCTTTTTTCTATGTGGAAGAAAATGGTCCCGAACACCATTAAAATCCAAAAGTAGGAATCTTGGTTACGGTCTCACATGGGTGTGTGTTGTGGTGCTTGCTTTCACCATCACCACTGCCCTCCGCATCTTAATAATATATTGTTTTCCATAAAAAGTATTTGTTGCATGTTTTTATATTTGATTTTAATCATATAAACCAGCATAAATGTAATCAATTATGATTGAAATATACAAGTGTTATAAATCGGCAATTTGCATTTGTTATATTATAATTTAACAAAATAACGTGTTAATATGTTTAAGGTCTTCCAGGTGTATATAATATAACTAGAAAGGTATTCGTGCAATGCAAATATAACATCATTTTTGTGAATCTAGAAACGTTCACAATGACGTTATCTTGGGTTGTATTTTCTCTTAATTTTCCAAGCAATCATCAATTCATCAAGGTTTACCCGTTTTGATCCAGCTTCTTTATCGTATTAATGCTATGTTCTCGAAACCATTTTAACCAAATATAACATTGGATTTGCATCATAAAATGTCAATTAACCCAAACTTAATGATCAACATAACCTCCCTCCCCGTTATGAGTGATGCATTCACAAAGCAAATACGTATGGGTCATTTAGGTATATAACCTTAAACGAGATTCAGATTTTAATTAAATTACACGATTAAAACTTATTATCGGTAGCGGTGCTGCACTCATCCTCCACCAATTGAACTGCAACTCCAATATAGTTGTGGGGAGTTAATTTCAAGAGCTCTGTCTTTGCTTCTACGGGTATTTCCAAACAATTGATGAATTCGGTTATGCATTCTCTCGTCACTGCCCTTCCTCTTGTCGATTTCTTAAGCTTCTCATAAGGCTCCTCGACACCATATCTTCTCATCACTTACACATGAAATTGCAACAAGTCATTTTTTATGGATGTTTAAGCTAAAACACCTATTTGGCTGTTATAATTTGCTATTGAAACGTATTCAAAAATCTAATAAATGCTTTCATGGGGTGAAGCAAGTAACAAATACACCATTAGAGAACTAAAGAGAAGAATATGCAACTTTTAGAAATACTTCAGATGCTAAAGACAAGTTGTTTGTAACTTTCCAGTACTGCAATGAGACCATTTCAATGAACAGGTAACTCATGGAAGCCAGATACGTACCGTTTTTATTGGTTCGGCAAGCACCTCCCATGAGTTGTTCAGGTCCTTGTTCAAGGCAGTCTCATTGATCTAGAACCATAAAAAAAATGAGATGTTTATCATGTATTTGATTATGTTTATCTGCAGTTAGTTACACGAATTCAGATATGGAGCTTTAATAAGTTGTATTTACGTACACTCTACTTATAATCTTGAGTTTTAAGTAACATGCATTAATAAACAATACTTTATGCATAAAAAGTGGTTTTTAAAAGTTTTTTTTATCAAATTCCAGTATATAGATAAAATCAAAAGTGAAGTCTGTAGTATAATAGTAATTATAATACATGAATCACAAAAACAATAATAAGCATTAATTACTAATAAGACATGTGCTTACCTTTTCTATTTTCTACAGCTTTGATAATGCTATTAGCTTCCTTCGAAGCAGAATATTTGCAAGGAAATGAAACAAAGGTATGAGATGAAGCATTTGAATGACGGTGTTGAGTTGGAGAACATATAGCGCTCTTCATAGAAGCCACTTCCATGAGTTAAAAGTTCATGGAATTTGGTGGAATTGGAACGTCTAAATCTTTGACCAAATTCCAAATATCATTTTTGGTTCATAAAATAGATATGAAGAAATCCTTCCAATTCCAACAAATTCCTTAAGTCACCGATTTCACAATTCCACCGCATATACCACGGATTTCAAATTCCAATCCGACAAATTCCTTAGCCCTCATCCAAATTCATCGACGTTGTGTCTCAATTTGCTCTGCTCTACAATGATCGGTCTCCTTTGCTCGATCTCGTTTAAAACTATGAAGGGCAACGGGCCAGGTTCGGACCGGTTATTGGTATCCCCGTCCCCGAAACCGATAACTAAAACCGTCCCCGTGACCGCCCCGATCCCTGTCGGGGATCTTATCGAGGATCCCCATCGGGTCCCCGTGGTTTCCCCGATCCCCGTTGGGGAACCCGTTAAGGTAAAAATCCTCTTTTTCCCGTTCACCGTTGGTTATAACCGAACCCGAAACCTGAAACAGATCTAAAAAAATTACAATATGTTAATTTTCACAACTAAAAGTAAATTACAATTTTTTAAAGATGCAAGTTTAAATGTCTCAAACATAATCGAACAAATTACAAACAATGTATTAGATTACAATATAAAACTAAACAAAACTTCAAACATCATACAACTAAAATCACGATTTCATAATTAGACAAATAAACTAGACTTTTTCGTGAACCTTATTTGGGTTGTTGAAATAAAGTGGATAAAAGTTTTTAAAATTTTAAAGTTACTATTTTCTTTTAATGATATTATATGTATGTATGTATGTATGTATGTATGTATGTATGTATGTATGCATGCATGCATGCATGTATGTATGCATGTATGTATGTATGTATGTATATAAATTAAAATTAATATATATACACATATCAGGCCGGGTCGGGCCGATGATCACCGTCCCTGTTAAAATCCCCGAATTTGTCCCCGATCCCCGCCCCGTTCCAGATAAGATGCCCGAATCCGGCCCGAATCGGTTTTCGATTTTCACCATCGATTTCGGTTTTTTTTGCCATCCCTATTCAAAATTGCTCGATCTCTCTCTCTCTCTATCTCTCTCTCTCTCTCTCTCTCTCTCTCTCTCTCGTTCTTTCCATCCTAAAAAGGATTTTCTCAAAATGTCATCTATGTAATTTTCTCGTTGAATTCCGTGAACGAAACAAAAAAATTCCAATTCCGTTAAAAATTTCATTCTAATTCCATCCAACCAAACACAATTAAAAGACATGGTCAAATTCCATCAAATTCTATTCCATTCCCTCAAAGTCAAATTCATTTGATAAATTCCAATTTCATCGAATTACATTCTACGAACCAAATGCCCCCTAAGAGTATATTCTAAAAGATTCTTTATAATTTCTCTCAAATATAGAACTAAAAGTCAAAATCTTGAAAGTCCACGTTTTGTTTACAGGATTCGATTCGATTTGTAGAGATTTGAAACTAAATTATATTCCAATCGTATCTTTGGTTTGAATGATTTCAAATACACTGAAGAGTAAATTCAAATATTGTCCATGTGGTTACTGAAAATTTTGGACCGGATCCTCCAAATGAAATAGTTACATGTATAGTAAGAAAAACCAAAAAACCAAAAATTTCAACGAAATTAACCGAAAAAGTCTCTCGATTTCAACTAAAAAAGCCCAAAAAATCGCTCCAAATTCGACTAGAAGACTTAAAAAACCTCTCGACATCAATCAAAAAAACTTTTTAAAAACACACCTCCAAACGGTGGAATTCGGCTAAAAACATCGTTCTGAGCCTTTAATTCACTTTAGAGGTGCAACGACTCGACAAGAATACTAGGTCTACCATTGATCTCCTGCAAACAAAAAGAAATCTTCTGCCGCTCGAAGTTTCCAAACGGAGAAAAAGGTTTTTTTATAGGGTATCATTAGAGACACAATACTCAAAGTTTTGCTGTATAAAAACACAACCTATAAGATAAGTTTCATTTGTCGCACCTTTTATTGGTGTTGGATTTCTAGCCTGCTTACTGAATGAACTAAGTTTCATTTGTAAGATTTTGATCATAAGTAAATCGTTACTTTTTATGTTAAAAAAAACCTATGAGGCCTAGTCCATCCCACATATAGTTTGAGAATATGGATCATTATTGATTTAGATTTTAGTAACACCCGAACTTGACCTGATACTTATGTAAGACTTGAATTATCAATTGTTGATGTTAAATCTAGATAATATAAGTATTGATTTATTGAAAGGGATTTATCTTATATTTGATGTACTACTGAAAATTGTAAATTAGTCGCTCTTTTCAGATTTGATGGTGTTGCATGTGCAACTTATTTGCTCGCGACTGCGAGCCATGCATGTTTCAACTTTTTTGATTTTTCCACAATGTGATACCCAATAGAACCAAAACCCAAAATACTTCATCAAGGTTATTCTAAGGTTAAAATACTTGTAAAAACTTGAAACTATGTTTACCCGAAAATCCGAGTGTTACAAATGATGAACGACAACAACAAAAAATAGAAGGTTTTTGGATTTGGGTGGCCGGAGATGAAGGGTTCATCAAGTTTTCACATTGAAGAAGACCGTGGGTTTTAGATCATAGTGAAATAGGGATGAAAATCTGTGTGTTTATATAGCGAGGGTTGGATTTTGGTTGATTTAGGGGACGTTTACTAACGCTTACCACGATAAGTATTTACCGGCAAAATTTAACACTGTCAATTACTTATCAGGTAAGATTTTAGTCCATCAAAACGGTATCGTATACAACAATTAACCTGGTAAGTGCCGTCGCCATCACGTACCGGGTAAGACTCTCAGTCCTTGTCTTCACTCTTACCAGGTAAGATTCTTGATCTTTGCCATATTGATTCGGTAAAGTTATGTGACTTGGTAATAGTTTACCCGGATAAGCGTTTGATAAACGGGCCTTTAGTGTTTTATTTTAGTTTTATGTGTGTTTATTGTATTGCATTGGTTGGAAATGAGGTATTGGTCAGAGGAGAGGACCAAAAAGGTTTTGATCGGAGGTGAGGGTAGGGGTGTAAATAATGCAAGTTGAGCTCGAATATCAAATATACTTGACTCGAACTCGATAGTCATTTCTCAAGCTCAAACTCGACTTGAAAACTCGCAAGTAGTTAAGAACTAAACTCGACTCGAACTCGATTGTAATTTTTAAACTCGAACTCAAGCTCAAACTCAAACTCAAACTCAAATGAATCTCAAACTCGAATGAAGTTCGAACCAAGCTCACCCATTGAAATTTATTAAATTTTAGGTATTCTATAATAAATTTTAAAACTTAAAGGCGTTTTTTTAATTTTTATAAAACTAAAGTGATCCATCTCAAATTTCATCATAAAAAAGACAAAGTTACACACTTCATCCACCCTCTCTCTTTTTATAATACCTCTTCACGCTTATTTTACTATCTCTTTTTCAATGTGAGACGAATTCACCAACAATTCTATACTGATTTTTTTGTTATGATTTTTATTAAAAAATAATTGATTAGTTCTTATAGTTAAAAAATGCACAATTTTGTTCAGATATCTAAAATTACAAGATACTTTTATTATATTATATTTTACCAATCATATTATAAAACTGATAGTATTTTAAAACTAACTATAAATAAAAATATCGAGTATCTCACGAGCTTTTTGAGTCGAGTATTTGGTAGCTTGACTCAACTCGTTCAACTCGTTAATATGTTGAGTCGAGCTCGAGTTCAATTTGAGCCTATTCGGATCAAGTATTGATCGAGTTTTGACCGAGTTGATCTCGAATATCTCACGAGTTGTCTCGTGTCATTTATAGGCATGGCAACGGGGCGGGTTTTGTAATCCACGGCCCCGGTTTGTAGTAACGTCCCCCGGCCCCGGTCCCCGGTCAAATCTCTAGCAATCCCCGGTCAAAACGCGGTAAAACCTCGTAAATAGTATCTTTTATTTTGATTCTACTGGGATCCCCAGCCCCGGCCCCGTCCCCGGTTTGAGTAACATCCCCCGTCCCCGTCCCCGGTTTGTGTCTACTGGGGATTCCCGGCCCTGACCTCGGGACCCGTTTTAGCGGGGAATCCCCGTCCCCGTTCGGGTCGGGTGAACCGGGTTCCCTACCGGGTCGGGGCAAATCACCATCCCTAATTATTTACACCTTTAAGGATGGAGATGAACTTTATTTTTTGCTTTTTCTTTTTCATCAAATATTTCTTATGGGCCTTTTACTCAAATGCGTACCCGGTAAGCGCTTACCAATAAGAGTCAACACTATAATTTATTTTGATGCATAAAATTTTAGTACATCAAAACATATCAAATGTAAAAATTTACTGGGCAAGTGCTTATTTGTGTAAGAGTCGTCATTCTCACTTACCATGTAAAACTTTCCATTTTTCTCATCGTTCTTTTCCGGTAAGATTATTGGCTCTTCTCATGTTCATCCGATGAGAAAATTTATACGTTAGACACTTACCAAGTAAGTGTTTAGTAAACGGCCCTTACACTTATCCTAATGCCATCCAACATGTACAATAAAACATTTATTTAAAAAAAATAGATTATATTATACTTGATTTAATAGAGATAAAGTTAACAAAATTCGGTCAAGGGATCCAATTCGTAACAGAAATGAAACTATGATGATCATAGTTGTAATTAGTTTATTTGAGGGATCTAACCAAAATTTCTAGATAACCACAGGGATGAAACTTGTAATTTACTATTCATTGAAATCGACAAACATATGATTTCTAAAAATCTGATGGGTTGTTGGTATGTCACGAAATTTCCTAAGATTTGTATGTATAAATATTTTAAAATGTGTAAAAGCATTTTTTTTAATAATCGATTGATAAAAAAATAATTTAATTATTTTTATAAATTATTTATAAATAACTATATTATAACGTGTTTGATAAAAACTCTTAAAAATTATTTTTATACATGAAAAACAGTTTATTGATGCATATTACTTAAAATTCAAGATTACAAGTAAATTGTATGTAGGTATAACTTATTAAAACTTTATATTTGAATTCGTGTAGCTAACTGCAGATAACATAATCAAATAGAGAATAAAATCTCATTTTTTAAATATAAAAAATCTAAAATATAATTAGAATAATCATTGATCTATAACAAAAATACTTATATTAAACCAAATATAAAAAATGAATTAGAAATACATACAAAAAAACGAGAAACTTTAAATAGTTAGTTTTATATTAATATCAATATTTTTTTGATATCTTTATTTTTTATATCTTACTTAAAAATAAAACATTATCGTTTTTTCAAAATCACATAAAACTGTATTGCAACATCGACCGAGACAAAAAAAAGTTTAACAAGACGTTAAAACCGAGATGTATCTCGCTGCATTTTGTGAATACTCTTCTATTTTATAAATAATAAAATTCAAATCCAAAGATTCTATATCGAAATCATTACAATTTCAAAAATTCTTTCATGAAATTCAAATATTTAAATTCATTCTGTCAAACCAAACAACTTTTAAAATAATTACCTTTACCTCCAACAAATTCTTTATTTTAAAGATTTCAACCCTTATTATATTATTAAAATATTATATAAATTTATAATCAAAATACATTTTTTAATTTATATAAATAATAATAATTCAATTTCATTGGTACATATAAATAAATAAATAAAATTATACTTTTCAAGTTTTGAAAAATCCTCTAAACTTAAAATTATTTTTATATTTTTTTCTATTTTAAAAAACAATATAAAAAATCAATTTATACAAATAAACCACAAAAAATCTATTTTTTTTAATTTAAAAAAATTAATATTAAAAAGCATTGCTTGAATAGAGGATCGTAACTAATCATTGAAGTTATCAATTAATAACAATAATCATTGAAATTATCAATTAATGACACCTTGTCTTATTCTTCAAGAAACATATATACCTAAACCCTCACATTAATTCCAAGGTTAATTCGTTTATATTCATGATTTCTCTTTAATGCCAACCATTTATTTTTCTTGATTTCGTTTCAAAAACCCAAAATTTCTTCACACAACATGGTATTTATTTCTTTCTCCTTTTTCCTTCTTTAAATCAGATAAATTATTATTTTTAAAAATATATACGATAAATAAACTCAACTATGTTTTTTTTGAAGTATATAATATTTATATACAGCAAATAAAACAAATAAACTCACACACCCTCCTCAACTACGCTTCTTACGTTGGTTATTAATCATACCATATAATTTTAATAACTTATATTGCATTGTTGAAAACCAGTGGCGAGGCTCAGTTGGTGGCATAGTGGATGCACCCATAGAAAGAGTATGGTCCATGGTGTCTGAAGCTGGCCGGCTGCCTGAATGGATGCCGATGGTAGAAACATGCACTCACTTGCAAGGAGTCGAAGGTGTTTCCGGCTACGTTCGATTAGTGTCCGGCTTCATGTTTCCTCAAGAGGACGGAGATCGATCATGGATCAAGGAACGATTGGTTTCCATGGATCCATTGTCATTTAGCTTTGTGTATAGGATGGAGGCTAGCAACGTGGGTTTGGACGGATCTGTAAATTCACTTAAGCTCATAGATTATGGGGATGGTTCGACTTTGGTAGACTGGTCCTTTGAAATAAGTCCGGTTGAAGGGGTGTCCGAAGAGGGTTTGATAGATTATCTTGGATTTCTTTATAAATCGTGTATTAAGAAGATCGCAAGTGCCATACAAGTATCATCGGAAAACGTTTGAAACATCGAGACATGCGATTTTTGTAATTATTAATGTGTTTAAACGTTATCCACTTGAAATTAATTAACCGTTTTCTTAAAAGTCGTTATTAATGAAATGATTTGAAATCTTTGGTATGTCAGAAATATTCATCGATGTTCTTTTAGCGAAGGGAAGGAGTACGTTGACGGATTAACAATCGGCATGTTTTTTTTCCTTAAATTTAAACCGACGAATGTCAACCTACGGAATGACGGATGACCTGATCGACAATGTCTATTATACATCAACATGACACGAATTTATTCGATTTGAAGCAATTATGTTGATCTAGAAGGTCAAAAACTTTATGGCTTCCAAACGAACAAGATGATGAATACCCATCAATTTACTGTTCATGAAAACCATCTCCCATCTTAAAATTAACAATCCATTCAATAGCATTCAAACACCACCACCACCAATCGTCACCACCACCTGCCGTCGCCCCTTAATTACTCTTCTGGTTTCTGTTGTTGAAAGCCATTTCGCATCTCATTATCTTACCCAATTAAACGCCACGCCGCCATTAATGGAAGAACATTCATATAAATAGTTAGAAAACTATAATGAGTTGCATGGACCAGAAAATTTGATCCAATTAAGGTGGGAAGTATGTTTCAATTATAGTTTTAGCTCAACGTCAGTTTTGGTCAAATGAAAATGGAAGAACAAAATCACAGGAGATGCCATGGCTATCTTAAAATTCAAGAAATCTATATACATCGAAACAATCATGTATAGACGTGTGTGCTTTTTTGCTTACCTAACCTAGTAAAACGACGTTACAATATCACTAATGTCATCAACATCCTTTATAAAACCCTCTTTCAAACCCACAAACACATTGGAAAGAAGAGCCCGAGCCCGAAAGAGAGAGAGAGAGAGAATGGCGAGTTGGGTTCGATCAGTCGTGATTCTGGTTTTAGCCATGGTCTTGTTTCCGATGATGGTCGAGCCCAAGGTTTGGCATTACAAGTTCAACGTAAGCGCGTCTACTGTTATCGGTTTTCGGAGCACAGTGGCATGAGATTCGTTTCGTAAATTCGTTCTAACGGTTGATCAACTTGCCACTTTATTTGCAGGTTGTGATGAAGAACATGACTAGGTTGTGTGAAACTAAACCTGTAGTTACTATAAATGGAAAGTTTCCAGGGCCGACTTTGTACGCTAGAGAAGACGACCAAGTTATCGTTCGAATTGTGAATAACGTACAACACAACATTACAATCCATTGGTATGATTCTATTTCTTGAACTATGACCTTCACGAAGGCTGGCATGTACGGGTAACCTGACCTTTTTTCTTGACTGTTTTTAGGCATGGAGTTCGGCAACTACGAACGGGGTGGTCAGACGGGCCAGCGTATGTAACACAGTGCCCGATACAGAGCGGTGAAAGATATCACTACAAGTTTAACGTTACGGGCCAAAGGGGTACGCTTCTTTGGCATGCCCATATCACTTGGCTAAGAGCCACTGTGCATGGAGCCATCGTCATTTTGCCGAAACACGGCGTTCCATACCCGTTTCCGAAACCCGATCATGAAAAGATCATCATATTCGGTAAGATTCTCGTTTGATTAATCTATCTACATTCGTAACGATTCTGAAGATGATGATTTCTTTCGAATTCGACAGGCGAATGGTGGAAATCGGATGTCGATGCTGTGATGCAACAGTGGATGCAAACTGGTATGCCGCCTAATGTATCGGATGCACACACCATCAATGGCTATCCAGGGCCGGTTCCTAATTGCAGCTCTACAGGTAACAATATACACACTTGGTGTAATCAATTTAGCAACAAAAATGGTACTATGAACACTTAATTTTGTGGGACGAGAATTATGAATTAAGTTTATAAAAATAAATAATTTTACAGAAATTCTTAAAAACTATTTTTTATGTCTGAATTATTGTTTATTGATGCATGTTACTTAAAATTCAAGATTACAAGTAAATTATGCATAAGTACAACTTATTAAAGTTTCATATTTGAATTCGTATAACTAACTTTAGATAAAATAATTAAATAAAGGATAAACATTTCATTTTAAATATAAAAAAACTAAAATATAATTAAGATAATCATTGAGTTTTAATAAAACACCTAATTATTATCTTTATAAAAATTATATTATTAAACCAAAAATAAAAAATGAATTAAAGAAATACACATAAAAACGAGAAATTTTAAATAGTTAGTCTGTTACTAATATCAATATTTTTTTTTATTTTTTTTATGATATCTTCATATTTATATTTTATTCAAAAAACAAAACATTATCACTTTCTAAAAACCACATAAAACCGTATTATAACATCAACTGAGACAAAAAAAAAACATTGAAATCGAGATATATCTCGCTGCATTGTGCGAGTACCTTTCTAGTCGTTCTATAATACTAACATTAGTTTTGTTAAATATATCTTAATTTCTTATTTTTTTCGTTGAAAATAAATCAATTCATCTATTGCTAACTTTATTTATGTTCAAACCAATTCATCTAAAAGAAAATTATATAAAATAATAGTATATTTTGCTGTTAGGTTAACTGATATGGTAAAAATATAATCGCAACTGAAACTTATCTTATTTGGTTAACTTAACCGTTAATTAACACGCAAATAGAATAACCTAAAACTGTTAGTTTGTTTTCGATTTTTTCGCAACGGCCTCCGGTCACATAAGTTCCCAGATTTGCTACTATTTATATGTTATATATAAATGTTACAATTAGGGGTGTAAATGGTACGAGACAACTCGCGAGCTACTCGAAATCGACTCGGTCAAAGCTCGGTCAACACTCGACTCGAATAGGCTTGGCTCGAAATCGAACTCGAGTCGACATATTAACGAGTCGAGTCAAGCTACTCAATACTCGACTCGAATAACTCGTGAGATACTCGATTATATTATATATAATTAGTTTTAAAATATAATAAGCTTTTATGATAAAATTTATAAAATATAAATAATAAAAATGTCTTGTCTTTTTAGATATTTAAACAAAATTATGCATTTTTTTTAATTAAAAATATTAATCAATTATTTTTTGATTAAAATATAGTGATACTTGAGCTTGACTCGTATCATTTACACCCCTAATTACAATAGGTTGTTATGGGAGTATTTGGGTACCTAATCAACTTTTTTTTTTGACACTTTGTCATGGTAGATTTTGTTATATGACACTTTTAGGAATTGTCATATCAGTATATTTTTAATAATGCTATATGAAAAGATTAATAAAACGTTTTATTTTAAAAATATCATAAAAGACTTGTTAAAAAAGTGTCTCGTCAACTTTATTGTAATACATAGAATTGAGAGTGGTTTTGTCCTAAGCTTATATAAGACAGATTAAACAGCCTATGACGTCATATTCAACCGTTTTTTGTTGTAGTGTGTGTGCTAATTCGGAAATTTTCCAGGATACACTTTGCACGTCGAAGCCGGAAAGACGTACTTGTTGCGAATAGTCAACGCTGCGCTGAATGAAGATTTGTTTTTCAAAATCGCCAACCATAAGCTTACGGTTGTTGAAGTCGATGCTTGTTACGTCAAACCATTCAAAACTGATACGATATACATTGCTCCGGGCCAAACCACAAACGCTCTTTTAACCGCAGATCAAACATCCGGCAAGTACTTGATGGCGATTTCGCCTTTCATGGATACCATTGTGGCGGTTGACAACCAAACTGCGATATCCTCCTTACGCTACAATAGCACCAAACCGTACACACCGATTACCCTTACCGCCCTTCCAGCAGTAAACGCGACATCGGCTACAAACTTATACATCGAGTCTCTTAGAAGCCTGAATTCGCCAAAATACCCTGCCCGGGTCCCTTTAGACATTGATCACTCTTTGATGTTTGTCGTTGGTGTTGGAGTAAACCCGTGTGCAACTTGTGTTAACGGAAGCAGAGTTGTAGCGGGTGTCAACAACGTTACGTTTGTGATGCCCACCACAGCTCTACTTCAGGCACATTATTTTAACATAAGTGGTGTTTTCACCGACGATTTCCCTGGAAATCCGGTAACACCTTATAACTACACCGGTACTCCACCAACAAACATGCAACTTACAAACGGGACTAAAGTTTACCGGTTGGCGTATAATTCCACCGTTCAAGTCGTGATTCAAGGCAACGCGGTGATAGCCCCAGAGAGCCATCCGATACATCTTCACGGGTTCAACTTTTTTGTCGTTGGAAAGGGGATGGGAAATTACGATCCGGAGAACGACCCAAAGACATTCAATCTCGTCGATCCCGTTGAGAGGAATACGCTTAATGTTCCTACTTCAGGATGGACCGTCATAAGATTCACAGCTGATAATCCAGGTACTGTTAGCTGATTCTTAAACCCTAAACTCTAAACTAAAACTGATAACTGGTTTTATGTATAGGTGTATGGTTTTTGCATTGTCATTTGGAAGTACACACGACATGGGGGCTAAAGATGGCGTTTTTGGTGGAGAATGGTAAGGGGCCAAAGGAGTCGATTATACCACCACCAAAAGATCTTCCAACATGTTAAGTCAACGCAACAGTTTTTGGTCAAAGAAAGAAATTTCATTCAAATGCACATGTGAAGACGAAAGAAGCATTTGAAAGAGGAATAAAACGGTGTTTAAATTAATGAATTGTTTTGTAGTTTGAGTTATTGATTTGTTGGGGGTCGTTATGTAACTGATTGCATTGTATAGGGGTTAAATCCGTGCAATAAACACAAAAGTTTCAAAAAGAAAAATTAAGACGCGCCAGGTAGGGGTCGAACCTACGACTTTCTGCTTAGGAAACAGACGCTCTATCCACTGAGCTACAGGCGCTTGCATTTGCTTAATAAGCAACCAGTTTCTTTTTAACATTTTAAGCTATTCTTAGTGACTTAATGATGCATAAAGTGTTTTATTCAGTAATTTTTTAAAAGAAGATTTTTATAGAAAGTCAAGTTTTTTTCAAACTTGTTTGTCCCAATTAAAAAGAAGCTTCTTCGAAATGTGAGAACCCCTCCCAAATAAAAGTCTTTCAATTTATACAGAAATAATTAATACATATAATCAATTTTTTTTCCATACATGACTTAATAAAAAACCAACCAAACAACGTTATACATTGGTGTTTGATGCGGTTTAAATCAATGCCACATCATTGCTACATCATGCTTCAAGGATAAATGACCATATTACCCTCATGTAAAAACAACTAACGACAACCACAAGGGGGGTGTCTGATTGGTTTGAGCTTGGCTCCAAATGTCAAAAGTATATGGAGGTCTCAGGTTCAAATCCAATTAGGAATAAAAGTCCTCTTGTGGCCACGGAGGTTTAAATGCGGTGACTCCAGGCTATTTGCAAAGCAGGTGGTCGCCCTGGGATTAGTCGACTCGCATAACGGGTTGGATATTCAGGTTAATAAAAAAACAATTAACAGCTAAAAGTTAACAAGTATTAGTTGAAGGGACCAAAATTAAAACAAAATGCATTACACAGAGGGTTTGTTTGTAATAATTGAAGTCGAGGAAAATGAAAACCAGAAAATCAAGACACTACAAGAACCAACTCCATAATTTACTCTAATTTTTTTACATTGTCGAACAATTTTTCTTATTTGATGCACATATAAAAGCACCATAGAATCTAATCTTCACATTAAACAACTAAAAAGTGTAGAAATGTCGAATAACCATATCAGAAAGACACAATTATGACATCTTTTTCCCACTCTCTTTCTCTCGATAAATAAAACTCGCATTCAGATCATAACCGCTCATCACATCAACTAATACATCTTACAATCACATCTTCATTTCTTCTCACACCATATCAAACAACCAGAACGTTTTAGAAAAGCTCAAAAACGGTTAAATGGCCATAAAAGCAGCCATCATATCATATCTTCCATTCATTTTTCATCTTTCATTCTTTGATCTGCTTATGGTGGATTCCAAGTGGGATAACAGAAGGAGGGAAATCTGTTCTTGATCCAGCAAGTGAATAGTAAGCAAGCACATGTGCAGGATGCTCTTCCTCTTTATCCCCACCAGCATTCACCTTTCTAGAAGGTATTATCTCAATGTTCCAAAATGGTCTAGCCATGGCTAAGAAGTCACACCCATCTGGTGACCCTCTATACCCTTGAACCCAAAGGTACCTAAGTGACCTTAACTGCAGAACAGCACTAGCCAATGCTTGTTCACTAAAACAACACCCTCTAACTTCAAGTTTTTGTAGGCTAGGGCACCCTTTGGAAAACCCCAAAAGACCCTTGTCAGATTCTCCAACATACCCTAATAACATCCATCTTATATTTTGACTATATTGACCAATATAAGTCAAACCCACATCAGTCAACCCTCCTGGTCTAAGATAAAGTGCAAATCTTCTAAGTTTATTGCAGCCACTTAGTAGGGATCGGACGCCATTATCGAGGGGTAAGTCGTTGATTACCTCTTCGCGGTCCAGGAGGACGAGTCGGAAGTCGAGGAGGTTTTTCAGGTGTGTGCCAATGCATTCGAGTGCTGCATTTGTGATATCGGATACGTATGCGGCTATGTATTCTAGCTCTAGACATCCTTGGGCTAAGGCGGTTAGTCCTCTTTGAGAAACAACGCCTTCTTCGTATTCCATTTCTTGCTCATCGGCCCCTCGCTCGATCCTTAGCCGTTTTGTTTTCTTGCAAGAGCTGGCAAGAACTTCCATTCCACGGTCTCCAATCACATTTCTCGTCTGTACATCGAAACAAACACAAGACAACACAATTAAATGTCGTATAATACACACTTACAGTGTGGCAATGTTTGGTAACGATAAGCTAGCTAGCTTATTGTTTGAGCTAACTGAAAATGCCCCATTTGGTTAGCATAAGCTAGCTTTTTTAAACATTATTTGAAGTAGCGTTACAGTAAGCTCGAGCGGCTTTTTTTTTTCTTCCAATTATACCCTTTATGTTTTTTCAAATTATTTCTCAACATGTCATTTTTGGTCATTTTACATTGTTATCTAACTTGTTCGCTAGGTTTTAGTGTTTTACAAAACATAACTAGTTCATCGGCTAGCCGCTAGCTTTTCAGGTAACAACTAGTTTGGTTAGCCATAAGCTAGCTTTCTGAAATGCTACCTGAAATAGCGTTTCACTAAGCTCCATTGGCTTTTTTCCACCTTTTCCAATTATACCCCTTATATTTTTCCAAGTAGTTTCTCAACATGTTCTTTTAGGTCATTTACATTGTTATCAAGCTTATCAACTATGTTTTACCAGATTATCAGCTAACTACTAGCTTATAAGCCAATAACCAGTTTTTCAGCTAATTTACCATCACAACTATGAAGTTGAAAATTTGCGCATTTCACATCATACAAACAAACACGAAAATAATCTACCTCAAGAACTTCGAGATTAGGACACCGCTGGAGCAAGAGACAATGATCTTCGGTGTCAAGAAGGGCGTAGAGGAGATCAAGTTTCTTGAGCCGCGATGCAAAGGGAAACACAATCGGCATCTCATAGGTACCCATGTAATTTAGGCCCAATCGACACAATCTTGGGGGATACGTTACATCAGCATAGCCTTTGGCTTGATCATTAAAGCAACCACCACTAAATTCTTGTAGGGAAACAGCAGCACGAAAGAAGCCAACGAGATCCAAGATTTCACAATCGCCTATTTTGACCGAAACTAGAGACTTGCATTTTGTGGCAATGAGTTCAAGATCCTTAAAACTCACCTTGGACAGATCTGTCATGTAAAAGTTTAATGTTTCAAGCATGGTATTGTTCAAAGCAAGCTCATGTAGCCACTCTCCATCCTTCTCTGTTATTTGGCTCTCTTCAAGAAACAAGGTTTCCAAATTCCTGCATACCATAAAGTATAAGTTTTATATTCAAAAAAATAAATATAAAGCAAAGTTAAATGTCCCATGAAAATTGCATCATTTTCTTTTATAAAAGTATCTAAACTAAAATTATTTATTTCTCCATAGTCTAACCACCACAAAAAATGGTGATATTGATGTGTCCACAAGTTTCTAAGGCCGCATCAGGTATGCGGATGGACCGGATATGACGGGACTAAAACGCACGGAAGTGAGGTAGGCCCGGTCTAAATGTCACACCAAACGTGAGACACCAAGCTTTTGTTCTATCCTATCCCGTCCTATGCCTTGTACTGAACAGACCCTAAAGTTTTGTCATCGCTAAGGGGTACTTTAGACATTTGATTAATAGTCAAACACACTCTTGAGGCTATATGTTGCAATTTTCATGGAACAATTGGAGAATAACATCACAAGTCCACAACTTTATCTGCTAAAGTGCCAAATAAGAGCTGCAAGCCTAGCACCTAGTGTCAAGGAAAACAAAGTTTTAGAGTTTGAGGTCAAATTTCTGAAAATTAATTGTTCAAAAATTTCAAGTAACTTGATGTTGACATTCTATTTAATAACAAATACTACACATAAAAATTTCCTGTGAATAATTCATAAACCCAAAATCACCCCTAAGAATCTTGATCTATCTAAACTGTGAGTAACAGATAAACCCAACTCTGCTTGTACCAGCAGTTGGAATTCCCTTTAGATAACCTAAAGATCTGGATATATCTAAGGAAATAACATAGGATACATTGATGTAGCCAACACCATGGTTTTCGAGTCTTTTATACGCATACATATCGAAAACGTTGTATGGGTTGAAGGCTATAAAACTCAACAACACCATCTCAAATGAAAAACACCATATTCAAAGCCATGGTTTTCCGGTCTTTTTTTATGTTGATGCTAAATTTGGTATTAATGGTTATCCATAGGAGATTATAAATAGAATAAAATGGCTAAAAAACATATTCAAAACTAATATTATTCAGAAGAACAATATCAAAAAAGAGACGAAGCATAATCTGTCTATATTCAGACCACCACAGAATACACATTCAGCATCAATGATCATAACACGCTCCATAAACTGAGAATCTTACATTCGAATCTCATCCAAATTGCTTAAACTTTCATCCCAATCATCAATTAGTTGGATGGTGTTCTATACGAATCCCATTCTCTATGGGTCTTTAGAAAGATGAACATAAGAAAAGAAATGGTTCTATCCCATAAATGAATATAAAAGGAAAGATAGAGAGAGAGAGAGAGAGAGAGAGAGAGAAGATAGAGCAAATTAGGGAAGAAAGGAAGAAAAATCGAGTAAAGTCACATACTAAATTTGGAAATATATATATATACACACACACATATTTATATAAATCGAAGAGCAAACTGTTAAAAATTAATTACCTGCAGGAGCGACAAATATGCAAAAGTCCATCGGTGGAAAACCCGGAGCACTTATCAAGCTTAAGAACCTGAAGAACATGACCACGAGCTCGAGCGAGTACCTTAAGATCTTCATCGGTCACAATCATCCTTCTAAAATGAACAATTTTTAAGCATCTGAAAGATCTCGCAAATTCCTCCACCCACGGCGCCACATAGCCGCCCCAATCCTCGGGGATCAAGTTATACATGGCGGCGCGTGGCTTCCCTTTGAGTTTCAACGATTCAAGATAAGGGAACCTCCGCCATAGCTGTTTGGGAGTGGAGGCGTAACACAAGGCTATAGTTACGTGCTTTCGCGTCTGCGAATCAAGCTCGTACCATCTCCGGCACACCAAGGAGACGGATTGACGGTCACGCTCATCGTGTATGTACGGAATCACGCATTCGAAAACGACATCCGACATGCCGTGAATCCGGTGGGAGCTGTAATTGCGATCTTCCATGATCAATTAGCTGAAACAACAGAGTGATGAATCTCGGTGGGTAACGCCATTTACCTCGAGATGTTGAAGTATATGATTAGATTAAGAAAAACCCAAGTGGGTCAATGAGATTTATGGTGGATTTTATCGAAAAAGATAAAGAAAAATAGGCGTATAAATAGGATTTGGGGATATGATTGAGATCCACGAATAAGGAACTAGAGAGAAAGTTGGAGCCACAGTGAGCGATGGGGGGTCTTAATGGCGGAGACGAGAGAGAGAGAGAGTGTCCTTCCCCTTCTTAAAAGAAATATGCTTTTTTTTAATAAATAATATCTCTATTGATATATATATATATATATATATATATATATATATATATATATATATATATATATATAGAGGAGGAAGATCAAATGTTAACCAACAATTTTGTGTTAACTTTGCAAACTATATCAACCAATCAAATTTCATTCTTCTAGTAGGTTTATGTCATATTCACAAGTTAATTACAAGAGTATTTTAGTAAATTGATTTGATATGTAACTCTCAAACAATTAATGGAGAGTTACAAATTATCAAATTAATTTACATATGCATTTATAATATTAATATATATATATATAATATATATATTTTTTAATCTTGATTTTCCATGTTTATTGTTTTATGAGTTTTTAATTCGCATAGGAAACATTGTAGTAAAATTTTCGGTATCGATCAAACTAATATGGATAAACGCAATGGAAAATAAATCGACAACAGTGAGAAGATTAAAATAGTTGATGATGACAATTGGAGTTCGAGTTCGGGAAGTGAAGAAATTAACCAAAGTGAATGTCTTGGTAATAGATTAATATTTTTATTAGAAAAACGAATTATATTCATTACGATGTGTTGTGTTTTTTATATTTCATCTTGTATTGATAGTTTTTTTCTTTAATTGCACCACGTGTTCATAGCATATATGTTATGTGTTCATACTATTTCTACGATAATCTCTCACTATGTGGCTTGTTCATGTTCATTACTCATTCATATTGTGTTCATATTTTTACGATATTTCTACGATATTTCTACGGTACTATTGTTCATGTTCATCACTCGTTCATAATGTGTTCATATTTCTACAGTACTATTGAACAAGGGTGAACAACCATATAAGATCAGAAACATATATGAACAAAKGRTGAACCTTAAACGGTGTGGATGCAATGCATGTATAAAACTCCAATTGACAAAGTATCGCTCTTGAATGTGTCTATAATGAAGGAACTATTGTTCACAAGCTGTTCATATCGTGTTCATACCTGTTTTTTTATTTATTTTCTTTCGTATAGCAGTTATTCTTATTATGTTCATATTGTGTTCATAAATGCTATGCAGTCCAAGTTCATATATATGTCAAATTTTTGTTCGTATTTGATACAATGATTCATATATATAGTTGTGTTCATATGGTTCTTACATTAACAAAAAAAATCATAGAATTTTTGATTTTGTAATTCCCAATTAATTAATGATATGTGAGTTACATACATTTTTTTACCTAAATATTATTTTCAACATTGTTCACTTATCTTTATGCAATTTTAAATTTAAAAAAATAAGTTTTTATCATGATTAATCACAACCATTTATTGAAATATTGAATGGCCAAGATCGGTTAACAAAGTTAACACAAAAACTTTGGTTAACATTTGATCATACCCATATATATATATATATATAGAGAGAGAGAGAGAGAAAGAGAGAGAGAGAGGGTTGGTTATTATATAACTCTTGTCATTTGTGCAACCAATACAACTCAATCTCAACCGTCCGTTTCATTTGATTAATATGTGATTTCATAGAAGTTTTGATTGTTTTCTAATATAAAGTATTGATCATAATTAATGAACCATATTTATTTTTCATAAATATTCAAATTATAATAAATGAACTCTCATCATTTCCATAAATATTTCAAATTATTGGGTTGCATTGGTTGTACAAATGCAATGAGTTGTATTTGAAACAAACTATATATATATATATATATATCAAATACAACCATGTCTATTTGTACAACCAATACAATCCAATTAATTGAGATATTTATAGTAATGATGAGAGTTTATTTATTATGATTTGAATATTTATGGAAGATTAATAGGGTTAATTAATCATGATCAATACTTTATATTAGGAAACACTCAAAACTTTTATGAAATCACATATTCATCAAATTAAATGGACGATTTAGATTAGGTTGTACAAATATAAAGGGTTGTATAATAACCAATATATATATATATATATATATATATATATATATATTATCAATCAACAAATAATATAATAAAAAAACATGGTCCCAAAAATATGCAATCAACTTAACTCTATATTAATTAAGTTTGAAAATTAATTATTGTAATATAAATAATTATTTGCTTAAAGTTAAGAATTATTAATATTTACTCATTGGAAAAGAGGTGAAGTGACTTATTAAATACAAGATATGTTATGGGTTCGATTCCAAACCCTTCACTAGTCTTGGGGGCTGTTTACCAAATTTTTTATTAAGTTATGTCTGGATAAATTTGTTTGTTTGGATAAATGGGTGTTGTTGTTTACTTTTATTTATCTTAACCAACAGTCTGGATAACATAAATGACCGATTTATCCCTCGATATTAATTATTTGAATATCAAAACAAAAAATCATAAAGAAGTTGAAGATGGGGTATCTCATATGGGAAGGATTCAGTGCTTTAAATAAGGGTAGGGGTGTCATTTTTGTGGCTGAATGGAGACAACACACTATTTCTATCTGTGCGATTAAGTCATGTTCTGTGCGAATAAGCCGTAAGTAAACAACCTAAATAAGTTGTGTGAATAATCCGGATAGACCAATAAGCCTAATTAAGCCGCAAGTAAGCAGCCCCTTAATCATTAAATAAATCAAAAAAATGTTCCTGGTATTATCGTCTTTAGAGGTGGGTTCCATATTAATACTACCAACGATCAAGTTTTTGCCCAAATTATATGTATGCATTTCTAATCTCATTGACTAATTTTCTTACAAATATTTTCTTATATAATCATCTAAATCCAGACACACGTAACTAAGGGGCCGTTTACTAAATACTTATCCGGTAAGTGTGGATTGAGTAGTTTTCCTCACCTGATGCATGTAGCAAGGGTTGGAAATCTTACCCGGTAAGAACGATGATAATGATATAAAGTCCCCGGTAAGTGATGATGAAGACTCTTACTCGGGTAAATTGTTGCATATAATACCGTTTTAATATACTACAATCTTATCTGATAATATAAATTATAGTGTCGACTCATGCCAGTAAACACTTACCGAGTAAGTATTTTGATAAACGGTCCCAAAGTTTACACTTTAAGGTCGGAATCATCGTAATCCAATTACATAGACACACGTAACTAATTATTATAATTTCAAAATCACAATAATCAATACAATATTTTATTTTTATAAATATTGATAAAAAAACAGCATAAAACCTGGGTTTCCCATCAATAATCATTATGTTGAACAATGATTTGAAAACAAAGATATTTTCTAAAGAATACTACAAATTTGGTCAGTCCGGTAACATTTTTACAAGATGATAATTACGGTTTACAATAACGTTGAGAATTGGTTCCTAATATTTACAGGAGTTAAAAAAATTCCGTTAAATAAGGAACATCTGTTTTTATCGATTTCTTCTGTCTTTCACCCAATCAAAAGTAATTTTAACATTATGATTCCTATTATTTTTGATTGGATAAAAAAACAAAAACAAAAAATCGATAAAAGAACGAAAATACCTCTCATTTAACAGAATCTTTTTATGGTCATTAGAAAGAGGGATCAAAACAAGACGTTTAACCACGATAGCCATCTTGTAACTATAAAATTGCAAGGATGAAAAGTGTTATTTCTTACGAACCAAAAGAATATAAAAAAAAAAGATTAAGCACCAATATTGTCAATCTCATCAATATCGATATCATCAAAACATTTAGCATCTATTATACCAGGAATACCAATGAATCCGAGAACGGAATCCAATGAAGACGGAGTGGGGCCTGTAGCTCAGAACGTATCTAAACTTAATATATATAAATATCCACTGGCAATTAAAAAAAACTAAAACGATTAATAAATTATGGTAATTAAAAGATATAATATTGAAATAAGCATTTGTCAATTATGAAAAAGCAAGTGATTGTAAAATAAAATATCTATTTTGTAACAATCATATTAATTTAAAGCATTATAAAAGAAGTATTAAAATTTTAAAATAAATATGAGGTTACAATTATCTTCGTTTCGAGTATTTTTAAGATGTATTTGACCAAGCTATAGAAAATATATCAATGTATAATAAAAAGCTTATCCATAAATTTCCTCGTCTCCCCCCCCCCCCCCCCCCCCCCCCCGGTTGGGGAATCCGGCAAAGCATTAGGAATTCTCTTTCAAGGCGGCCGGGCTTTTTAGCCTCAAAGACGCGTTTCACTATGTAAGCAGTCCGGAATCATTCCAGGCTTTCGATCTAGTCCAATCGTCTAAGTAAGCGACAAATCTACTAGTCATCGCCTTTGAGCTCTTTTGTTATGAAGGGTATAGCGGTAATTTACTTTCGAAGATGCAAACTGCAAAAGTATCTTTTGCGAACAAAATTATTATTTTTAATTTAATTAATAAATAAACTATTAATTAACATATGTTAATATATTTAATGCACTGAACACTTATGAACATTAAATGGTTAAATAGATTAACATATTTTTAATGGCTTAATATGAAAAAGTTGGCATTTAAATGTTAACAGATGTAAATGTATAGGATGATGTTAATTTATGTGAACCTTCGGTAACAAAAATGCTTTATACAGAGAATAATAAGTTCTTATATATACACGTAGTTATTTACAAATATAATAAATTATACAAACTTATAACTTAATTTTCATGTATTGTTTCACATATGAAATAACATGTATGAAAATCCAGTGTTTATATAGTGTTGTTTCATATCTGAAACGTTCGAGACTTTTTTGGATTTGGGAAAAAAAATCATGAACATTTTATATATAAAACAACATTGTATAAACACTACTTTTTAACACGTGTAGCTTTCATATATGAAATTTGTTTGTAAGTTTGTACAGATTATTCGATATATAGAAGAACGAGACGACACACACACGCATATATATATATATATATATATATCTGTGTGTGTGTGTGTGTACATGTGTGTGTATATATATATGTATATATATAGAGAGAGAGATGAGTTATTATACAACCTCTTACATTTGTACAACCAATACCTCAACCGTCCATTTAATTTGATAAATATGTAATTTCATAGAAGTTTTGATTGTTTCCTAATATAATTTATTGATCATAATTAATGAATCTTATTCATCTTACATAAACATTTAAATCATAATAAATGAACTCTCATAATTTTCATAAATATTTCAATTTATTAGGTTGTATTGGTTGTACAAATACGATGAGTTTATATAAATAGAATGACATGTATTTAGAAAAAAAAATATGGACCAATCATTTCATTAAATAATAATTTAAATAGTTAATTCTAAAAAGAAATAAAAATAGTGTAAAAGTAATTTTGTTATACAAAAGTTATTTAAAACATTTATTTAATATTCTACTTTTACTATATTTATGATTTTAATTTTATTTAAAAAATATTTTATATTTAATGCATTTAAAATAAACCTCTTTAATTTTCATTTACGATATCTTTAAATTTATATTTTATATAAAAGTAAAAACATTATCATTTTTTTAAACTCACATAAAACTGTATTATAATAACGTCAAAGACAAAGAATAAAACAAAACATTAAAAATAAAATATATATCACTACATTACATGAGTATCCTTTTAGTAAAAAAATAAATAGTCCGTAAAAAAAATTGGGGTTTTCTAACCCCACCCCCTCCTATTTCTTTTCTCCTACATTTTCTATACCCCACCTATATAATACAATAAAATAATTAAAATTTATTTATTTTATTTTTTATTTTTAACCCTTTAATATTTTTAGTTTTTATCCTTCAACTTTTTAAATACTTTTCTATTGTACCCCCTAGGTTTTTTATCTATACTATAATTACATATATTAATTAACTATATATTA
>NC_037540.1:12461030-12470437 GCF_001531365.2 Cynara cardunculus var. scolymus | reverse complement strand
AAGGTTAATTTAGTTGTTAGATCTAATTTTAGTTAATATAAAATTATGTATTTTAATGTGATAATGATGTAAAAATAAATGATGTATCATAAATTAAATAAAGAACTATAAAAGTATAAATCATAAATATTAAAAATATTTTTTCACAGTATATATAATATATAATAATATAATTAAGTCAAAAACTATTCAATATTGAACTCATTTCGAATGTATTAACGAGACGATTATAATGGTGTAACTTGTTAAAATAAAAATGTATTTTTTAAACATGTTTTAATTAATATACGATTATGTATGTTAATTTGATAAATGTGTAAAATGAAAATTTTAAAAATAAAGGATGTAAAGTAAATTAATTAACTAATTATAGGGATATAAATTGTAAATTTAAAATTATTATTTTAAAAAATTCGTTGAATGTGAGAGAGGGTGAGTATGTGAGGGAGTGAGTTTGTGAGAGAGGGGGTGAGAAAATGACGTCACGGGTATGAATATCAACCCTCAAAAAATTAACCCAAACAAAAAACTGATATGTGCCTTTTATTTATCTGAAATCATTTTTATTATAAACAATTACCACCCTCCTTTTTTTGCATTTACAAAATAATTTATATAAATGTAATAAAAGGTCAACTATGACTATCAAAAAAGTCAATCTCTTAAATGACGTTGTACTTGGATTTTTATTTTAGATCAAATTATTATTTTATACGCATAATATTGGATTCTCGTTACAAAATAAAAAGATTTTATTGATGAAAATTTTGTTGATAATCCGTCGAAAAAAGTCATCGCCATTGAATCTCATCATCGAAAAAAATGTGGATTACTGATGCATTTTCAGTCACCGACGGATGATGGTCAATTCGTTGATGATCCATCGTAAATCTGTCAAAAACTATCGACAAAAAATACGATCAGAAGCTTTTTGTTTGTGTAATAACCTGTATGTAAATATGTAAAAACACCGTAATTTACCATATTTATTTGATTATTTTTTAAAATTTTGATAAGTATTACTAGTCATTTGTATCCTCAAAACTCACCAATGTGTACTTGGTTAGGCATGACAACAGGGCGGGGATGGGGCGGGTTTTGTAATCCCCGGCCCTGGATTGTAGTAACATCCCTCGGCCCCGGTCCTCGGCGGGTACGGGGATTATCATCCTGTCCCCGGTCAAATCTCTAGCAATCCTCGGTCAAAACCCTATAAAACCCCATAAATAGTATCATTTAGTTTGATTCTACCGGGGATCCCCGTCCCCGGTTTGAGTCTATCTGGGATCCCGGCCTCGGGACCTGTTTTAGCGGGAAATCCCCGTCCTTGTTCGGGTCGGTGAATTGAGTTTTCTACCGAATCGAGACAAATCACCATCCCTATACTTGGTTGGCTACTTGTCTTGATGCATTATAGATATTTTTTGGGAACTTTTTTGATATATTTATTAGTGTAAATAATTTTATTTTTATTTTATATACATTTCTAAATCCTAATTTATTTTCATATGTTGTTTTTTAAATTAGTTGTTTCCAAAATATAATTTAGTGAATTTGTTCAACGGTGCCATCATTTGATGGTGAGTGGTGACTGTATGACTGTGAAAGATGAAGACAATATGAATAACTAATAATAGAGTAAATTACATTTTTGGTCCATGTGGTTATCATCAACTATCAACTCTTGTCTTTGTTTTATAATTAATTATAATTTTAGTTTATGAATGTTATTTTGTTTCATTTTTGATCCCTCAAACTAACCTCACGTTAAAAAGACCCGTTAAGTCAAAAGTATTTTGGTCTTTTCCACATTTATTTCATTTTCCTTTAAAAAATAATGAATATATTATACATTATTATTAATATTAATATATAAAAACAACTGAATCCTTCACGACAATACCCCAATCTTCCAAACCCTTCCCAGCATCCATCTCCGACAACAACTCTCCATCTCCGGCCACCACCTGTACTGATTGATTGAACCCAACCCATGGCTACCACTACGACCCCTCAATTGGTTGAACCCAAACCCACAATTGCTCCCCATCGATCAATTGAACACACTTTGTTCATCTTTCCATGCCATGAAGAACCGAAACCTGAATAAAACTCATAGAATAAACCCACTTTTCAAACTTCAAACGCATGAATCAAAACAATTGTTCATCTCCTACCATGAATCGAACCCATTTTCAGAAACCAATATGTTGTCCAAGTTGATCAAAGCAAAAGAAAAAAAAAATAGAAGCAAGAAACTTAATCCAATGCATTGAAAAAATCATATGTTTTTGACCAAAATAGAACTCAAATTGAAACCAGTTATATAGATCTAAGACGAAGTTTTTAAAATTTTAAATGAACCCTTAAGTTACAAATATAAGATGGAGCTGTTAAATCAAAAATAAACCCTTAAGTTATAGATATGAGATGGAGCTGTTAAATGAACCCTTAAGTTACAGATCTAAGATGGAATTATGTTTTTGTAGTTGTAGATCTAAGATGTAGCTTTGGAGTTCTAGACAGAAAGAGGAAGAACAAATGGGAGCGATGTTCGGAGGCTTCGGTGGTGCTTCGATGAAAAAGAGGGTACCGATCTGCAGGGGGTTCACGTAGGGGTGTAAATGATACGAGACAACTTGCGAGCTACTCGAGATCGACTCGGTCAAAGCTCGGTCAACACTCGACTCGAATAGGCTCGACTCGTACTCGAGCTCGACTCGTACTCGAGCTCGACTCGATATATTAACAAGTCGAGTCAATCTACCCAATACTCGACTCGAAAGACTCGCAAGATACTCGATTATTTTATATATAATTAGTTTTAAAATATAATCAGTTTTTATGATAAAATTTGTAAAATATAAATAATAAAAACGTCTTATATTTATAAATATTTAAACAAAATTATGCATTTTTTAATTATAAAACTTAATCAATATTTTTTAAAATCACAATTAAAAAAAAGACAAAGAAAAACTATATAAAATGTTAGTGAAATTGTCCCACATTGAAAGAGAGATAGTACAGGAAGGGAGAACAAATGTTATAAAAAGATAGGGAGGTGAATGGAATTTCTAACTTTGTCTTTTTGATGATAAAGTTTGAAGTTGATCCTTTAGTTTTATAAAAACTAGGAGAATACCTTTAAGTTTTAAAATTTATAAGAAAAAAACCTTAAAATTTCATAAATTTCAATTGGTGAGTTTGGTTCGAGTTTTATTCGAGTTCGAGCTTGGTTCGAGCTTGATTTGAGCTTAGTTAAAATTACATTGTTTTATAAAAAATTATTATAAAATTATTATCAATCTTCATCGGTATCCCATGTCGGATTGATTTGAAGAGTTCCGTTCTCTTGAATTCTTCGAATAGCCTCTTGGTCATCAAGATTATCAATGTCGAGTTCTTCATCATCGTCATATTATGAGTAAATGCCGTCGGTATCGGTAATTGGCGGCATGCTTAGTCCCATGGAGATTTCATTTTCTTCCAGATTTTCTTCCACCACTTCAATCTTCATCTCTAACGATGTCTTGTGTTGAATTATATCAACGTCATCCAAATAATTCTTCAAGCAGATGCAACACTTCACGAATTCCGGGCTTAGTCTTGTCCGACATATGGAAATGATCCTGCCACTAAAAAAAAAAAGCAGCCTCCAAAACTACGGTATATATGTATGTATGTATGTATGTATGTATGTATTTATATATATATATATATATATATATATATATATGTGTGTGTGTGTATTATATATATATAATATTCAATTATTATATGTACATACTCTTTAATTTTTTAAATGAAAATGAAATAAAATAGAAAAGACCAAAATGCCTCCTACTTAATCCATTTTTAACGGGAGTTAGTTTAAGGAATCAAAACTAAAGTAAAATGATAACCACGGTGACCAAAACTATGGTGACCAAAGCTGTAATTAGTTCAAAAGGACAAAAGGTGATAATGGGTGATAATCAGAGGACCAAAAGTGTAATTTACTTCTAATGATAATAGTAAATTATGGATTGATCTGTGTGCTTTTAAAGTTGTAATGAATTTGGTCCCTGTTTTTTTTTTCAAAAATATCCCTCTAAGTTTGTATTATGGTAATGTTTTGGTCCTTTCACCGACAACGATTAACTCCATTCGTTAAGTGAGGGACAATTTGATCCTTTCTATTTTCTACACCATTTTCCTTTTTGGAAAATAAATAATTAATATACACACACATAGGGATGGCAACGGGGCGGGGATGGGGCGGGGTTTGCAATCCCCGGCCCCGGCCCCGGTTTGTGTACAGATTCCCCGGCCCCGGCCCCGTCCCCGGTCAACTCTCGGTCAACCCCCGGTCAAACTCCGGTCAAACCCCGGTCAAACCCCGGCCAGTAGTAATAGACCTTGACAAAACCTGGAATAACACCAAGATCTAATGTATCAACAGCAAAAACACCCATGATTTCCCATGTTTGACAAGATATCAGGTTTACATAGTCTTTRCAATYACGCCTGGTGCATATTGCAGCAAAACTCCCATCTTATCTCAATCTTATGGAAACAATAGCTCCAATCTTATCTCAATCTTATGGAAACAACTCAACAAGTGAAYAAAAATACAAACATACAGTAGCTTAGCCGGTTAGCTGTAACTAATAAGGAAATAAAGTAATTCAACAAACAGTAGCCTATTAATACATTAMTAGTAATACGTTTAACAATAYAAAKAAATAATCAAATAAAGAAACAAAGATACAGTAACTGTTAATAAACAATAAACATATGATGAATTGATGATATGAACTTAAAGCAAAGGGTTTACGGCCCTGACCTCGAATCCTCGATGGCAGAGACGGAGACGGTGTCGACTGTCAAGTGSGGCCTGTGGTGTCGCCTGTCGAGTGCGGTGACGCTGGTGAGTGGTGACGGTGACAGGCGTGAGCCGACAGGAGTGTGGAGGTCACGAGGACGAGGGTCGACGGACGAGTGGACGACGGTGTAGAAGATCTCGAAGTCGACGAGAGCGGAGAGTGGAGACTGGAGTGTTGACGAGAGCGGACTGTCGTCTGTCGAGAGGAATTTTAGGGATGGATTGAAGCCTTGAAGGAGTCGATGTTTGTCTGATGGTAGGGATGGACTTGGAGTATTGGAGAAGTTAATGACTCAATGGACTGATGGAGGAGTGAATAATTAATGGACTGATGGAGGAGTATGGATTTGGACTCTGACTTGGAGGAGTGAATAAGCCCAAAAACTGTAWAAATATCAACATAAGCCCAAATAATTAAATATTTAATATTTATATATATACCGGGTACGGGGCGGGTCGGGGGATACTATACCCGGCCCCGGCCCCAACCCCGGTTTGCCTCAACCGGGGATCCTCGGCCCCGGCCCCGGTACCCGGTTTAGCGGGGAATCCCCGTCCCCGTCCGGGTCGGGTGAACCGGGTTCCCCACCGGGTCGGGCCAAATCACCATCCCTACACACACACACACACACATATATACACGTTATAAATTTATATTATATTATATATGTGTGTGTATGTATGTATATATATATAAGACACTATTTATCACCAGATCTAAGCCCCATAGGGATTATGCTCCGGCAATCCAGCAAGAAGGCCTCCTTTACCCCTATTTCACCATCTTAGACGAATTCTCTCTACCCCTTCTCTCTTTTTGTTGATCTCCGCCATCATTGCATCAATCGATCACCCTTACCACCAACGTCTCCCTCTTCCTCCTTTGTTTGCTCGATGCACCAATTGACTACCACCATCATTGTGCACCTCCTCCTCTCTTTTTTTTTCTTGTTGCTCTCAACACCCCATTGTGCACCCCACCCCACCCTTGGCCCGGTGAAAACCCCATTTTTCCTTATATTAGTGAAAACAGTGAAGGTCCAAAAAACAAGAATAAGAACACCAAAAGCTAATACAAATTGTGATTAGGGTTTTATATACAAATAGAAATCCCTATGGTAACAACCCCTTTTTATGGGTTTGTGTTTTAAAATTGAGTTTTGGTGATTAAAGTTTGTATTTGGATCTGGGTTTGATTTTGAGTTCTTGGTGTTATTTTGTTGTTTGTATGTGTGTGTGTGTGTGTGATGGTGTAAGGTGGTCAGAAATGGAATAGTCGTTGGAGTAGAGGTGTCGCTGATCTTCACTTGAGAAGAATGGGTGCGAGTGGTTCTAGCTTTCAAAGGGAAGGGCTGTGGGGATAATTTAATAAGACAAATTGGGGAGAAAAAAAATTGAGAAACGATTAAATTGCCCCTCAATTAACAAATTGGAGTTAATAGTTGTTAGTGAAAGAGACCAAAATGTTACAAAAATATAAACTTTGGGGACTATTTTGGAATAAAAAAAATTCTAGAGACCAAATTCAAGACACACTTAAAACCATAGGGATCAAATCCATAATTTATCGTAATGATGACATGATGATGATGATGATGATGATGATGATGATGATGATGATGATGATAATGATAATAATAATAATAATAATAATAATAATAATAATAATAATAATAATAATATTTTAATATATAAAACTATTTTACTTACAAAAAGCATCATAATTGGTTGAGCTATCTCCGTTTGATTCATATTCTCTAAAAACGTATAGATTTGGTTTGCTAAGTTGACACAATATATATATATATAGGGGTAAGATCAAATGTTAACCAAAGTTTTTGTGTTAACTTTGTTAACCGATCTTGGCCATTCAATCTTTCAATAAACGGTTGTGATTAATTATGATAAAAACTTATTTTTTTAAATTTAAAATTGCAAAAAGATAAGTGAACAATGTTGAAAAGGGTATTTAGGTWAAAAAAWRTATGTAACTCCCATATCATTAATTAATTGGGAGTTACAAAATCAAAAATTATATGATTTTTTTGTTAATGTAAGAACCATATGAACACAACTATATATATATATATATATATATGAATCATTGTGTCAAATACGAACAAAAATTTGACATATATATGAACTTGAAATGCATATCATTTATGAACACAATATGAACATAATAAGAATAACTGCTATACGAAAGAAAAAAAAAAACAGGTATGAACAGCTTGTGAACAATAGTTCATTTATTATAAACACATTCAGGAGCGATCATTTGTCAATTGGAGTTTTATACATGCATTGCATCCACACCGTTTAAGGTTCACCCTTGTTCATATATGTTTTTGATCTTATATGGTTGTTCACCCCTTGTTCATATCGTATTCACCACTTGTTCATATCGTATAAAATATATGAACACATAACCCCAACGCTATGAACACCGGGTGCAAACACTTACACAAATATAAAGATTTGGTATCAAGCTTAAAAAATAACATTTGTGTTCATATGATAGAAGTAACATGAACACAATGGTTCATGATTCATAAAAGTCGGTAATATGACAATATAAAAATGGGTCGTGCATGTACTTCAATTTGAACATGTGAATTAGGTACGTATTTTAATAATTAAAGAAAAAAGTTATCAATACAAGATGAGTTATAAAAAACACAACACATCGTAATGAACATAATTTCGATTAAAAGGAATCTAAAAAAAATAAAAATCTATTACCAAGACATTCGTTTTTGTTAATTTCTTCAATTCCCGACCTCGAACTCCGATTGTCATCATAAACCATTTTAATCTTATAATTGTTGTCGATTTATTTTTCATTACGTTTATCCATATTAGCTTGATCGATACCGAAATTTTTTACTGCCGTGTTTTCTATGCGAATTAAAACTGATAAAACAATAAACATGAAAGATCAAGATTAAAAAAAATAAAAATATTAATATTATAAATGCATATTTTTTGGGATTTGATGATTTGTAACTCCCTATTAATTGTTTGGGAGTTACATATCAAATAAATTTACTGAAATATTTTTGTAATTAAAATATGAACATGACCTAAACCTACAAGAAGAATAGAATTTGATTGGTTGTCATGGTTTTCAAAGTTAACACAAAGTTGTTGGTTAACATTTGATTTTCCCTCTATATATATATAAGGCGATTTACTTGCAAACCAAGCCATTAATACAAACCATGCAACCTACTTTTGAAGCGTAGATTTCATCAATGTATAGTCAAGATCTAATTAAGTTATTTATGTTAATAAATATTAAAAACTAGTCAATTAAAATAGTCTGGAAGGAAAAAATCGTCTGGACCTCCTAATAATTAAAACTGGATGAAATCGCGAAAATTTAGCAGGCATGATCAATAGAACTACCTAGTCTTTTTGGATTAGCTTTAACTTTCCGTTTATTTATGGACGATTTTTTTTTATTATTAACACTAATTTTTCCATTTATTTATGGAAGATTTTCCCCCTTAATTTTTACGTTTATTTATAGAAGATATTATTTATTTTCATTAATAAAACAATGAACTTCATGAAACAATGAAACAATGAAAAATGATTCAAGAAACCATGAAATTGATTCATGAAATTAAAGAAGTTTTAGAGTAGATTGTTAAAAATAAATGACTAAAGAAATTATTTTATTTTATTTATTTGTTATAATAATTTTTTTTATTAAGAGGGTGTTTGAAATTGCTTATAAAAGCTGCTTTTTAACTTTTTTTCAGTCTGACACCGATGATAAACTGTTTTTTGATGTTTGGATAAGAAAAAAAACTGTGTATACCTGTGTCAAACCGGTACTAAGCTGTTTTTGATAAATTAATCTTTCCTGACTTATGAAAAACTGTTTATTACTAGTTTACAATTTTAACCATGTTTTATTTAACTCCGGTTTGATACCACATAAGTTAATAAGCACTTTTACAAAAAAGAATAAGTTGTTTTAAATAAGCAATCCCAAACATCCCTAAGATTGTTTTATGAATTAATATATAACAAACCCATAAAATAATTAACAAAATTCTTTCATCAATAATGTCGGAAGTTTGTCTAAATAAATTGGTACCAAAAATCACTAAAATCATCAAAATCATGAAGAAACCACGATTTTTTTGAAAATCTAGAAAAAGTCGGAAAGATAACATCTCAAATCATGGTTATTCTGAAAAAAATGGTAAAATTAAAAAAAAACCCCGATAATATGAATTTAACAATTATCTTGATTAACGGATATATATCATAATGACAAATATGTCCTTATTAATAAAAAAAGAAAAAAAAAACAAAAAACTCTGATTGGTTGAATTTAATTTACATGGTTTGTACGAATAAAGATGGTTTATAAATTATTGCTCCCTGTATGTGTTTGTGGACTATTTTTATAGACCATTTTCTAGAAAATAAGATTTTGGAGATCTGATTGTGTCACCAAATTATGGATGCTATTCAACAAATGATACTATAAATCCTAATGTGAATATATATATATATATATATA
>NC_037540.1:12456363-12460506 GCF_001531365.2 Cynara cardunculus var. scolymus | reverse complement strand
ATTAATCAACCTCTCATAATTACAAAAAAATGAACAAAATGAAAAATTATGATTGGTTGAATGCGGTTTGCAAGGTTTGTACAAATTGAGTGGTTTGCAATTGATCGCTCCCCTATATATACATACATATATATATATATATGTGTGTGTGTGTATGTGTGTGTGTGTGAGAGAGAGAGAGAGAGAGAAAGTTTGCATGTGTGAGAGGTCGTGGGAGAACTTATAGAAAATGAACCGAAAAGCCATGAAAAAATGAATGGAAAATATATTAATATGGATATCAAATTTTAATAAGGAAATGATATTTTTTGGGTGTAATTTGTTTTGCTCAAATTCTAGTTATATTTCGATGATTTTCAATTAAAAATTTAAGGAATATTTCTATTTTTAAAAAAAAAGTGATTATTATTGTCTTGTTAACATCTGTTGAGTCATCTTAATCTAATGGTTTAAATGAATTTGTCGGGATTTTTTTAAGATTTTCTCTGAATATTTTTTTCTCTATATATCTATACTATATTATAAAGCATCTGACAAAAACTCTTAAAAACCATTTTTATGCATGAAGTACTGTATATTAATGCATATTACTTAAAATTCAAGATTACAAGTAAATTATGCATAAGTACAACTTATTAAAGCTCTGTTTGAATTCGTATAACTAACTACGGATAAACATAATCAAATAGAGGATAAACATCTCATTTTAAAAATATAAAAAATTTAAAATATAATTAAAATAACTATCGAATTCTAACAAAATAATTAATTATTATCTTTATAAGAAAATTATATTATTAAACAAAAAATAAATAAAAATGCATCACATAAATACACAAAAAAAAAACAAAAAAAATTAAATAGTTAGTTTAGTACTCTTTTAATATTTTATAATATTTTTATATTTATATTTTGTTCAAAAATAAAAACAATATCACTTTCTCAAAACCACATAAAACTGTATTATAACATCGATTACGACAAAAAATAACATGAAACAATAAAATCAAGATGTATCTCACTGCATTGTGCGAATTCCATTCTTACGAGTATCATTCTAGTATATATAAAATAAAAGTACAAAAATTATAAAGGCCCAGTTTATTTCTATGTATAAGCTCTAACTCTAAATTTACATGTCAATTGTCTCAAAAGAACCATATTGTGGAGCAAGCTTGTCCGTCCCCAAAAGAGAATTTGATTTGTAAACTGCTCACGCAATTCAAGCTACGTTATTCTGCAGAGGAGTACATTAGTTTTTTTTTTCCTGATTAACATGGATATTCAACTTGTTTTGTGAGTCAACTAATCTTAGGACGACCACCTACTTCACGGGTAGCCTGAAGTCAACGTATTTGAACCACTGTGGCCATAAGAGAATTTTATTCCTCCTTGGATTTGAACCTGAGATCTCTAGGCATTTCTGACCTTATAAAGTCCAAGCTTAAACAAATCAAGTATCATTCGTGTGGTTTAATACACTAGTTGATGTACGGTGAAAATATTTCTTATATCAAAGAATCCTGTACTTTTATAGAAATGACCTGATGGTGGCAATACAAATAAAAAAAAAGTTAGGTTTAACGTCTAATGAGTTCAAGCAGTTTTCATACTTAATATATAACGGTAAAACTAAAAAAATATTTAAATCACAATTTCTCAAATGAAATGTATTTAATATAAAAGAAACATATTTTCCAAAACCCACCATTTTCGTGATGAAAACTAGGTGACTAAAATACTTATTTTAACATGAAACAAAAACTCAATACTCATTCAAAACGTGAATAAAGTTTAATAACCAAATACTAAAAACATGGATAAAAATCTATTATCCAAAACATCCAAAAATATAGATAAGGTACAATATCCAAAACCACAAATCATGGATAACACTCCATATCTAAAACATCGGCGGAAATATGAATAATACACAATACCCAAAATAACACCTTTTGATGATGGGGGAGACACTTTTTCATCGATCATGGTGAAACACAAAGTAAATGTTATCAAGTAGTACCTGGGTCATGGTCCCGATGTCTTAACTCCTCTCAATTTTTCACCGCAATACGTAAGGTCAAATCCCGACCCCATACGAGTTCATCTGGATCATACCCTCGACCTTAGTGTCTACTTACACATCATAGAGTTACACCTACAAGCCAATGGTCCCGTAACCCGACTCCACACGAGTTCATCCCCAAAATACCTCTGATGACTTAGTGTTAACTCTACAAGGCTAAAACCTCAAACGGGTCCCTATTCACAATAACAAAGTCTCAGAGTCCAACCTTACACGGGTTCCTCTGTGCAATACCTACGGTCTTGGATCCAAGGCATAAGAATTCCTCTCTGCAGTACTGAGACGATCAAGTGAGAACATCAAAATTCCTTACTTAACTAAAAGATTGACTCACCTGCCAATTGATCTAATGCATTACAGTCTAAATTACATTACTCCAATTGAATGACCAATACACTTAAAACATGTAATGTTCAAATAAAAAATGCAATAAATGTTAATCATGCCTAAGCTCAATATTGAGCAATTTAAATTGGACAAATGTCCGCAAAACTCAAATGGCCAAAATAAGTCGATAGTTCCACACTTATTTGACTACTCAAATAAAAGTCAACATAAGCAATAAAACACATTGCTTAATAAAAAGGCAAACTCATGCCCAAAAGTATGACTAACCCAAAAACATTTGGTTGGTTGGTACAAATCATTTTCCAAATTAAGTCATACCATGTAAATTTCTAGAATATCCCATAACACAATCATATATTTTCCAAGCCAAATACAATAAAAATGCATATTCGTCAAATCAATCTTCATTTCTAAAATTAATCATCAAAAGAACACAGTCTTATGATTTATTTATCAAAATGTTCAAAACCCCCAAATGTAGGCACTTTACTAGAATTATAAAATTAAATGGACCACAAATGCAAATTTCATCAACTAAACAACACATTTGACAAACGTCAAGTAAAATACGTTAAGACTTCAAAATAGACAATTTGGGCATGTATGTAATTTTCACAAAGCAACTTGAAACTCACCTTGGTAGGTTAAGTTAAACCTAGATTCCAAACCCGAAACACTAGCTTCCATTAATGAAGATTTCACCATCTTCAATTCATCTCCAACAAGGATATATGGTTTCTAAACCAACCATTTCCTGAAGTCTAGAAATGAACCACAATGAGCATAAGATTTAGATCTACAAGAATTCCTAAATGGGAGCTTAAAAGGTTCATGAAACTTATCACTGCTAGAACTTGAGATCTCCCAACCAAAACTCTTCCATGGAGTCCTTCCAAATCCTCTACTCAGACTTCCAAACACAAACCTTTGAAGCAAAAAAAAGTTAGATCCCCTTCAAATCCTCTAAATATGTTGCCAAAGGTTCCCAAAATTTCCAAGAGGATGAGAGAAATGAAAAGAGTGAAAGATAGTGAGCAAACCCTAGCCAAAATAGACTTAAAACCCCGTCAGGGGCTTCCAATGACTTGGGAAGTGACTTAAGTCGCTTGGAAAGTCCCCGGACACAAAAATCAACCCTTTAAAGTCTCAGGAAACTTGTGAAGCAACTTAGGCTTCCTGACAACCAACTTGACATTTTGCTTTGTGTCCCTTAATACCCCGGATGGCTTTCGACACAACTATTCTTCATCCAAACTAAACTATGACCCTTGATTTAAATGCCACAAAAAGTCCATAATGGCTAGACACCAAATGGCTTGCTAAAACAAATCTACACCCTTAAACGATTAACGGCAATAACAGAGGTGTTACATTCGCTACCAAAAATTCTACCGTATAGCGACAACATTGATTGATTTTCATAGATTGTATTTGATATAGACACAAAGTCATTGCTATATGTATTTGCAATGTCCATTCTTATGTTGTCGCTAAAGACCACTGACAGGCTAAGATCGTTCGCATATTCCTAGTGGGCAGAATGTCCGCACAATGTCGGTGCAAGTATATGCCGACACTATGATCGCTTGCAAGTAATAAAGTGGTACAAAGTACCGAGATCGTTCCCACAAAGAAGGTATGATTGAGATTTAGAGATTTAGAGATTTAACACGAGCTTCTTGCACGAGTTTCGAGATGTAAAATAACTT
>NC_037540.1:12454300-12456263 GCF_001531365.2 Cynara cardunculus var. scolymus | reverse complement strand
AGTGGGCAGTGCTGTCAAAAAAATACAGGTTTTTGGAATAATACTTCTTCCTCAGTGTTTCATCATCTTTTTAAAACTTTTTGGAATAAAAGGGAAAAACAACAAAATTGGGCATTTAATAAAAGCAAAAAGGGAGTAAATAAAAAGGAAATAACTCTTAAAAATAAGAGTTATCAACCACCTTGTCATGTATCAAATGTTCTTCTATTTGAGTTTGAATTCTATGTTATGTAGAATGGTATATAGATTATTATGAATGTATAAACGAATAAATAATAACATTTTTATCGCATTCGGGTTTCATTTTATAGGTCTTATGATGACTAAACATGTCGAAGGAGAATTTTCTAGCCAAGGTTTGTGCAAATGTTGAATATCGTTAAGTTAACTAGAATTTGAGTTTGAATCACATCCTTAGGTATCATTAACCATTCAAAAATATTTCCAGAAACGGTGTTTTGAGTTATTGTTAAAAAAACATTTGGATTGTATAGTGTGATTGCTAGGATTCGTTAATTAAAGTGATGAAAGTTAATCTCATTGAATATGACCGTAATAACATAGAGGTAAAAACGTCGTTTGGAAATTTGAGAGTAAACTGTATATTTGGTTCATGTGGTTTAGTTATCAGAAATTACAGATTTTGTCACCGTGGTTCGTTTATTTGCCTGTCATTGTGGTTTGCAAGTCCTACGAATTTGGTCCTTCTGACTAGGACCGTCAATTTTTTTTGTTAAATGCCTCGTACGTGTCCCTTACATGAGGGTATTTTAGTAATTTACCAACTTCTTAAAAGAAGATCAAACGGGAAAAAAAACCCTCCCCCTTCCCTTCCTCCTTCCTTCTCTTCTTTTTCCCCAAGACAACACGGGTGTCTAATGCTCTGTTGTTGATGCGGATGGCGCTCTTGATCTTGTTTCTTATCCTTTTATGTTACATGTTTTGTATTGCATGACATTGCTTTATTATTAGATGTGTAAAAAATTATGTAATGCCAAAGATGAAAACGATGCAGTTTGTGACATGATTATTAAAATATACCAGATAGATTTCATGCCAAAGATGAAAATATACGCATTTCAATGTAGTTCCATATAGAAGTCTTGTGCTTTTCTTATGACGATCATGAAGTCTCATAGCCTTGTCTATGAGCATGAGGTTCCACAAATGGTACTTTATGATACTGTATTTGAAGCAGTTGTTCGAATTTATTATTATATACTACTGAACAAGTTCTTGCTGAAAGTCTTGTGACTTTTATCATGAGTAAGAAGTTTTGTAAGTGTAACTATGAGAAAAGTGAATAAGTTTTTGACATAAAAAGATCTGAAAATGCATAAAAGCATATACGGATACGAAAGTGGCATGAAACAAATTGATTTAACAAGTTGTCACTGAAATTGACAATACTACATGAAAAACAAAGAGTTGTAGTGTATGGTAACCGCTTTGGAATTGATGATGCATTTATTGTGTAAAAAATAAGTGTAATAACTTTCTAAATTGATTGTGCACTTAGTGTGGAGATTGCTCGAACACTTGGCATATGAAATATAAGTGTAATTGTTTTGTGAAAACGAAGTGCATGCATAGAAAATTACAGTAAATGACATAAAACGTTATCTATGTTGATATGAGTATTTGGCATGAAAATTCTGATATGATAAATCGAGTTCATACTAAAAATAATGCATAAACATGGATTATATATATATATATATATAGGGTTGGGTTCACGTGAGACCAGCATGTTTTCGTGAGACCCGTGAGACCACATTATTACACGTAAACTTTACAGCAAAAACACTGTGAAGGTTTAAAAAAAGTCGAACCTTCACAGCAAAAACAATGTGAAGGTTTAAAAAAAGTCGAACCTTCACAGCAAAAACACTGTGAAGGTTTTAAAAAGTCACCTTCACAGCATTTTGCTATGAAGTTTCAAGTGTAAAATGCTGGTCTCACG
>NC_037540.1:12414196-12454050 GCF_001531365.2 Cynara cardunculus var. scolymus | reverse complement strand
TATATATATATATATATATATATATATATATATATATATATATATATATATACACATATACATATATAAGCAAGGCGAAGATTCGTACGAGAAGGATAATTAAAGTAAGAAGCGTAAGAAGGAATCTAAACTCTTAATCATCTTTAATCTCAAACTCACTCATGAATCGTGCTTGATACGAGGATTAATCCAGTGCATATTGGTAACGAAATATGTCATATAATTGTTGTCAAAGGGTAATAAATTAATTGTGGTACTGAACATTAGTGATGGAAAACTATAAAAATAAACCTTTAATACATTAAATACAAATTGTTAATGCGTACATTAAACCCCCTACATGTGCAAACTTAAGTATGCCAACTAAGTCGCAGATACATATACTTATAGGGTTGGGTTGATCAACCTGTTTTTATGATACCATTTTTTTTACACTTGAAACTTTATAACAAAAAGCTGTAAAGGTAAAAAAAAAATCGAACTTTCACAGCAAAAACACTATGAAAATTACCTTCACTACGTTTTGCTATGAAGTTTCAAGTATAAAGAAATAATCTCACATGTCTCATGAAAACAAGTTGGTTTTATGTGATCCGAACTCTATACTCATGTTCATAAAACATGTTCAAAAAATCCACAATATAAGTTTTTATATTATTTTCTATTAATTCAATAATTTTTTATATTAATTTTTATTTTTATTTTTTTTGTTAATTTAAAAAACAATTTAAATATTGACACAATTGTATACTTAAAAAAAAAACAATATTATGTATAAATATTTATTTTAATAAAAAGTAACACTAACTAATCTATTAAAACAAAATACATACATTTAGGGGGTGTTTGGGATTGCTTATTTGAAACAACTATGTTTTTCTACAAAACCACTTATCAATTTATTACAAGTCAGAAGGGTTTAACTTCTTCAAAAACTTATTATTATCGGTTTGACACTGATATAAGTTGTTTATCTAAACATTCAAAAGTGTTTATTACCGGTACCACAACGAAATAAGTCAATAAGTTGTTTTTATAAGCAATCCCAAACATCCCCTTAAAACAAAATTAATTAATATATTTTTTATAATTGTTAATTATTTATATATTTTATAAATATGTGTTATAAATTTATCAAACAAGACAAAATAAAATGGTAAAAAATAATAACATAACTATAGGAAACGAGGTATGAACATGAGTTCTTGTTCAAACATCTACATTCCTATAAGACGTTGTGACGGAGCAAAAACCTCCATCTCATGGTATTAGCTATGGGGACTCATCACCATACGTTGCTAGTTTGAGTCTTACAAGGACTACTGAATATTTTTCTGACTATCATCTATAACACTACTGACGATAAATTAAGATACATAACCATAAGAGTGGTGTCTGATTGGTTTGAACTTGACTCCAAATATCAAAAGTACCAAGAGGTCTCAGGTTCAAATCCAATGAGGAATAAAAATCCCCTTGTGGCCACGGAGGTTCAAATGCGGTGACTCCGCACTATCTGCAAAGCAGGTGGTCATCCTGAGATTAGTCAGCTCGCATAGCGGGTTGGATATCCAGATTAATCAAAAATAAATAAATTAAGATACAGAAAAACTAGTCCAGAAATTGAAGAAGAAGAAAATTGTCCAAATTTTATTAACAACAAATATATATTAAAAAAATGAAATTATGGTTTGAGAAACTTGTACTAAATATTTATTTAAGACAAACAGTATTTTTCGGTCCCTTACATTTTGTACATCGATACGACGCAAGAAAGTGATATAACATCTTGAAAACAAAAACAAAGACAAATAAATTGATATCGGTGGTTATTTTTATTTTTATTTTTTTATATTCATCTCTAACAATATTAAATGTTTATTCGATAAGTGCTTAATGTTAGGATTCAACATTATAATTTATTTTATTGGGAAAGATTTGTAGTACATTAAAACGTATCATATACAACAATTTATCTGGTAAGCGCTTACTTGGGTAAGAGTCGTCACCTCACTTACCGGGTAAGACTCTACATCCTTATCATCGCTCTTATCGGGTAAGATTCTTGGCCCTTGTCATGTTCATCCTGTGAGGAAAATTATCCGGTAAGTACTTAGCGGGTAAGCGTTTAGTAAACGGCCCCTTACCTCATATTACTTAATTCTCCTTATGCATCAAGTATATTTAAAAGAAAAAACGATTAATTATTAAATAATTCAAATATTTAGGCAAAAAGTTAATTACAAATAATACGAACCAGCCACACATGAAACCCGCCTTAAAGGACATTAACGTGGGAGGATTTTCCGGTTCATTTAGCAGTTGAGGCTATAAAGAGGTATAGGGTTTATATTTGGATAAAGTCGTCTCTTCCTTTACCAACTGAGCTACATGCCGAAAGTTAAATAATACACATATTGAACTCATGACTTGTCTTGTATTTGGACGAAGTCATCCAACTTTTTTACCAACCAAGGGTGTGTTTACTTGAGGCTTAATGGGCTTATTCGCACATCCAAAATGGTGTGTTTACTTTGGGCTTATTCGCACAGATCAAAAACAACTCTTGTCCCCATTAAGCCCAAAAAAAGACCCTCATACCCTCGGCCGTGAATCCTAGCGTATCTTCTTCCTCAAAACACTCCCTCCCTATAGAGCAGACCAGACCATCAGCAACAACTACATGACGGAGCTAAGCTTCCACAGGTTCCACCACTCCTATCAAAGCTTGACTAACTACGCCGATACATGGCCTGTATGTGCAAGTGGAGCCGCCGACGGATTTGAATAGGAATACGGAGTGGTTCACGTACCCCGGCGTCTGGACCACCTACATACTCATCCTTTTCTTCGCTTGGCTTGTAGTTCCCTCTGTTTTCGGTTGTTCTGTTGTCATGGCTTGGACCACTGTCAATCTCTCTCATGCTTTGGTATTTGTTTCTATTTCTTCTTTTTCACATCGGTGATTAGCTGATTACGAATGTGTGAGAGCCAATTTTTAAGATTTATGTTTAGGTTGATGCATTCATGATGTTATGTTCAAGGATTTAGGGTTTAAAGCCTGAATTCTTTTGATTACAGATTGCTTGATCTATTTTTATCATTGGTCTTTTTGGTTATTATAGAATTGATGAGGACGTATAGATGAATTTAGGTGAGTAACAGACATTTATTAAACAACACATAGCTCATCCTTAGGGGTAAATCCGTCATTTATGTTATTCAGACTGTTGATTCAGATAGAAAAGTAAACATCAACATAAATTTATGTAGACAGACAAATTTATCCATACAGGACTTAATAGAAAATTTGGTAAACAGCCCCTAATTAAGTTACACTCCCTCCCTAAATTTATCCATTTGTTAGAAAACTTGAGCTGGACGAACATGTCTTATATAACAAACCCAATCTTTTTTTACGGGCTTGAAAACTTACCACACCCGTCCTATAAACGGATCGGGCTTGCCTATGGGCTTGTTTTTTTTGTGTTTTTAAGAAAACAAAACTGATATAAAATGACAAGTTATGTAAAATAATTCAAAATACACATAAAAAATTCCAACTTAAAATTAGACATAAATATGCAACAATGTATATACTTAGGAAAAAAATCACAAAATATAGAGTATCAATAAATGAAATGACCATATGAGCTAATAAGAATTTGATCAATTGTTGTAATTATGTTTTTACTTTTTAGATTTATAAAAAGTGTTATTATCATGAGTCATAATTAAGTGATAATTAATAAGTATTAAGATTTTTCAATTTTATTCTTAAATTTTAATTAAAAAAATTAATATATATATATATATATAGAGAGAGAGAGAGAGAGAGAGTTTGTTTCAAATACAACTTATCGCATTTGTACAACCAATGCAACCCAATAAATTGAAATATTTTTGGAAATGATGAGAGTTCATTTATTATGATTTAAATATTTATGGAAAATGAATACGGTTTATTAATTATGATTAATACTTTATATTAGGAAATAATCAAAACTTCTATAAATTACATATTCATCAAATTAAATAGACGGTTGAGATTTAGTTGTATTGGTTGTACAAATGTAAGAGGTTGTATAATAACCGACCTCTATATATATATATATATATATATATATATATATATATTAAAGGAAGAACCAAGAGTATTAAGGTGGCATCATGAGAATTGAGTATTGAGGTGTTGGTGAATTGTGGTTGAGTTTGAGATATCCCACATTGGTGAAGAGTTGAAAATTTTGAACAAAATGAAGTGTATAAAAAAGGTGAATTGGATGTCTTTGTGTCAAATATGAGGTTTGGCTCATAGAGTTGTTTTTTTTTATGACCCTTTTGAAATCTATAACCATGATTGGAAACCAATCAAGCCAAATGGTATAAATTATAGTTCAAAATTAATTATATTATAGTATTATATCTTTATATATATATATATATATATATATATTAAAGGAAGAACCAAGAGTATTGAGGTGACATCATGAGAATTGAGTATTGAGATATTGGTGAATTGTGGTTGAGTTTGAGATATCCCACATTGGTGAAAAGTTGAAAATTTTGAAAAAAATGAAGTACATAAGAAAGGTAACTTGGATGCATTTGTGTCAAATATGAGGTTTGGCTCATAGAGTTGTCTTTTCTTTGGATGACCCTTTTGAAATCTATAACCATGGTTGGAAACCAATCATACCAAATGGTAGAAATTATAGTGCAAAATTAATTATATTATAGTATTATATCTTTATATATATATACTATATATATGTATATATTAAAGGAAGAACCAAGAGTATTGAGGTGACATCATGATTATTGAGTATTGAGGTGTCCCACATTAGTGAAGAGTTGAAAATTTTGAGCAAAATGAAGTGTATAAAAAAGATGAATTGGATGTCTTTGTGTCAAATATGAGGTTTGGCTCATAGAGTTGTCTTTCTTTGGATGACCTTTTTGAAATCTATAACTTGGATGGAAACCAATCAAACCAAATGGTAGAAATTATAGTGCAAAATTAATTATATTATATATATATATATATGTGTATGTATATATTAAAGGAAGAACCAAGAGTATTAAGGTGGCATCATGAGAATTGAGTATTGAGTACTTTGCAACACGATTCTCAAACATAGTTAGATAACTTAAATTAGCATATGGTTCTAAGATTGTTGTCAAATCCTCTTAAAAACTTTTAATGTACTCACATTTGTCTAAAAAAATTTAGAAGAGTACTTCAAATTTAGTCTATAACATTCATTTTGAAGATGATATTATCACTACCGCGCAACGTGCGGATAGAAAACTGGTATATATTAAAGAAGAAACCAAAGGTAATGAGGTGGCACCTTCTAATGCTTAGAACCCCTCCTATCTTTTTTCTCATTTTTTTGATTTTTTTAAATGTTGAATATGTTAAAGACTTTTTTGCCCCTGGATGAAAAATGTATAGCTCATAATTAACACGGGTTATTTTTGTAATTTTGTATACCCAAGTTTAACCTCCAACTTTTGATTTACTCTTCCATTTACTTTCTTTTATTTCTTAATGAAATTTGTTTTTTAAAGTTTCAATAATAAACAAAATGAAATCATATAAAATCCTTTAGTGAGGGATGAAGAAGGTGAGAGATGAAGAAGAATTCAAAGATTTTAAAAGGTATGTATAAATTATATTCATTAAAAAAATGTGATTTGTTATTATATATTTCTTTTTCAATGTTGTTGGATATGTTGTTATCATAGGATATGATTGTGTTTACGATTGGATCATATAAATTGTGTTTACGATTTGATCATATAAATTCGAATAAAATTTTGATATTTTATAATCACATGATATGATAAACTTTTTTCGAATTTAAGCTTCATCAACAATAACTATTTATACACAACAACTATTTATTCATCTTCATCTCTCACACCCTCTCAAATTCTATCTCTATCTTATACATCTATAAATTTATTTTCTTTTTCTTTGGTTTTTCTTCTATTTTACTATTGATAATTTTCATAGTTTCTTTTTTCACTTCTCCCATAATTTTATGTATGTTTGTATCGTTATTTAGATTGCATTATAGTTTTTATGCATTATGTCATGAAGATTTGAAGAAATCTTCAAGTTCGATATTTGATTTTTTGGTTGCAATATAAGGTAAAAAATTTATATTGATTTGTATTGATTTTTTGGTTGCAATATGTTTATATCGTGATTTTTGTTTGCATTATAACTCTTATGTATTAGGTGAAGATTTAAAATGTTCAAGTTCACCATGTAATTTTTACTTATGTTGAACGTTTTTTGGTTTGCAGGTTTTCGAAGTCTTTAACGTTTATATATCAAATCTTGAAAATTTGAACTTTTCAAGTTTGGGTTGTGGGAATTTTTTATTATGATCTAAAGTAAGGATTTTATGCAAGTTTGTTTTGTAATTTAGAGTGTATTAGAATGTTATGTATGTTTGTATCATGATTTTGATTGGATTATATTTTTAAGTATGTTCTTATCGTAAGTTTATTCGTATTATAATTTATGTATGCTCATGTTATGATTTTGATTGCATTATAATTTTATCTATTGGGTTATAAAGATTTGAAGTTTTAAGTTTGGTATGTGATTTTTTACATAKCGTATGGTTGGTCCATTCACTATTGTGTTTTTAAAGTCAAGGTGTGTGTTGAAGATGAAAARTGRTACATGTACATYATCCTTTGAAGRARACATATCTTTATGTGGARTATTTTTTATTCTTAAGTTTGTGTCAGATTTCTTAATATTTCCGTCGTTATTATTACTCATTTTATTTAGTTTTACAACTTTATTACTAAACAAATCTCTCTCTCAATATATATATATATATATATATATATATATGTGTGTGTGTATTAAAATTTCACTAACTATATTTTATTTAACTTTTTTGAATAATTTGAATATGATTTGTTAATGATTCTATAACAACTAATATATATTTATATAGACAATTCTCACATCATTAATTAAAGCACTCATGTTACCGTGCAATGCACGGTTCCCATACTAGTTTCTATAAGGTAGACCCAAACTCTTTTTGCATTGTCCATGTCCGTCCGTTGATTTTAACAAGTCAGTCCGGTTCCATCCATTTCTTTGAAAATAGTAGTCCAACCCCCTTTTTCTACCCGATTGGACAGGACGAATCTAATGGGTTATCCTGCTCGTGGACAACTCTAATATATGATGATTTCACTAACATTCCATTTTTTTTTCAATTACGAATAGTTAAAATCGTACATTTTTCAACTATGGATGACTTCAACGATAACAATTACTTAAGCTTGATTGTAGAAGGAAAATAATTGGTTGTTTACAAAACGCTTACCCAAGTAAATGTTTACCATGTTACATTACCTTACGAGATGAATGTGACAAGGACCAAGAATCTTACTCGGTAAGGACGAGAGAAGGAACAAGAATCTTACCCGGTAAGTGAAGGCAACAACTCTTACCACGGTAGGTAAGAGCTTATCGGGTAAATTATTGCATATGATGTTGTTTTGGTGAACTAAAATCTTACCCGATAAGTAAGTAATAGTGTTAAATTTAACTAGTAAGCACTTATTGAGTAAGTTTTTAATAAAGAGTCCCTAAGATTCAAAGACGGAGAATGCCAAAGTGGAGAAGATTTCATTCACTTTAATACAATGTTACAAAAAGGAACATTAAGAAAATAAAAGAAAAAAACATATCTAAAATATAGAAAAGGACAAAACTATCGTTATCATATTTATTATTAATATCTAACACGGGGGAATCGTACATCAACAAAAGGTTGCACTGTGGTTTCGTTAATTCCCTCAAATTGTTTTCATTTATGCATTTGATGTTAGACGTACCTATTTTTTATTATTCACCGTTTTTTAACACAAAAATTACTGTAAACAAGATGAATCTTTTTCTCAAATTTTTCATTACAACTACCTTTAGAGCTTTGGTAAAACACAATTACTTTTTACGATTCATTTTTTGTTGTTCATGTGCGATTGTTGCATGTGTTTATGTTTACTTCGTGATTACGAAGAGCAACTTGCAAAAGTAAAATGGGCTGATATGTTTCTGGGTCTAATTACACATCATTTGCACCAAAAAGACTACAGCCACAATAACCAACACCACAAATCACTTTTTTACTCTGTACTCCCTTCACCAGAATCATCCTTATCAGGTTCCTTGAGGAGATCAACCAGATCACCTTGGTCAATGCACCTTCTCATAACACCAGGAGGAACCAACCCCATTGCGGCAATGCTGTTTGCAATCACGTTCACGTCCGTCGTTCCTCCATAGAAACCTCTACTTCCACCACCTGTATCCGTGTTGGCCAGAACAGACGGAAACTGGCTAGATCCACTGATGAGCAGCCGTAGTGTATCCCTAGCGCTCTTCTCTGAATCACTTTCTTGGACCAATGGGGGAATGCTTACGCTCATAGCAGGGCTGGCACTTACCAGATACGCTTGACCTGAGGAGCAGAATTCGATTACGGGCACATGAACTATAGGATCACACATGAGAGGGGTGAACATTGGGATCTGTTGTGAAGTCGGCATAGAGAGGGGTAGAAAAGGTGGGATTTCAGACAGATTAGGAATTGGTGATGACGACCTAGGAGCAGAACCTGCAAGCAATGCTGAGAAGGGTGGTAACGTAAATGATTCGGCTGTTGATGATGTATGTGGGGGTGCTACCGTGTATTGGAGAGTTGAAACAACAGGCGGACACCAGCAATAATATGGGGAAAATAGAGACGATGCTGCTATGGGAGGTACTTGAGGTGCTGCGCTTAAAGATGGCATGTCCACTGCCTTCCCTGGTTCTAGCCCACTTAATAATGGGAACAAGCAAGTTTCGGGAGTAGTAGAAGGTTCTGGAAGCTTGCCTTTTTCATAGTTATTTAATGTACGCTCACCAGTGCCAAGAGAAGGAACAAGCTGCTGTTTTTCGGAGCTTTTTCGCCTCAACTTGTCTCTCACCACATTTCTCAAGGAAGCCAAGTTTCTGGGTGGGCCTTCTTTGAAAGAACTTGGCCTAGGACTCAGGATGCAGCTTCGGCCACGTGAAGGCTTTGATGCCAAGGATGGAGATTGTGAATTTTGGGCAACCTCAGCAGCGTTGGTATTTGAGGCAGGGGTTCTTGAGACAAGTATGGTATTATTATCCAGAGGAATTGACCCAACAAGATAAGTTCGAAGATGATCCACAAAACGTTGTAGCCGTGAATCGCTGATTCCGGTTAGTTCAGCAAGGGAAGGCTTCCTATCAAGTAAATTCTTCATCTAAAACAAGATGTATATATCTCATCAGTATGTATGGTTTTGCAATGCATAATAAATGTGACCACTACTTATTATTTGCACGTTATGCGCTACCTTTTCAAGCAATTCATTACCAAGAAGTCTGGACTTCTCTGAGCACCAAAAGTAGAAAGGATCCCTACTGGGAACCCTGATAGCAAAAGACCGACCAGAACTATCCGCTGGTATTCCCTCAATCACCACAGAAGAGCAATCTGATATGTTTCTCAAGATTGACAGCCTCTCTGCATAGCCATCATCCGCAAGAAATGATATGCGCAGATCAGAAGTTGGCAAGAGTGAGAGAACTAAGTTTCCCCTGTCGCAATGCAACATGTATATGATAAGCATCTAGAAATTAAGAAATACAACCACCTCCAACAAAAAACTAATGTCGACTCTAAGATCATTTTTATGTGTAAAAGGCTTTCTTCATTTCTCCTTCTACCACCTAAATGCAGCCTGTTGATGTAAATTGATGTTCCTATTATCTATTGCTTACATTTTTTCCCTCGTAATTTATTCTTTTTTCCTTTTTTTTTTTTGGGGGGGGGGGGTTGATGCACAAGACATGTTTCTCCATCTTACCTGAACTGCCTAAAACAGCTGTGTCGCTTTAACGACAACAGTACAAAACTTCCACTGTTTCAGTTATCTAAAAAGTTAACAAGTTGCTCACATTTACTTCTTAACTTGGTGATTATTTTAACCAGGTATGACCTCAAACCCTTACTTAAATAACATGTTAAACAGAGATTACTATTGCTATTGCACAGATGCATATGCTCGTCAAAAGAAGTTAAGACAGGTTAAATGAAATGAAACTAGCCTCTTAATATCATTCACATACTTCTAACAAAAGCATAACTAGCCACCGAGGAAAAACCTCAGCAACCATCAAACTTGCTACTTCAGACAGGTATACATTGGCATCGACACATCAATATCACATGGAAGAAACAAGATTGTCTAAGCTTATAAAGCAAGAACACAAAGAGCAAGGAGAACTTTTCTAAACATGTGTCTATTTTGGATAATGGGGTACAGAAATTGGCAGAAACAGGTATTACAGCAAACAGACAAACATCAAAGATGTACAAAGAGTTGGATAATAACAAGATCTGCAACAAATGTGTGAGTATTTGCAGTATATAAATATTATATGCTTATAAAAAGGAGCTGCAGCGAATTCCAGAATCCAAAGAATCTAAAATACAATGTTAACATGGCATAACAATAACAGTATACAATATGAGAGCATGAATCTACCTTTACTTCTTCTTAATTCAGAGATCATAATAGAATACGCCCAGTTTACCTACAATGAAAAGACATATTCATATTGAAGCAAGTACATGTGACCATTAATAAGCTAATATACAGGCACCTATAATTTCTACATGTTAAAAGCCAGAGCACGTAATCCCAGTATAAGTCTAAAACATTAGATTCCTTACCAGGAGAGTTATCAATCGATTTAAGCAAGTTATAAGGAAGGGGCAGTGCATATCATTACTTGCTAAAATAGATAACACAAGCAACATTTTTTATGGTATTTAATTTTAAACATAAACAGGATGGTCTTATCAGGTTACCATTTAGAAAGACAATTTGCAATATAACAGACAGAGGCAAGTCCTATGAAGAAACATGTGTTATTGCAGATAAAGCAACACCCAATTAGTACTCGAAAAATTGTAGGTGACACACAATAACAGATCGTTTCCAGCTGCAGCTGATCTGACATAAGATGTCATTCCAATAACCTCATTGTGGCTGCTGCGTGTCAAATGCAGCAGCTCATGATTTACAATCTCAGGCCGAAATACAGTGGTCCATAAGCCAATCAAATAGCTTCCAACAGCCAATATCAATTGATCAGGTTGAACAATACATCCCCAATCATGTACATGACTCAAAACTTGCACCACTAACAGGTTTAGGGATTAGAAAAAAGAGGGCGCGTCCTACATCCACATCAACTATGGTGGAATAATGCAACCTAATTAGATATTAATACACACTTTGTTCTCATATTACAAGCGGGTAAAGAGTAATATTGATTCTAAGGTAAAGGAAGAAGACCGGAAAGCATCACCAAAACCATTCCATACTGCTTACTAAGCAAGGGAACTTTAGGGAATGGGCCACAAAGATATATGCAACTAGATATCTACTCCCAAAGAAATATGTTAGCGGTTCACATAGCGCCACTTATGGGTTCTACAGTCACATGGTAAGGATGCTAAAGCTGTAACATTCAAAGATTATGTGCTTCCACATGTTGCCAAATCCCTGCACCAGGTTCTTTGAGGCTGAAGTTCTTCTAGGATGCAGCAGGTTATCTACCATGTGCAGTAGATCAGATTTTCGAATTTTTTACTACGAATTCAGAGGGATAAAAGGATGGGAACACAACACAAAAAGACGACGAAAATCACAAGTTTCAAAATTAGAACCAAAAGAGAAAATAAAAGATGAACTGAAGTAAATGATTCAAAAGAAAAAAAAAATAAGACAATAACATATTACTTCTCCTAATAGTTTGGACTACTATGGACACAGTACAAAAAAAATGATAGCACAGTGAGACTTAGGTGTTTATTGTATATTATCTTACATATTTGCATAGGATCATGGAATAACTTTTTTTCTATCATTGAGTTGGTTCTAGACTTGCATATATACGCATATGCAGAAGCACCCCTATATCCTTAATTGTTTATAATCTTAGAGTCCTAGTAACCTCTTATCACAAATTTAGATCCTTGTGCCCATATCCTTGCAGCATCGAAAGTGCTTGGCCCTAGTGAGTAGTGATTCACTTAAAGAAACATCACTGACTTGCATTGAGCAATGACTTAATTTATCTATCATATTATAAACAAATCAATTTTGATCTCAAGATACTCAACTGGTCATGTCTTGTTACATGTTATCCACCAAAAATAACATCATTACCTTAAATTCAACAAGGAGTTGACTTTTACCTATCATGTTAGCCTGATTTATCCTTCAAATTTGCAAGCCCAGCTACAACTAAACCACTTACAGCTAATATCTCCATAGTCAGTATTATGTATAGAAGTTGAAAGCCAAAATATACACTCATATAAATAAATAACTGTTGCTTTCAGAAGAGAAGATATACAAAGAAAAATCTTAGCACATCATACATGTTACCCCTGTAACCATTAGGGGACCAATAAGGAATGCAGCGTTCATATTTCAATAAGATATTGATAAACACTTATGCATTCATTGATAACTTGTTGAAGTGCCAAGAGGTAAATCTAAGATGAAAGCAATCTTGGCAGATGTACAATTACACCTGAGGACAACAAGTTGCATTGCAAATGATATTTGAAGTGAGAAAGGAAACAAACAACTACCTTGCACTGGTTGGAATAAGAAGTGTCCCTTGTTTGTTGATTTTCCCAACACGAAGTGATACAAGAGGAATACACAAGCACCTTGCTAGCAAACCGACTTCTGATGGCTCAAAATGCTGTCAGGTAAACCATGTTGAAGAATAAGTGTCAGTTAATAGCACGTTTCAATTGCAACACGACAATACATCATCACGAGCATTCACTTTCCTTGTTCAGGCAACAGGCACCGAATTGGGGTCTTAAAAGATCAAAAATAATAAAAACACCCCAAAAAACAACATTAATTTATCTCCTCATAAATTTTCTGTGAACAGAAGAACATTTCGAGTGATCATCCAATAACATTTCAGGTGATTTTAGAAGAAACCATAAGCAAATCCTTTGAAATGAATATAAGTCACATGATTATCATATTTTAAGACTTTCTATCGAGTTTACATAAATAGGAAAGCTCAACGATTCGCGGAAAGAGTAGCGTGCATATAGATGGAACGTATTAGATGTATTACGAATCAACAAAACACAAGTCGTCTACCCTAGAAGGATACCTGACTTAGATGCGACAGCAATCGGTCTTCAGCCACGCTAGATACATTAAGCTTGAGCAAGGGCTTCAACCTCTCATCGGCACGACAGGCTCCCATCACTTGCATATCAAGAGCCTGTAACCACTGAACGACCGTGCCTTCTTGAGTGTTCCGTTGCATCAACAAATCGCTATCGCGGTCCCCATCGCCAACAAACAAATCCGTCAAACGGGCAGCAAGTCCGATATCGTTTCCATTCCTCCTTGTCAGGTAATCTCCGGAAACTGCCGTCGAAGAAACCTCATCGGTACCATTAGATACCGGTGACGAATCATCGCTTGATTGTTGTTGATCGTCGACCTCCCGATCACTAAAAGATGGTCGTTTTCCAGAATTATTCATATTGATTGATTATAACGCAGATCCTTAAGACAAATTAAAGGTTTCTTAACAGATTAGAAGAATATTGGAGTCTAATTGATGATTAGAAACCCTAGATGGCAAGGGGCTAAAAAAGAACCTTCAATTGAATCGATCGATCGATCGGTCGGTCGGTCGGTGAAAACAAAGATCGACTCGAGGGATCTGATCCGATAAAATCTGCAAAACGTGAATAGTAGCAGATATGCAAAACAAGAAACGCAGAAACGAATGCAAGGGAACTCCTATATAAAGAAATGACGTTACGGACTTGAAAAATAGGTTATTGTGATTCCAATTTGTGGTTTCGAGTCCGGGTCCATCTGTTCTGTGTGGGGCACACGTTGACGATTAGACATCGTTGGCCTTGGATTTAAAGTGGGCCCGTAGCCAATCAAAAATGCTTACTTTATTTAAAGCAAATTACTGGTTTTGTCCATGTGGTTGTATGGAAATTACGAATTAGATCTTAAAAATAAATAATTATAAGCATCGTCATCATGGTTTATTTTTGTTATGCTTTCCTTTTTTGATCCGGCTTTGTTAATCTAGGTTTTATTAGGGCATTTATGTGTCCTTCACGTGAGGGGTACTTTGGTCTTTTGACTTCATCATTTAAAGAATTTTTTATAGTATTAGTTTAGATTCCGCTTGTAAATGTACGAAGCAATTACAGTAAAAGAAAACATAAATCCGTTGATAAACAGAATATAATCAAATCAAACATTTCTTCAACTTCGACAGGCTTTAAAACGTAAAAAGACGTACATCCGTTGAAACGTTCATTGATGCATAACTCATTTGTTAATACAAATAATTCAAGACATAATTTTTGAATGAAAACCCCATTTTTTCATCTTAATACAGAGAATCTAAAATGCAGACTTTAAGACATAATTTTTGAATGAAAAAAAAAACCATTTTTCAACACAGTGACTTCAGCACAAAATAATATGAAATCTCCATTGATGCTCCTTGATAGCTCGTAACCATTGATTGTCGTTGGGGTTTTATAAATGTTCGTAGGGACGGTCCATACCTGTTGACTCTGCCATCGGTGTTCCTTATTGTTCGAAACCTTAATCCCTTTCTATTTGTTCAAAACTCGATAAAAACGTAGATTTCTCAATCCAAACTACGATGAAACCTTAACTCTGGAAGGGGTCGGAGATGTTGCAGTGGTCAGAGACGAGTGAAGGGAGCCATATAAGGGGGAAGATGTCGGAGATAAGGTAGGGGTGACGAGGTAAGGAGCTGTAAGTGGGGGTGGATTATTTTTTTTGTTTTTTTTTTTTTTTTGTCGACTTGTATAGTAGCATCTAAATTGTACAATACAAAATTATTAAACTAAATGACCAAAATGTCCTCACGTGAGAAATACATGAGAGAGTCTTAATGGATCAATGGTTAATGGAGTTAGGTCAAGGGACCCAAGCCGCAATAAAATTGAAACCATGATAATGATACTTGTAATATTTCGCTTGAAGGACTCGATCAATAATTTCAATATAACCATAGGGACTAAATTTGTAAGTTACTCCTTTATTTATGATTCATCAAGTAGATATTGAATTACATGTTTCGTCCCTGTGCTTTCGTGAAATTGTTGGATCTATTCTCTAATCTGAAAAATTAACGAACATGCTATCGTGGTTGTATTTTTGCAACGATTTGGGTTCCTATTCCTAACGTCTGTCATGTTTGACTATCTGGTATGTTAGAAATACAGGATTAGACAACAATTATCAAGAAAATGGACAGCCTTGGGTTTGTTCGTTAAAATTAAAAGGGCGAACATGGATAATGTAAAAATAGATATGGACAGACCCGTCCAGCCCATTTATATTTATAATTAATATTTTTTACCATTAATTAAAATTATACTAGTATATTTTAAATTTTAAATTATTAAAGTTATAGGATGATGTTGTTTGTTTACCACTTAATGATCTCATCAAGAGGTTCAACTCTAAATTTTGTTTTTCATTTTTTTCTCCACTTGTTGAGATCAATGTGTCATTTTAATTGCTTAAGATTTTAATCGCAACGATGTTTTTTTTTTGTTCTACATTTGTTAATTAATTGTTAGTGATCAAGTTTATAAATTTATAAGAATTACACTTTTTAAGCTCGTTAGCCCATGAGCAAGTCCGACCCATTTATTTGTCGGGCAACGGCAAGTTGTCAAACCCGAAAAAAAGTGTTTGGTTTACAATATTAGTCTCGTTTGACAAAAAAAAAACAAGTTAGGCCCAACCAGTACTCAACTCAAGCCCGCAAATGACCACCTCTAGTTGAGAGCTTGGAGAATGATGTTTCTTCTGCGTGATGCTTATGGAACAAAACCATTAGGTTACTTTATCTTTGAATTTGGGTTAAAGGGTTTCATTTTCAAATGAGTCGAGAGTGTCATCTTCAGATCTAAGTTGAGAACAACGGTGAAAATGCAAAAGCATTTGAAACCAAAACAAAAGGATTCGAATCTGGATTAACGATCGAATCATCATAGGATGAAGACAATTAAGAAATGGATGGTTGGGCTGAATAATTTGGCTATGATCGACGAATTTGGGTCGAATAAAACCCAAAAGTAGATAGTTGGGTTAAAGAGTTTAGCGATGACCGACAAATCTAACTGAGTTGAAGAAAACCCAAAAGTGGACGAGTCAAAGAATTTTGAACTTGGTTTTCTCTAGTAGAAGATGATTTTTCTTAAAATAAAATAAAAAGCAAAATACTCTTAGGGGCTGTTTACCTAAACGCTTGTCTGGTAATCGCTTACCAATATGAGTCAATATTGTAATTTATTTTACCGGGTAAAATTGTAGTACATCAAATTTGTATCATATGCAACAATTTACCCGGTAAGCGTTTACCCAGGTAAGAGACGTCACCATCACTTACCTACTAAAACTCTTCATCTTTACATTACTCTTACTGTGTAAGATTTTTGACACTTGCCATTTTTATACGGTAAGAAAAATTACTCACTAAACACCTACCGGGTAAACATTTAATATACGGCCCCTTAGAATCCAAATGTTATTCCAACGCCATTATTGATAGACATAAATGTAACTACAAAGGACCATTTCTGTAATTTTTCATATTAGGGACCCGATCCTTTATACACGGACAAATACTGTAATTTCACTTTTAAATAAATATTTAAAATAGCTTTTAATAATACACAACATTCTTATATAATTGGTTAATAAGTCAATAAATGAATAATTTATTATATTGAAATAATTTTTTCTAATCAAAATAATGCATAAAAGTATCTCCAATAATTATATTATTTTAAAAGATTTAAATACTTAAAAGATATTTATTTTAATAATTATATTAAACTTTCTTCTAAAATAAAAATAATAAATCTTTAAATTTAAAAAAAATAGAAAAAATCCTCTAAATATTCAAACAAAATCAATATTATAAAAAAGATAGTTACATATCTTTATCTATACTACCTTATAAATCAAATTTATCAAAATTCTTAAAAACAATTTTTAATGCACAAATTACTATACATTTATGCATAAAGTCTTAAAAATAACTCATAATTAATTAAGTACTACTACTTTATGCATTCAGTTCTAAAATCTCTTAATTTATAATTAAAATAACATATAGTGCAAGTTACCAATGCACATTATTACCCTTTTTTTCATGTTCCCAGGATATTTTTGACACATTTCACTCATGCTTTCACCTTCTCATACCTCTGTCTTCTTCTCCCCATCCTCCAAGGTAAGATTCAAACTAAAATCCACCATAAGTTATTAAAAGTTGTCTCATTCATCTCTCATTCAATTGATCCAGAACTTTCGATCTCGTTTTCGATCTCTTGATTCTTTGCTCTTGGTGTAAATCGAACACATTTGTGGAGTTGTTTAAATATGTTAGATTTTAAATATATTGGATTTTAAACTTTCATACAATTTTTTCCATCGATAAACTGTAATTTGAACCATAACTCTTATTTATTCAAATTGCATTAATATGTAAACATCAAGTGTAACTTATATCATCGTTAAATTTTCTCTAATAAAATCAATAAAACTTCAAAATCATTTAATTTCATGACTCACATCACATTACACGAATAGACAACTAATAAAGTTAATCAAACAAAAATAATTTACCGTTTATTTTTAAAGAGGAAGTAGGAGACGAAAAATAATGGTGTTGAGGGTGGGTGGTGGGTCCCAAGAGGAATAAAAGATGACTCATGACTCATGAGTATAAAATATCTAACGGAGAGGGTCCCACCCCCAATTAGCCTTATCACGTGCAAAGCCGGGTCCCTTCTCTTTTTCCAATTATATCATGTGGTCCTGATTTTAATTATGGAGAAAAAAGGTCGTAATTTACTTAAATATCGAGTAAATTACATTTTTAGTCCCTAAGATTAACACAAAAATATACCTTCTGTATTTATGTAATATCTATTTATACTATATTATAAAATATTTGACAAAAAATTTTAAAAAATATTTTTATGCATGAAATACTGTTTATCGATTTATATTAATTAAAATTCAAGATTATAAGTAAATTATGCGTAACTACAATTTATTAGAGCTTTATGTTTAAATTTGTGTAACTAACTGTAGATAAACATAATCAAATAGAAGATAAACATCTCACTTTAAATATAAAAAAATCTAAAATAGAATTAATATAATCATTGAGTTTTAACAAAATACTTAATTATTATCTTTATAAAAATTATATTATTAAACCAAAAATAAAAAATGAATTGAAGAAATACATAGAAAAGAAGAAAATTTAAATAGTTAGTTTGGTACTAATATTAAATTTTTTTCAAAATTTTTATGATATATCTTCATATTTATATTTTATTCAAAAATAAAAACATTATCGCTTTCTCAAAACCACATAAAACTGTATTATAACGTCAACTGAGACAAAACATTTTTATTAGTAAAAGAATTGAGATGTATCCGTTGCATTATGCGATTACCCTTCTGGTATTATAAAGCATTTGACAAAAACTCTTAAAAACCATTTTTTGTGCATAAAGTAATATTTATTGATGCATATTACTTAAAATTCAAGATTACAAGTTGATTGTGAGTAAGTACATATTATTAAAGCTTCATGTTTCATTCGTGCAATTAACTGCAGATAAACATAATTAAATACAGGATAAACATATCATTTTTAATATAAAAAATTTAACATATACTTAATTACTATTTTTATAAAAAAATTTATTATTAAATAAAAATATATATTAATTTGTTGTTAAACTTAAATTAAATTATAATAAAAAAATTAAATTAAAGAAATTATTAAAAAAATGAAAACTTTTAAATAATTAATTTGATACTAATATCAGTATATATTTTTTTTCAAACTTTTATGATATATATCTTCACATTTATATTTTATTTAAAAATAAAAAAGCTATTGTTTTCTCAAAACTACATAAAATCGTATTATAACATCAATAAAGAGAGAATAAAATGAAACATTAAAATCGAGATGTATTTCGATGTATTAAGCGAGTACCCTTCTAGTTATATTATAAAGCATTTAACAAAAACTCTTAAAACCATTCTTTATGCATGAAACATTGTTTATCAATGCATATTACTTAAAATTTATGATTACAAGTATATTGCTTAAAACCTTTCGTGAATCCTTGACCATTTATGGTCGTCTCTCCTCTGACACGCACATCACCTATCTCCCTTCTACCTTTCTTTCTCGGTCTCTAATCTATTAAAACCCTCCCAGGCCATATTCCGAGAAACCAAACCAAGCAAAACAGATCTCGTATTTTTCGACCTCTCTCTTATCTCAATCTACAATTTCAAGTGTAAAAAGAAGCAAATACAACATTACACCACATCCTCCATGACCACCGTTTCCTTCCCCTACCCTTACACCACACCTCCTTTCATTCCTCAAACACCACCATCTTTTTCCTCGAACATCGACCATTGTCTATTGTTTTCTAGTATCACCATCGCCGAATTCATCCTAGATCTCTACTAACTGTAATAATATGTATTGCATATATATATATGAAAGAGTTATATAAAGATGTAGAAGAGATTAATATATACATATATATATAGGTGAAGGTTCAAACGAGAACCCATGTGATTTATGAGAACGCGAGAACAACCCAATAACCTCAAATTTTTTTAATTAATAAATTAATTTATATTAAATATAAATAAATTAATAAGGGCAGTAATGTAATTAAGTAATTTTTATTTTATTTTAATTAATTATAATTATCTTTTTTTTCCTACACGTTCGTTTCCACTCTCTTCTCTTCCCTTGTGATTATTGTGTGATTGTGTAACCATAGCCTATCGAAACCATGAACAATCGAGTGTAACCATAACCTATCGAAACCATAAGTAATCATTGTGATAAATGTGTGATTGTCTAACCCTAACCGATCAAAACTATGATCAAATTGAGTGCGCAAGTGATGTTATAATAGTGATATCACATGATTATCACACCCATATCACATATTATTACACCCATATCACACCAAATCGTTTTCGTTGTAATAAATGTGTTGTCTAATCCTAACCTATCGACACCATCCGAAATCGTTGTGACAATGTCTAACCTAACTCATCGAAACCATGATCAAATCGRGTGATATTGATATCACATGATTATCACACTCATATCACACAAAATCGTTTAATTGATTTCGTCAGTAATTCGTTGTGATGAATGTGTGATAAATTAATCCTAATCGAATGAGATACCTTGAATAAACTGTGTTTCTTCTTCTTGTTGTTCGATTGTTGCATGCAAACGCTTCTTCTTGATCAATTACTGTTTGATGTTTGATTTCTGCGACTTTACGGCTTCTTTGTTCGTTGATTTCTCCTTGAAATCTTAATGGATACCTAATAAATGGTATCAAGAGCCTTGCCAGCTGGAATCTAGCCCTCATGGCCTCCCATACTTGGAGAATCCTTACCAATAGAGATTCGCTCTGGGTTAAATGGATCCACTCCTACAGGCTGAAAGATCGTAATTTCTGGGATGCCCCGATACGCAGTGATGTTGGTTGGGGCTGGAGGAAGATCCTGGGTATGAGGGAAAAGATAAGAGACTTTATTGTCTCCCAGATTGGTGATGGCGCGTCCACGTCTACCTGGTATGATAACTGGCATCCGGCTGGCCCCCTCTACCGGCATATCTCTTCACATAGTATTCTCAACTCTAATATTTCTCTCTCTGCTTCTGTCAGAGATATTGTTTTCCAGGGCAATTGGACGTCTCCTCTCCTGAGGGACAATTCCAACCCTTCTATCTGCGTCTCTCCCCTCCCTGTCCTTTCCCCGACCACTCCTGATCAGCTCCTCTGGAGAACTAGGGATGGCCGTCTAACTCCTTTCTCTGTTCGTGAGGTGTGGCTCTCCCTCCGTCCCAATGAGCCTGATGTCTCCTGGCATCATTTAGTCTGGTTCTCTCAAAGCATCCCTAGACATGCCTTCATTCTGTGCGTTGCTCTCAAGCAGCGTCTCAAGATGCATGATAAACTTCGGTTCTGGGAGGCCCATTCTGACCTGTCCTGTGCGTTCTGTCAGAACGGGCCTGATTCGCATTCGCATCTTTTCTTTGAGTGCCCATTTCCTAATCTGGTCTGGAATGGCTTAAAGGCTAAGATGAACCTCAATGGTGTCCCGGATAACTGGGATGATATTATTAGTATGCTCCAACAAGCCACCAAAGGAAAGACCATCTGGTCGATCATTCGTCGTTTAGTGCTTGTTGGGACCGTCTACCACCTGTGGCATGAAAGAAATAACCGTATCTTCAAAAGCAAGAGAAGATCGCATATTATGGTGGGTAAGACTATTACTGATGATGTCCGATCCAGGCTCCTCAGCCTGACTTTCAAGCCCTCCCCCAATGTTGACCGGGCTCAGCTTGCCTGGAACCTTCCTTAGCCGTTTGTTCTTTTGTGTTGTCTGTTCTTTGTGTGAGCTCCTCTGCTCTCCTGGTTTTCTTGGTGCGGTCTAAGGTGTGCCTTTTTAGGCCCCTTCTCCTGCCCTTGTGGTGTCCCCCGTTGTTTCCCGGTCTTGGCTTGGCTTGGGCCCTTCCCTTGTGGTCGGCTTCTTTCTATTTCTCTCTCTCCCTCTTCCTCTCCCTCTTCTTCTCTTTCCCTCTTCTCTTTTTCTCCCCCTCTTCTTTCTCTCCTTTCCCCTCTCTTCTCGTCTTTCTTCTTCTTTGCCTCTTTCTTTCTTTCCCTTCTGGGTGCCTTGGATTCTGGTAGTTGAGGTTTCCTCCTACCCGAGCGCTTCATTGTTGTTGTTTTAGCGTTTTAGTGTTTTTTCTTGATTTGGAGGGGTCCTCCCCCTCCCTATCAAAAAGATAAGGATAATCACTCTAATTTGAGGATTGTCATGTGATCGTGTAATCGTGTTTAAGATTTTATAATATCAATTTCCATTATTACCCTTTTGAATCTCAATTTTTTTTGAATCTTTTTAAATTTTAATTTTTATCACAATATGAGGTTAATAGGTTGTTCTCGCGTTCTCGTAAATCATAGGGGTTCTCGTTTGAACCTTTCCATATATATATATATATATATATATGTATGTATATATATATATATGAAAAAGTGATGTTATCTATTTACGTACTAATAAAGAACTTAATGATCGTATTTAAATCAAAGGAATAGAAGGGTATCAAGTTCATCGGGTTAGATTGAGTTTAAATGACCCTAAACCAATATTTTTGTGGATTTTACAACTTGATTTAGCATCAGGTAACTACTATTTAAATTCTTTTGGATTGAGTTTCATGTTTCAGGAAATGGTGGAATCCGTCTCTCGCAAGTGCGCAACTAGCCACTTGCCAGCAAGCACCTGGATAAACTAAAAACATGGAAACTGTTCTTATGCCCATTCCAATCTTGTCTAACTTTGCTAACTCCCCCTAATTGCCATTATAGCACGTGTGTGGCCTAGCCCATAAAAGCCATGCGGGCTTGACATCGAAGGCAAAGCAGTGAGAATTCTCTGGTCAAGTTTTTGTGAACCCTTAATTTAGGTGTATGTATGAGAGGAAAGTGAAATACGAGTAGGAGTATATGAGATCCAATATGGCAGTTTAACCTTCTCTTTTAGCAAACCAGACCAGACCGCAAGTTTGAGATTTTTACAAACCGTGCGGTTTGAATTGAAGTGTCCATAGCGGTCAAACGAGACCACAAAAGATGGTTTAGTTTGACTAGTTTAAACTAATTATGGAATATAAAGTTTAAACTATGAATTAAAAAAATTAAATCCAAACATATAACTTAGTAAAAAGATCAACAAATCAACCATATTCTATAGTCCTCACATCATAGATACTTTCCAAAGTAACAACTGATAAATTAAAGATGCGATGAACCCAAAAATTTGTTAAAACTAAGGAGTCATTTACCAAACACTTATTCGGATAAGCACATATCAAGTCATACTACCTCACCAGACGAATATGGTAAGAACTAAGAATCTTACACGGTAAGAACGAGACAAGGACCAAAAGTCTTAACCGATAAGTAAGGACGACGACTCTTACCATGGTAAGCGCTTACCTAGTAAATTGTTGCATACGATGTCGTTTTAGTATACTAAAATCTTACACGGTAAGTAAATAATAGTGTTAAATTTTACCGGTAACCACCTATGAGTAAATGTTTGGTAAACGACCCCTAAATTCCAACTTCAAGTAAACCGTAAAAAATATTGCATACTATCAAAAGTAAGAGAACTCATAAATATTAGTCCAATCTGTAAATTTAATAAAAGAATACGAGACTGTCAGCCTATATATATTTAAAAAGTATATATGTGAAGCAATGAGTGCGAAATGCAAAAGGCAAGATGAAACGAAAACCTTCCCATATGCAAAGCAATATTATATTTGTAGGTTCAACAAAATATCAACTAAAATACCACTACAAATTCTCACTCACTCCTTCACTTGCGCTTTTTGTTATCTGTAGCATTAGCATACTCGTTTACAAGTCCCTCAACATCTTTCCAAAACAGCCCTTCCACCAACACTCCATCCTTTGTGAACCTGCAAAATCATCCAGAAACTCATAAATCCCTAAACCACCCTACACAATAAATACCAAATCTTTTTCTTCTTCCCTTTACACAAATTCAACTTTAAGATGTTTAAAGATCGAGATCGAGGAAAAAAAAATACTTTTTTTTAAATAATTATGGTTAGATTGTGTTTGGTTCTACATGTGTTAGGTCAAGAGAAAAAGATCTACATCGATGACAATGTAAACTGGAAATTGTTAGAGAGGAGAGAGAGACCATTTTGTCACGCTTTTGGTGAACTCCACGGTTGGTTTTGCAGAAATAGATTTAGAATCAGTGCTAGCTATCGTAAGAGTATACATGTCAGAGAATCTGGGCAACTTAGAAGAAACCATCAAGCCGGTGCTAGTGTAAACAGAGCCCTGTCAAGATAACAACAAACTTGATCAATGAAGAAGGATGCCAGCTCTGTCAAAAGCTGAAAACAGGTCAAGTTCTACATCAGTCAATTTTTGAACATTTGCGTCAAAATGTCATGCAAGATATATCAATGAAATAACTAGACTAAATAACTGATATCCTAATAACATGATGTAACATTGTTTGCTTATTACAGATACTGAAGCAACTACGAAAAGTGATATAGTTAGGGAAGTCTAAGGTCCCTGGGGCACTGAATATAGTTTACTAGATACTGTGAGGTTTTTCTATTACATATACAGCTGTAAAAGACCATCCGGAAAGCAACAAGTTGCAAAAAAATGAAGTTAGACGTATTAAACCTAAATAATATAGCCCATCTTCTCCCCACCAAGACCCACAATGATTTTCTAATAAACCAAATCAGCCTTGTATATCCCACCTGAAAAAGGGGGGGGGGTGGTGGTGTTTATACAGCCGACCTGGCGACCTCCACCCCAAATGGTACAGCGGTTTTTTCCATGAACCCCCCAGCTTCTGCACAGTGTGGGTAAAAAAAAATTGCAGATAAAGATCATATGCAAAAGAACTTGAAAATAAGAAAGGCTGTGTAGAAATTTATACTTTGAAATTCAAGTTAGAATTTTCTGAATCTTTATGGTCAATTGTAGAACCTTAAGAATGTAGGACATTACCTCATAAAGGCCACCATATATGCAATTCCAATACTATATTGCATGTTAAATATGACTCCCTAAGCCCAAAGCAATAGACTAGCCCAATAACTTCTAAATCAACTTAAAACCGTGGTGGAAGTTACTAGTAGCCCACAGCCTGGGCCTTGTAAAGAGCTCACAAATCTCATTTTCTGTTCATGTAGGACAAGTTGTCACAAATCCCCCACTTAAAATCCTGATATCCTTGTTAGGCCCACCATTAAGGCATCAACCTCCTTGTTCATCGGCAATGTGAGATTCAGCTAAGATGTTACAAAAGCACCTGCTCAAGGAGTCATCATGCTCGATAAGATTTGCACCAACTATTATGATGGAATATGGTTTAGCTATGATACCATCTTGTAACATGACAAGCCCAAAGTAATAGACTAGCCCAATAACTTCTAAACCATGATAAAAATTATTGTATCCCACAACCTAGGGCATATAAGAAGCTCACAAATTTCATTTTATATTCATGTGGGGCGCGTTGTCACACACTCGCACCAACAATCTTCACGGTTAATATTATTAAGATAAGAGCTTCAAATAATGCCTTTAAAATACAAATAAACTCAAATGCAATTGGCCTTCAAGCAGGGTAGCACAGTCTTCGGATGGCCATTCTAAAGCAAAAAATGGTAAATGAGCAACTTTGACAAAAGAGGTTGGAATGGCACTCAAAACAGACGTAATGGAGCTTGATTTGCAGATCCATTTTGCAATATCATGTTATCAAATATAGCACCTTTGGTGAAGCTAAGATTTAGCTTAGTTCTGCTAAAGTACAATACAAATGGGATCCCTTGGTAGGAGGTCATCAAGTTTTAGGTATTTGCTAGAACTTCTTTGGAGTATTGTCCACATAATTAGTGACATGCATGCAAGAATAATGCCGACGGTCTTTTCAAAATATTGAGCTAAGGAGTTTCTCCTAATGATTCGTTCACTAATGTTGCTCATGGGTATAAATGATCAAGATTAAGAAGTTTTTACTAAATTTTTCCAGCCGCATGTTTGATGATTGATGAAGATGTAAGGGTTGCCAATCCAATCATACAGCTTATCCTAGCTCCACTTCTTTCATTTTGACTAAGCTCTTCTTGGTTTTTAGTAGCTTTAGCAGTTTATATTGTTTACAACAAAAAGAATGTTGCCTATCAATAACTCTATTTTTCAGAATGCTATTTATGGTTCGACCTATATGCTACCAAGCAGTTAGGTCATGCAGCAGTTTCTTATCCTTTATCATTCTTAAGCATATGATATGTTCTTGATAAACAATAACAGATCCATGCTAAAACCATGGCCATAGCAGGTGCGGTCCTAGATGGTGAAATAAAAGCCTGGTCCAAATTAATATATAAGTTGGGATTTATTCTTAACCGACAACACAATGTGCATAATGAAACATCTTCACGAGGCCAATTTGTAATCACGATTGTTTTGAAAACACAACCATGGCCATTGCAAGCTACGATGCAACATTCTTTTAGGAAACACTATATTCTATAACCAGCCAAGAAGGAATAGATGTGCTACCACCTAAGATTGGCATGACAGTTACAGCTCAGGTATGGTGTTCATGATATCTTATCGACCATGATGCAAAGATCCTTTGCAGTTCAATCTAACAAAAAGTCACTAAGGCTTTTATGTAAACACAAGTCAAATAAAGGCCAAACATTAGCATTATTCTTGGGGATTAACCTAGGAGTATAAAATTAAACATATAGCTAACTGAAGTACACAGATTGAAATCATCCAGTTCATTACCTTTAGTTATCCCTTGAACATTCAAAAGACTATCTTTAAAAACTAGAGGTTATCATCATAGCTGAAATTGTGATCTTATTGCTAAAACTGTTTTTAGTAACTGCAAAAGTTGGTTAAAACTTAAAATATGTGTTCATTTGGGGCTTATGTTTACTGAACATAAGTATTGGTGTTATGACTTAAATGAGATCCATATATTTTAATTTTCTAAAATTCTCCAAAAGGGTCTTGGCTTGCAGCACAACAATATTTTAGATTTGAGCATGAGAGTGCACTATATTAAACGACTTACAAACATACAAGGCTTAAAGAGTTATCAGAAAAGAATTTACTTCTCTTGAGACAACAACAGGTAACTAACAACCTTAACTAGTGTGATGAAAGATAATGGTGGTTATTTAAAGACAGAAGACTCAAGTCCTGAGACAATAAAAGAAGGCATTTCCTTAAAGATAGAAAAGAAGAAAAGACAGAGATAAGGAGGGAAGACGCACACATAAGGTAAAACTTAATGTAAGTCTATGAATAAAGAAAAAGCAAATAAAGACTTTCCGAGGGAGAACACCTTGAAAAGCTGACCTTGTTTTTATGCAATTAGATGATCATGCGACACAATCATCTCATTGCCAATTTTAATTTTCTATATAGCAAAATATGCTAGAAGATATATTATCTTGATGGCTTGACAAACTAAAAATAAGTCAACTAAAGCATATGATTTGAAATATTATTCCAGGTTTAACAATCCTTCAATAGAAAGTACAAGCAATTCGACTATTTTGAATGAAGGCATAACATTACATGTCAACCATGCCATCACAATAAGAATAGCATCAGAATATAGCCTATAAGGTACATCATCTATATTAACATTTCAAATAGATCCACATAAGGCTGAATATCAATAATCAATCCAGAATAAGTAAAAAAAACTTACTGCAGGAGGGTAGGTAAACAAAATTGCATTCTTTTCCTTCGTGTAGATGATCAGCTGCAATATCCCATTGAATAACACATACTTGCCATAGTCAAAGATCAAACGAACTCAATTGTCGGTCTACCAGTATAAGAAGCATAACACTATAAATCATTTATCTCCTTTGAGGTAAAACTGAGAACACTGAAAGTTCATTGATCCATTTTTGTAAACGTAATGCAGTAACACACTACAATAGAAATTCAATTTCAGACGTAAAAAGGATATAATACGATGCATCCAATGAGGAAATTTTTGTTATCCGGAAACTTCTTATTGTAAAACTGAGCAAAGAGGGCGATGATGATAATAATCGCTCCGATCAACAATCTAACGTTACTCGTTCTTACATCTTCACCGTAACCGCGATTCGTCACGATCTAGACAAAAACAAAAACAAAAATGTGACCATTGAAGCAGAATGATTAATAGATAACGTGAAATGTGAAATTCAAGATGCTTGTTAGTGAAATTGTGGTGTACCTCAGTGACAGTTTCATCGAGTAAGTGCTTGATGGAGTGATGATCTAAGATATTAGTCTTTTTAGGGTTTTTGATAGGGGCAGAAGTGGTGGTGTCGTTCGTAGTCGTCGTCGTGGTCTTCGTCATCTCCGATTTCTTTTCCTGTTTTTCCGATTGAGAATTCCTAGGGTTTGTCTGAAAATGAGATTTGGGGATTTCGTTTACTTTAATTGGAAAACTGATTCGTAGAAGCACGTTCATATGGGCCTAGATTGACTAGTAGTATTTACTCTTTAAGTGTTTAGACATGGAATTGGAACATAACTTCGGCCCAATTTTTTTTTTAAAAATAAACTAGTTGTGTATTCATGCAATGCGGTGGGATGTAAAATTTAATTATAAAATGCAAAAAAAATCATTTTGTATAAATACGAGATTCCAATTGAAGTTCAAGTACTTTAGATAGCAATCGCATTCCGTGTGAAATATTAGGGATGAAAAAAAGGCTTAAACAACAAATGCAGAAAAAAAAAACATATCTTAGAGAATTTACGTAATGTCATTCATCAATCCTTCTCCAAAATGTTTTGGAGAAAAACCACGGCATAACAAAATCACATAATGTATTGCACTTCATGATATTGGGGAGGGGGGGTACTTTTCAATTAAGTAATCCTTTATAAAATAATCATTGAATAAGATAAGAGGTGTTGAAGTCTGTAACTTAATAAGAGGTGGTGCTGAATTCTGAAATTTGAATAAATAAGACTGATTTTGTAAACTGATAAATGTCTGAATTTGTATAAATTGTCTATTTTACTCATTAGAAAATCAACGTTGAATTCATAGATATATTTATATAATTTAACATATTTATTCATCATCATTATGTTTTAGGTATGTCAATTACTTTTTGCTTGGAAAAGAGGATGAAGCTCCGAAAAAACTTATTGAAAGATTAAAATAACTTACAAGCTATTAAACGAGCATCCCATTTTTACAAATTTCAACATTACCTAAAAAATGTTTTGTAATAAAAACCAAAAAAGGCTTAAAAATAAACCCAATTACATCATTTAGAAACCAAGAAATTAAAGAAACCAATCTATAAAAACCCAAAACCAAAACTGAGGCCCTTTGTCAAATATATCAAAGCCAATAATCTCGAATGCAAAAACTGTCTACATTCCAGAAAAGCCAAACATGTAATCGGCTTGTGCAAAACCAAAAGCCCATTCCAGCTGAATCCAAAAAAACAAATGATATGAACATACAGAAAATTAATAAATCCAAAAACAACAACCCCGTTTGTAACATGCACACAAATGAACGATCCCAAGATGAAGATGAAACCATCATTTTTATAAAGTTGAGGGTTGTTTTGGTTATTTTTTATAAGAACAGGGGTTTTTTAGTTACTTTTTATAAAAAACAAGGGTTAATTTAGCTAAATTTTATAAAAATAAAGGTTGTTTTTGAGCACTTACCATTTTGTTTTATTTTAACATAAACAACCCCTATATTTTATCATTTTAATTTATCTGATTTTCTTCTCCATGGCCACCGCCGCCGTCCACCACCACCACCGGCTTCTCCAAAAACCTATCTATCTCGAGATCACAATCGTTTCCGCCAAACATCTCAAGAATGTCAACTGGAGAAACGGAAATCTCAACCCGTACGTCATCTTCTGGGTCGATCCAAATCGCCGCCTAGCCACCAAATCGGACGATTCCAATTCCACCAAACCCGTTTGGAACGAACGCTTCGTCGTCCCTTTACCGTCAACCCCCTTCGCCGCCGTTCTTACCCTAGAAATCTTCCATGCCAAACCCTCCGACACGCCGAAACCATTAGTAGGAACCCTCCGCGTTCCACTGGGGGACTTGCCTGATCCTGAAAACTCGGACCGAATTCGAACGTTCGATGTCCGCCGCCCATCTGGTCGTCTCAACGGTAAGATCCGTCTGAAAATTGCTCTCCGTGAACGGGCTCTACCCGATTACCAAAACACCCAAAAGCCACCATTTTATTATGCCTCACCGCCTCCACCCTCTTACGGTAGATTGCCATCATCACCGTCTCCGTACGGTTCTTATTCTTCTCTTCCGAATCCACCTCCGGCACCAGCTGCCTCCCCTCTTTCCGCCGCCCGGCAGGCGCCTCCACCATACCACAGCGTCTCGCAATCGGATCCGTATTCTCTATATTATCAGGGAGGATGCTATTCTCAGGCAGCTCCGTCCTCTTCTCCACGGCCATCAATTGACCGGCAGTTCAGCTACGCGAGTGTCAGCGGCGGGCCTAGCGCGCCGATGGATTATGCTCATTATGATCAAAAACCCAGAAATGGAAAGATGGGATCAGGGTTGGGATTGGCTTTTGGAACAAATACTGGGGGAGTAGCAGGGCTTGCAATTGATGAAGGATTGAGGTATGAAGATGGAAAGATCGGAGAGAGAGTTGAAACCGACATGGGTGTAAAGAAACCAGATGAATACGTCTATTACCGCCGTGTGGATTATTGATTCCGTTTTCGGGTATGTAATCTTGCTTACCCACAACAACGCAAATGATTCAACTGCTATGTAGCTTTTCATGTTTTGCTGTTGAAGTAAATATTGCTTTGTGTTTCTTATGAACTGATTTAAGTTGTAATAAGTTATGAAATTTGTTGATTCTTTCTCAAATGAGTTCTGTTTCGAGAGGAGATGTGTGGTGTGGTTCAAGTTATGAGCTTTGGTGGTTGATCACAAAACAAGTAATGTAGATTGAATTCATTTGTGAATATTGACCAGTGAAGGTTTATTCAGATTGAATTCACTTGTGAATGGATGTCATGTCAAATACTCATCTTAAACGGACATGGTGAATTTTAGCGCTAAACTTCGCATTAACACGTTTATCTGCCAAAAAAATTGAAATTTGTCTGTTTGGTTCAGATAACATAGCTTTGGAATTGAAACGCGATATTGGTAAATGACCAAAATACCATTTTTTGAAAATTTTGAAAACTGAAATCCAAGTATTGTGGTTCAGATATGTGGTGGTCGGTTGTGGTTCAGATTGAGTGGTAATCGGCGGTAGTTCAGATTGATGATTGATTGGCATTAGTTTAGATAAGTGGTGGTCTGCGGTGGTTCAGATAACGGTGGTTCAAATCCGTAGTGGTCGGTGATGGTCGACAATGATCGACGGTGTCAAATCAAGTAAGTAAGACGAAGATGATTTAATCCATTAAAAGTAGAAGTTACTACGCTAGGAAATGCATGTCATTAAAAGACCCCGTTCTATGAAACATATAAAAAAATCAACAATGACTAAAAAAAAATCTAAATTTTTATTAAATAATCAAATATTATAGAAGAAATCATTAAAAAATAACACTAAATAATTAAAGTTATTGAGTCCAATTGGAAAAACTAAGAATCCTCGAAGTAGAAGATCCAAAAGAAGACATTTTAGGTTTGAGTTTGAAAAATAAATATCAATTTTTCTAGAAAAACAATTATATAATTTAATTATCGTATTAATATAGAATTAGGAAAAAAAGTAATTAGAAAAATTATATACTTTAAGTCAACTTTACAAATAAAAATAAAAAATCATTAAAAATTTATATACTTCAATTTAAAGCGAAGAAAATGAAAAAGTAAAGAAGAAAAGCGAAAACACCAAAAAGAAAAATAGTTAGGGGTATTTAGGATTGTTTATTAATAACTTATGTTTTTTTTTTAAATGCTTATTAATTTATGTGGTATTAAATCGGAGTTTTGTAAAAAGTAATAATCTGATAAGTTGTTTTCAGTGTTTGACATATTTTGCTTATATATGCAAAATGATCAAAAAGGACAATCTTCCGTATTATTGACTTACAGGAGTGTTTGTGATTGCTTATTAACTTATTTGATTTTTTAACATATAAAAATTTATTTTTTATCATTTATAATAATATATTTGACAAAAATTTATACCATCGTCAACACCGAAATTCCCCTTTGTAAATCTTTTTATACATAACCATAACATTCTGATCATTAAATGGTAAATGACCAGCCATTAACACAAACAAAATCACCCCACAAGACCAAATATCAACCTTGGAGGCTTCATATCCTTTTCTTCCTAAAACCTCTGGTGCGACGTACGCCAGCGTCCTATAAAAGGTGTGAAACAAACCATCACCTCTGATTTGTTCAGAAATGGCACTAAGCCCAAAATCGGAGACCTTCAAGTTACCATCTTCATCTAGTAGTATGTTCTCAGGCTTCAAAGAGTTGGACGATGTTTAGGTGGCGGACACGACGGAGGATGGAGATCTCACGTTTAATATGAGAGATTAAACACCCTTTCAAGATCTGTCCCTTATCGATGACTTCAAGGGCGACAGATTCATTGGTTTTGGCGTTGCAAGCAAGGTAGACTTTGGAGAAGGTGCCATGGCCGAGAAGTTTCCCGATCTCGTAACGGCCAAGGAGGAGAAATTGGCCTTCTTTCCTTGTGGTGGTGGTGGGTGAGTTTGCTGCCATGGCGATGAAGTTGTTTAAGGGTTGGAGATTTACAAATTGAAACTGTGAATTGGGTTTTCCTTAAACATTTGGAATTTGGGGGTTTGCTTGTGATCTGGCTGGATGATGATGTTTGTGAGGTGCATAGAAACGGAGGGTTTGTTTGTGTTCGTGAAGATGAATATCTTGAGAAGAGATGTCGATCAAAGGGTGTTACATAAGGTTAAAATGGTAAACTGGTGATAAGTTGATTTTCATAAGTCAAGAAGGATTAACTTATCAAAAAACTGCTTATTACCGGTTTGGCACCGGTATAAGCAATTTTTTTTCTTACCCAAACACTAGAAAACAGTTTATCTCCGGTGCCACACTGAAATAAGTTAAAAAACAAATTTGATAAGCAATCACAAACACCCCCCTTAGTAGGCTTAAACTAAGGGAACGTTTTATTCGCAGATTTTGAAGAAATTTGATGGAATTGAAATGTTAAATTTCAATCACTAAATTACATTCTCTCTTTTGGTTCATTTTTTTTTTCATGAAATGAATCTTCAAAATTATACAAATTCCACAAACAAAGGAATTTAACATTTCTTAACAACTACATGATATTTTGATGAAATTAAATTTTCTATTTCCATAATATCACACATGCCCTTAACCAATATACTATAATATCATAAAACCCAATATGACTATCGTCGAGCACCTTCAACCACCATCTATCTGAATCACCACCGATAAGAACCACCACCGACCACCATTGATCTAAACCACAACCAATCACCGCCATCTGAAACACCATGGAATACCACGGATTTGAACCAATGTCGATCATCACCATCTGAACCACAACGGACCACCATCGATCTGAACCGCCGCCAACTACTATTGATTTGAATCACCCCCAGTCATTGTTGATCTGAACCACGCCCACCACCATCGATCTGAACCATCGCCTACCAACGATCTGATCCATCATTGATCTGAGTCACCGTTGATCCGAACCATATCCGACCACCGCCACCTGAAGCACCACAAACCACCACCGGTTTGAATCACTGGTGGACGCCACCGACCACCAACGATTTGAACAACCATCAGTCTGAACACCATCACCACCGCCAATCTGAACCACTGTCCATCTGAAACACCGCGGACCACCATCGATCTGAACCACTATCGATCAACATCATCTGAACCATTGTGAACCACCACCGATCTGAACCACCATTGCTTTAGTAACGTCGTTTGGCTTATGGTTATATTTGAGTTGTGTATTTTATATTGTTTTACATATTAAATAATTTTATTAAGGTATTTTGGTTTTAAAAAAATTAAAATTTTCAAAACAGACATTTTAGTCATTTATCAATATTTCATTCCAATTTCAAAGCTACATTCGGTGAACCAAACAGACAAACTATAATTCCTTAACAGATTTTGTTGATCCTCTCTCTCAGTAATTTGATGATAATCCCTTTTTCCTTCCACGTTGTATTTGTGTTTCTGTATTTTCAGTTCCAACGATCATCACTGAGTATGTTCAGTGATCGCTGAAGAACTTGCATTGTAAATTCATCAGAGACATCAATACTTCAAGAAGACAACACTCACACCAAAGAACCTTCAGTGAACGTCGAATACTGAAACTGAAGATTAGAGACCGGCGAGTACGTGATCTGAAGCGATATTCAGTGATTACAAGCCTGACTACATATGTGTGAATACTGCTCTAGCTTCAGCGAATGATGATGAGACTTCCAGGTCATTCCAGCATTCAGCGATCAAAGGAAGCTTGCTTAGCACGATTGTTGTTGTCTTGTCCTTATGCACACAAAGGACAAACCCATACCCTTGCAAAAGTTAGTACGGTACGGAGCCGATTAGTCGACTCTTTGTCCACCAACTTTAGGCAATGATGTTTGCTCAAAAATAGTGCTTTTGTACTATTCAATGTAGCAAAGGACAAGCCTTCTTCTTAAGGCTTGACACGCACTCTAAACCTACCATATTGCATTAAATATTCATTTAATGCACTGGGTATAAATAGAAGTGTTCTTCTCCATGCACAGTGCACGCATCTCTCTGTTATCCTATTCTTACTTCAAGCATCTTCTAGCTTAAGTAAACGATCTTCCCTTTAGCAATCTCTTTTCTTGTATTTGCTAAAGATCTGTGTGTATCCAAAGATTGTTTAGATAAGTTTTCTTTACCTTATCTTTCCGCAAACAGTCTTGTAAAATCTGTATTGATCTTCTCTATCAATATATATTTTATATTTTGAAAATACTGTGTTTGTATTCATCCCCACCCCCTTCTACAAACTGTTTCTATTCTTGTAGACCCTTACGGGACCAACAGATTTCATTCCAACGTGCGCCAACCAAACAGGTGGTTAAAGCTGACAACACTCCATTCCAATCCATTAAAGGTCAAATTCTTTTAACAGATTACATTCCATCAAAAAATGTTCTGTGAAGCAAACACCACCTAAGTTCTCTCTCTAGCTCTAATGCATCTACTACTACACTAAATATTGAGCTTGTTTGAATAACAACATTAAATTTTATATGAGCTTTATTGCAAATATTTTTCTAAATACTTGAAAGCCCTCGTGGTTGGAGGCCCTATGTGGCAGTGCCACCGGCACACTTGGTTGGGGTATATATATATATATATGGGTCCATTCAAGGAAGAACTGAATTGTTTGTGGTAACCATGAGATCCAATCTCAACCATACAAATTAATAATCAATGGTTAAAAATAAAAGAAAAATTAATTACTGAAATTCCAAAAATAACTCTCCAATATTTAATGTGAGTATGTAAATAAGAGCAAAAGGGTCAAAAATTTTAATTTAATGAGAATATTTTGAGCGCCCTAGAAATCCGTTAATCTTCTAAAATTACATTTCATCAAATCAAAAAAAAAAAAAACACAGAATATCCTGTTGGTTGTGCGAGAAGAGGTGGAAAACAATTTGTAAGCTTTGGTTGAACATGTTGTGTTACATTGTGGTAAAAAAGATTGTGGTTTTATGTGTTACCCAAAAGATTGTAGTTTCAATAGAGATGTGAAGTTGCTGCATAAACACAAGAAAGTAATCCAGTCAATGAGCATTCAACTACACTTTGTGTAATATCTCAATCACATAGTATCAAACTATACAAGGCAACTTCCAAACCACTAAACTCATGGTGAAAATTCTTTGGTAGCCTACAACCAAGAACTCATAAGTCATAAGGGGCTACAAATTCCAATAGTTACAGATGTAGGACAATGTGTTACAATACCAATAGTGTATTAGGTAACACAAGATGTTTTGTTACAATGTGGTAAAAAAGATTGTGGTTTCATGTGCTACCCAAAAGATTGTGGTTTCATGTGCTACCCAAAAGATTGTGGTTTCATGTGGTAATTTAGGAATGTAAAATCAAAATTAATTGGAAGTTTGAAACGTATGGAATTAATAAATAAATATTTAATCTAAATTTAGTAATTTACTAACATGTCATTTTACATTAATTTAAAAAAAATAATTAATATATTAAAATGATTGGTTGAGATTGGATCTCACGGTTACCACAAACAAAATAGTTATCATTTGATTAAGCCCCTATATATATATATATATATATATATATATATATATTAAACAATGAAATCGACAGATGAAGGTGGTTTGCACGGTTTACACAAATGAAGGTGGTTTTCATATGATCACTCCTCTATATATATATATATAGGGAGAGAGAGAGAGAGACTTGGGATCATGTGAAACCAATGGTTTTTCGTGAAACCCGTAAAACCAATTCTCAACCATTGGATTAGATCAACAATCTGAACATTCATAATCACAAAATTGTCACGAGACTTCTCAATAATTACAAAAATTGTCACCGTGCAACTTTAGACCATTAGCTTATAAAGTTGATCAATGAACATAAATTGGTCTTACGGGTCTCACGAAAAACCTTTGATCTCACGTGAACCCAACCCTATATATATATATATATATATATATATATATATATATATATATATAAACAGCATAAACCATACAGTATCATATTTCGCGGTTTAAGATATGCATAGTTTCGTTTGTCATATAGAAAATTGCTCAAACTGCAATTGTGATTCGGTTTGCGGTTTTAATTCTATGGAACCGTTTACCAGTAAAATTTAACATTATCATTTACCTATAGGTAAGATTTCAATAACAAAAATAATATCATATGCAACACAGATATAGTGGTAGACGTGAATCAAATGGTTGGAAACAACTTGGTCGACGTGAATCTCGTCATTACGTGGCGTTGAATTTGGAGGTGGAGAAGCCTTTGTTTGACGGATTTGAAGCCGGCGTTGGAGAGGGACTTGAGAGCAACATCCCTTTGGTGTGGGGTTAAAAGACGATGTGTACCACTTGTTTATTTTAATTTATTTGCTACTCTTATTAGATGGATTCATAAATAAAAATATGATTTTTACACACACACAATCTCCAAAAAAAATTATTCTTCATTAACCTAATCAAGCTAAGAACCTGTTTACCAAACACTTAACCGATAAATGCTTACTGAGTAATTTTTCTTATCGGAATAACATGGCAAGGGTCAAAAATCTTACCCGGTAAGAGTAATGGTAAAGATGAAGAATCTTATTTGGTAAGTGGGGATGACGACTATTACCCCGGTAAGAGCTTACTGAGTAAATTGTTGCATACGATACCATTTTGATGTACTATAATTTTACCCAGTAAAATATTGTAAGCGTTTATCGCGTAAGCATTTAGGTACACCGCTCTAAATAAACTTTTAATCATTATTTATTTAATGTTTTATCATCTATAATCAAAACTTATTCTTTTAATATTTTACTGCTAATCACATCCTTAATCATGCGATCAATTTCTTAGAATCTTTGGGAACGTTAGATCTACAATAAAAAAAAATGAAATAAAACGAGACTAGAATTGAAGAGTAAAAATATGTCCAAAATATTTCTTTCTCCATTTTGTTGGAGATGCTCTAAACTCAGTAGCTTGATTTAGGGTTGTTTTCCTACATTTTTCTTTTTCTTTTTAATTGACTCAATTGTTTTAGGGGTATTTAGGATTGCTTATTTATAATGTTTATTAACTTATTTTGGTGTGTTACGGATAATAAGAAGCTTTTAGTGTTTGGATTGAGAAAAAAAAATATTTACACCTGTTTGGCACCGGTAATAAGAAGTTTTTGATAAATTACTCTCTTCTAACTTATTAAGTTATTCTGTTGTGGTACCGTGACAGAGTTTTTAGTATTTGGATGGAAAAAAAGAAATATTTATCAACTTATTAAGTTTTGGTACAACCATAAGCTTATTAAGATTTTAGTACCGCCATAAGCTAATCAAAACACTTTTTATAAAACTCCGGTTTAACACCAGATAAGTTAATATCCACTTTTACGAAAAAACAGAAGTTGTTTTAAATAAACAATCCCGAACACCCTCTTAGTTCGTCAATAAACATAGGGATTGTTTACCGCTCAACACTTTCATTGAAATTATTAGTTAAGATTTTAGTCCATTAAATGACATCTTATGCAACATTTTTATTCGATAAGCACTAACTGGGGAACACTCTCGATCCTTGTCATCACGCTTACTGGATAAGACTCTCGGTCCTTGTAATGGCTCTTACCGCGTAAGATTCTCGGTCTCTCTCATCGCTCTTACCAGATAAGTGTTTAGTAAACGGCCTAACAGTCTTATCAGTGATTTTTGAACCTGGGTTATTTGTCTCATGTAATTGGAACTACAAGATGTTTGGTTCAATAGCCTGTTTAATTTTCGAAGTTGGATTAGATAAATTAATATGCATGTGACTCTAGCTCGAAAAAAGGGTAATCTATATATATATCAAAGAAAGAACCAAGAGTATTGAGGTGACATCATGATGATTAAGTATTGAAGTGTTGGTGAATTGTGGTTGATTTTGAGATATCTCACATTGGTGAAGAGTTGAAAGATTTGAATAAGATGAAGTGTATAAGAAAAGTGGATTGGATGCATGATAACTCTCAATTTGTGAGAGTTATTTGTTGTTCAATACCCTTATTTTATTGTGTCTTTGGTACTCATTTTGCTCTTATCCTATATTTTTGGTCCAAAATATGTTAAGAGGTGATGAAAGGTCAATAATTTAATTTTTTCCAAAAAAACCCATTGATGTTGGTAAACTGCCTACTTTTTGCTCACATTCATCTTATGACGTATTTTCATCAAATCTGATTTGAACAAAATTTAAATACTGGTTCTCTTGGGTATTAATGGGATTTAATTCTGAGTTTCAGATCCGAAAGTCTTGAGTTACTTGGAAAAATGAGCCTGATTAAGTTATAAAATGCCAATAAAATACTCATACCATTATTTTAATGAAAAAGTCTTCCCTACCTTTTCATTATTAAAATGGTTAGGTAGTTTTACCTTTTGCAACCTTTCAAGAAAAAGTGACTAGGCCAGAAAAAATAGACATGTGGTGATGGGAGGTCCTTACATTCTAGACGATGAAGACTTTCTTCCTTTGGGCGAAGAGTTTGTCCGGTCCTCACTTTTTCCTATATATTGAAGCTTTTCTCTCATTTGGAAGACATCCACTTCATCAACAATTCAGCTAAGCAACCTTGGAGCATTCTCTCAAGCTCTACAGCAGTAGAGCAAGTTTAATTTCTGCTTGTAATTTTATTTTCGTACTTAGTCTTTAATTCTCGCCACTGTGTATTGTATGCCCTCTGTGAGCAACAGTTAAATATTATTTTCAGTTCAAGTATTTCTTATGCATTTTTCTTCTTCTGTTTCCTCTATGTGTTCTAATTTTATTATGAGCTAAGCACCCATTTGAGTGTGGGTGTGAGTCAAACTTAAGAATTTGAAAGCGCACTTGGGTGTTGCCAATTTTATTGATTCTTAAGCTTGGTCATTTAAGTCGGGACTTAAGCTTAACGCAGATAAGCTGATGTTAGAACTGAAAAATCAGTATTAATTGTATTCGTCTTGAAAGATTAATTTTAGTCTATAATTGTATTCATAGATATGCTATTTTTTAGCTATCGATGATTGAATGGAAGACCTGGTGAGATGAACATCAAAAAGTCTCATATATACAGTACATTTGTTGTACGGAGTATATCTGTTATACTCACAGGCCAATCTTTTTATAAGATTGAAACCAATTTCATACGTTGAAATTGGATGTTACCTTC
>NC_037540.1:12391529-12413588 GCF_001531365.2 Cynara cardunculus var. scolymus | reverse complement strand
GTTAGGTTGACCATATAAATATGGTTTAATCTTTGTAATTAGTAGAAGGGAGCTAATTGTAATATTCAGATTAATAATAGAGGTTTGACTGAATTGAGAGGGTTGACTTTTTCTCTCAAGGATCTTAATGTTCTTAATGTCATATTCCAGATCTGCCATCATGATTATGAAGATATTAAAGAATTGATCAGTGATTGTGGACACACAGCTGATCACTTTGAAGTGTTAATATTAGATCCTTGATCCAGAGATGGACGGATCTGAAATACGGCTTAGATGATGCACAAAGATTTGAGAGAGTCTTTGATAATCACGCAGAGATGCGAGTTTTGCATGTTTTTAGTTAATGTTCAGATATTAGTCGAGTTTATACGACAATGAGTTGTGAGTATAAATCTTCAGGCTAGTGGAACCAGATATCTTTTTATCTATTAGCTGATTCGGCAAGCTTAAGGTTGATAAAACTGGACGCTTTGTGGGCACTCTGTGGGCACAGTATATAAGAGTTCACTTTCGAGAGATCGAAGTTCTTATAGAAGTCCCATGAGTTCCTGACCAAACTGTTCCAACAATGTTCTTAAGGGAAGCTTACATCCATACCCATCTTTTAATATTAAAAGTTTATTTCATATTTTAACGCTTTGCACCAATCAAAACTCAAATATTTTCTCAACCCGAAACATGTTCAAGAAGTTCATGAAAATCTCAGATTCTCAGTAAGTCCAGTCCCTGTGGAAACGATCTTGGTACTATACCATTTTATTACTTGAAGCGATCAGAGTGTCGGCGTGCACTTGCACCGCCACTTTGGGGTTTTTGTGCTCACTGTGTGCACACTTATGATCATAACGCATCAATGCCTTTGTGTCAAATAATGGGGCTTGCCTCATAGGGTTGTCTTTCTTTTGATGACCCTCTTTGAAATCTATAACCATGGTTGGAAACCAAAGAAACCAAAGGGTTTGCCTCATAGGGTTGTCTTTCTTTTGATGACCCTCTTTGAAATCTATAACCATGGTTGGAACCCAAAGAAACCAAATGGTAGAAATTATAGTGCAAAATTAATTATATTATATTATTATATCTTTATATATATATATATATATATATATATAGGAGCGTTCAAATGAAAACCCTCTCCATTTGTGTAAACCGTGTAAACCAATCTCAACCATCCATTTTCTTGATCAATGGTCAAGATTTGTAGGCTTTATTTATGGAAATTAAAAAAATAAAAAATAAAAATCCAGTTTATTTCATCAATAAGGGTAGAATGGTAAACAATAATTAACAATTGGTAAGCTCCTAATCGTAATCTTTCCGATTGAATCCCGTCTTCATCGCTTACATTCCCCCAAATCAGGCGAATGTATCCTTTCTTCCCCATCGAATATAGTGTTTCCAAAATCATCGATCATCAGAATATTCAAGAAAAATGGTCGGCAATAATGGAGGTATGTTATATTAATTCATGATACATATATTTCAAAAAGAACAAAACCCATTATGCACCCGTTTCATGACCATTCTAACAACTGAACGGATTATTTAGAAAATGAAAACGTTTAGAAAATGCAACATGGATCACAATGAAAGTAGTGCATTAATCTCGAATTATTTARAAAATGAAAACGTTTCATTATCATGAATCTATTTCATTAACTATTTTCCAATGAAACCTTTTCACCTTCAAATTCTTACATGCAGATTAATTTCATAACGAACAAAATCCATTATGAATTATTTCATTAGCTATGAATCTATTTCATTATCTATTTTATTAAGTTTTTTACATGAATATATTTCATTACATATTTTACATGAAACTATTTCATTAACTATTTTATTAACTATTTTACATTAATATATTCCATTATGCACCCATTTCATGATACGTATATTTCAAAAAGAACAAAACCCATTATGCACCCGTTTCATGATCATTCTAACAACTGAACGGATCAACTTCAGATACAATGCATCATGGATCACAATGAAAGTAGTGCATTAATCTCGAATTACTTTATTAACTTTTTTACATGAATCTATTTYATTACCTATTTCACATGAATATATTTCATTAACTATTTTTTTAACTATTTTACATGAATCTATTCCATTATGCACCCATTTCATGATACGTATATTTCAAAAAGAACAAAACCCATTATGCACCCGTTTTATGACTATTCTAACAACTGAACGTATCAACTTCAGATACAATGCAACATGGATCTCAATGAAAGTAGTGCATTAATCTCGAATTGTTAAGAAAATGAAAACGTTTAATTTTCATGAATCTATTTCATTAACTATTTTGCAATGAAACTTTTTCACCTTCAAATTCTTACAGCAGATTAATTTCATGACGAACAAAGTCGATTATGCAATATTTCATTAGCTATGAATCTATTTCATGAATCTATTTTATTAATTTTTTTACATGAATCTATTTCATTAACTATTTTATTAATTTTTTTACATGAACAAGATATCCAACAGATTCATTGCATTGCAAATAATTAAAAATAAAGATTTTAATAATATATTATAATAAAAGTTTGAAACGTTACCATTTTTCATATTTTCTTCTATTAAATTGCCTTAAATAAAATGTATTACTAACCTCCTTAATTATCAAAAAATTGTGTAAAATGACATAAATAACCTTATCAATTAAATTTAATTAAAAAAATAGAATTTTCTTATTGGTCGAAATTGGTTTACACGGTTTTTTAGAATTGGATGGTTCGCATTTGAACCTGCCCCTATATATATGTGTGTGTGTGTGTGTATTACAATTTCACTAATTGTATTTTATTTAACTTTTTCGAATTATTTGAATACTATTTGTTGATGATTTTATTAACAACTAATATATATATTTATATAAACAATCTTCAGATCATTAATCAAAGTACCCATACTACCGCGCAACGCGCGGTTCCCATACTAGTTTGTCTAATACATGATCCAACACTAGTTATTTCTTTCGAGATGTAGCATGGAAGACAAAACATATACATGTTCCGGAGTCCTTTCTTGTGGCTATGCACGAAGACAAGAAAATTTCACTTTTGAAGATACACACAAATGAGAATGCGACAGATACGTTTACAAAGGTATTGTGTTCGACGAAGTTCGAGCATTGATTGAAGCTTATTCATTTGCTCAAGTGTTAGTGTCGCAAGGCAGCAATGTGGTTAGATTGATGTGTAGGTTCGTATGAGGTTGAGTCGAGTTTATGATCAAGATTGTGGTTTGTGATTGGAGATATGTCACTTCTGTTTAGGATTTGCTTGTTGACGGGTGATTGCCATACCGAAGCTTGTTAGCACATGAATCGTTTGTGTTGTCTATCTCATCTTCATGTTTGTGGTGCGTAGGTTAGCTTGTGACTTGGTATCAAGGAAGGATTGTTGTATTTTAATGTGACTCCAAGACCCAAATTGAAGCTTAACTCAAGAAGGTGTTTTTTGGTGCTAAAGGGTGGGTTGCTATAATGACAGATGGAGGATAGCGAGGCAAGATCGTACCAGAAGAGGGGTCTCGCTATGCGATTATGTCATGCTAGAGTGCTCATAGCACAATCGTGGGTTGGATCGCGCCATAAGAGGGGGACTTGGTACAGTTGGTGCAATTGTGCCATGCTATAGTGCTCATAACGCAATCGCGAGGCAAGATCATATGTTGTAGCCTTGGGTTAAAACCTAACTTTTGGGTTTTTTTTGTTAAGTATAGACTTCAGTGTCCTTTTTTTATTAACCTGGGTATCTAACCTGTTATGTGAGCCGACTAATCCTAGGACAACCACCTGCTTTGCAGATAGCCCGGAGTCACTGCATTTGAACCTCCGTGGCCACAAGAAGATTTTTATTTCTACTTAAATTTAAACCTGAGACCTCCTGATACTTTTGACATTTGAAACCAAACTCAAACCAATCATAGACCCATGTTTTTACTCCTCATCAGAAGATATGATAGAGAACTTGAAAGTTGAAACGGCTTCACATGAGGTTTGAGTTTTAAAAGAAGAAATGTCGTTGACTAAGTCAAACTTGGATCCTAGAAGTTGATCAATCCAACGGTTCAAAAACTAAGTCAAACCCTTGACTAAGTTGTACCTGAACACCACCGGAACAAAACTTTCATTTCTCTTTATAGCCCTCTTTATCTGTCCGTAACTGAAAACAGAATACTGACAGAGCTCCTTCGACGGAATCATCACCTCCTCCGCCCATCCACCGTTTTCCGTAAACCAAATTATTGGCCACGAGGATGCATATTGTATTTTGACGTAGTATATGTGAGGAGGTTGAAGAACACAGCGGTAACGGAAAATATACGAATTTGCAGTGAGTAACAGTAATTCATCGGGGTTCGGATCGGCTACTAAGTTCTCTCCTCTGTGGTGATGGTTGCAAGGACGAACTTAATTAGCCGTCGGACGGGACAGAGGTTCCCGCAACCGGCGATTTGGGCCGTTGGCTCAGTCAAGATCAAGTTGTTACTTTTTAGTTGCTTTCTTCTGACGTTGATCGTACTGGCAAGCCGAACGCCGTCATTTTTAGGTTGGGAGCATCAAAGCATTCCTCCTCGTGATCGAACATCGAGGTTAATTAAGTATTTAATATTAAATATATAAGAATTATTATCTTCTGATCTGCATCGGTTGCTCTACAGTTTTGTTTCTCAAATGGTAAATTTGAAAATTAATCACTATTCCAGTGATATAAAACTGTCATACTCTCCCTATATACAGATATTTGTCTGTGAATTTTCGGTGAGTTGAATAGTCAATTACTCTAACTTTCTGTGGTTTTTGTTAATTCTCTGTCGTTTACTTGAGTATATGTTGTACCATTAACTTATCCCTTTGTTAACTTATCACTGTTATGACCTTTAGCTACTTCTGGTACTCAAATTTGACCAACTACCCATATTGCCTCTGTTTTATGCCCTTGAATACTAGCCAGATCTCAAATTTCAGAAACTCATTGCTGAATATATAGATGCATTGACCACAACCTCATTAGTATTGCTGTGTCTGATGCCTCCTGTGTTATAAGCTCTATCCTACTTATGCTGTCTGCAGTCCTTTGTTATGTTCACCACTGGCCAATAGCAAATATGACAATAAGAATGAAAGAGAAAAAGCTTTTCTCTAATTGTTGGATGAACTGAATTAGTAGTTTCAGTTATGCTTGGTTAGTTCATTTAGAGAACGTAGATAAACTTATTCATGGATTTAGACTGCAGAACTTAACAAGAGTACTGTTATTGCCCAAACAACAAGAAAGAAGGCTTCTTTTCTGGGATTAATTCTTAATTTTTTTCGACTTTTAGCTTCTATTTTCCATTTCATTTGCCTTTGAACTTGTAAACCTTTAGAAAATATATTGCTGTCACTGGCCCATTTTGTGTTGACGATAAATTTTCCTAGATTATTCATATGCATACAAGCATACAACAGTGGGTCCATGATAGTTCTCTTTTAAATTGTTATACATCCACAGTACTAAAGCTTCAATCTACACTCTCCACTTGATTAATGTGTACGACACTTTATATTCAACTTCAGGTATCCGGGGGATCATTGTTCATTTTAAGTAAGTGAAACTTGTTTTTTGTCCGAAGATTGCTATAGTTTTCCTGCAGCTGTTGATCTTTGTAACACCCTTCACATTTCATTAGCGAAGAAGAAACTATGTTTAGATCGTTAGGAAGCCATGAATTATTAATCTGAAATGTGCAGGCACTTGTATACATAATATCTTAATTAGGAGAGCATGAGAACCTTGTAAACCTTGTAAGCCCTTTAGCATAAGAACTATCACTGATATTACTAGGAGTTTTGTTTCATTGAACGCACATGGTACTGCATTATCCTTGCTACAATGTCAGTTACAAGTTTCAAACCGTTCTTATGCACGTTTACTTAATTTCTTTACAGGCAAGGGTATACATTGTTAATTAACACATGGAAAAGGTATGATCTTCTCAAGCAATCCATATCTCACTATACACGCTGTCCTGGACTAGACTCGATTCACATAGTATGGAGTGAGCCTGATCCTCCTTCAGATCCTCTTTTGAAATTTCTGAATCATGTTATAAAGGCAAATGTTGGAGCTGGTAGAAAAATCGAGTTAGCATTTGACATAAATGAGGAAGATAGTCTCAACAATAGATTCAAAGAAATCAAGAATCCCAGGACAGATGCTGTTTTTTCTATTGATGACGATATTATATTTCCTTGCTCATCAGTAGAGTTTGCCTTCAGTGTCTGGGAAAGTGCACCAGATACAATGGTGGGATTTGTACCTCGCGTCCATTTAATCGATCAATTGGTACGTCTTTATTATGTCATTCAGATTTTTACATGTTGTGGTCTATGCTGCCTGTTATGTTTTGTTAAATGTTGGATAATTTAATCAATTTTAAGTCAAAGACCCATGGGACGTGCATGTATATATAAGTTCTCCTTTTAGTTGGTGAATGGAGTTGGATCGCTTGTTCAAGTTAACTTCTACAAAAAATGTTTCATTGGAACTGACAAGTTGTTAAGACGTTCTTTTCAATCAACACAACTGTTCTATCTTGGTTTAATGTTTAACTTCCTTGACTACATCAATTGCCAAATTGTCATGGCATACTACCAAATATTGAACGTACTTTGTTTGGTCGACAATATTTTCCATACAAGTCTAATATGTCCACTTGTCTGCACCAAGTCCAAACATGATGACATGTTAAGATGTTGAGTCGCAATCTGTAAAGTTGCATGTCTATGATATAAGTGTGTACATATTAGACCAGCGCTGGAATATAACATTGATATAGTCCTTTCACCTTCTTCAGCTTTTATGACAAATGTCTGTTTGTGCTTAGTTTTTGCTGCCGGAATCTATACATATTTCTCTCATTGGTTAAGATTATAAATATAAGAGGCATTGTTGCGAGTAAACCAAGTGAAGACGAACAATCATACAAACTCAGAACACAGATATTCCTTGGTTCAACCAATAGGGTTACATCCACAAGCAGCAGCAATAAGTTTCATTACTAAGGAAGAACATTTTGCATAATTAATCCAAAAGCAGATGGAGCATTTATATCGTCCAACAGAGATATAATTCTATAAGGACTCCCTTTGCTTTGGTGGGAGCTTTAACCCCAATTGTTGTAGGGATCCAGACTCAATCACGACCACATGTATTTGAGTAATGATCCAGGATTTCTGACCAGGGTGTGTATTTCCTTAACAAAAAATTAAGATGTACTACAATAACAAATTTTTACACTACAAAACACTATACCTAGCGAACCACATAGGTCTCCCCCTGTTTTAAGTTAGAAGAACTCTAGACATATCAACACTAACAAGCCTCATGTGTAGACGCGAACGGAAAATAGGACTAGGCTGCTAGAAAATAGAATATATATATATATATATATATATATATATGCAAATCACAAGAATTTTTGTTGTTCTTTCTCCAGAGTTGGGTAGCTCCTACTTATGTACTAGAAGTAGAAATCCTATCTGATATATACATCTATTTTCCTTTTGTAGAAAGAAAACAAAGATTCCTATGTATATGGTGGATGGTGGCCTGTTTGGTGGACGGGTACATATAGTATGATACTCTCAAAGGCATCCTTTTTCCATAGAAAATATCTACGTTTGTACACTAATGAAATGCCTGCATCACTCAAGGAATACGTGAAGAGGAACAGGTATACTTTTAGATTGTTCCTTGTGATTTAATACCCACCTTTTGCAATTTTGAACACTTCACCCATTTCCAATGAATCCAACAGGAATTGTGAGGATATTGCAATGTCGTTCCTGGTTGCTAATGCCACAGGTGCCCCTCCTATATGGGCAAAAGGTAATTAAACCTAATAACAACTTGCATTTCATACCGTGAACGACTTTTTCTTAACGATTGTATTTTTTTTACGAACTAACCATCATTCTTTAAAAAATATCAAGAAAAACATGATAGGCTGTAGGAATGTGCAGAGTTGGAAATGGAATAGAACCACAGTACTTTGACCTTTTTTTCTTCCAAAATCGCATATTTTTGCATAGTGTAATGCATCTTTTTCCCCCACAAGAATGATCTTTTGTTCGCAGTTAAAAGTCAAGTGCGGTGCTACAAAAAGTCAATCCCATGTTCTTTTAATTGTGAACCTGCAATGGGAATTTGAACTATTGGCTTTCATGGGATTACCACCACACTTTACGGAATATAATTGGACAAAAACTTGTTATCCCACGTTTGGGCCTATATTAAGACCGGGACAAGACAGGAGTTAGTGGGACAAACACCAAATTAGATGAAATAATATTTTTAAAGATGGGACAAGATTGTTAAATTACTAAGCTACTTGTCACAAATTAAAACCTTAAAGACTGCTTAATTCTTTCACCCACCTACCTCACTCTCACCCTTCCGTCAAGTCCCGACAAAATACCAATCGTGTACAGAAAATGATTCTTCTTCTGTGAAAGTTTATTTATACCAACTTGATGCTTCTTCCGTCCATAATTTCTTTTGGCATGTAGTTTAGTGAGACTCTATGACTAATAATCAAATACTCTTAGCATGGTTTCATGATACTCCTCTGCCAATCTTTTCTTTCGCTATGCCAATTTCACGTGGTCTTTTTTTCCTTCCTCTTATTTCTGTATTTCTGCGAGTGTGTCGGTTGTTTCTAAATAGTACGATATTTTCTAATGGTAACTATATTGTTTGCTGTAACATAGGCAAGATTTACGAGATTGGATCCACTGGAATTAGCAGTCTGGGAGGCCATAGCAACAAAAGGACTGAATGTATCAATAGGTTTGTATCTGAATTTGGTAGGATGCCGTTGATACCGACCACTGTGAAGGCTGTCGACAGCCGTGCTACCTGGTTCTGGTGACACTATAACCTTTTATTTTCTTACTTTTTACTAGTTTACCACTCATTTAGTACGATATTAAGACGTAGCTAATTATGTATGTTATATTTGTCACTCATTTTAACGTTTGTAGCAGCCATTAATAGTTTAGTCAAACCATCGTGCGTTAGCATCCGTATGGAACCTGAAGCTTAGCCTGTTATTTTGTACCATTTGATGTAACAACATATTTTAGATGAAAGATGGAAGCCTTCGTTAATTGGTTCGATTGGTTATATGTAGTTCTGCTTTCAACTTTCGAGTTAGTTTAAAATGGGCAAATCAGTTTTATCCATCTGATATAAAAATCGATCATATTTATTTAGCGTTTTATACATTTTCCCCCCTCAGTTGTGGGTAATCAAATTGTTCAAACGCATTTTTATCGTGGTCCATGTTGATAGATCAATCCATACACAAATATGAGAACATTATGGGGTAGAGCAATACAACATGGCGAGTTCAAAAAAAAAATATTGCATTTCTATTTGGGCCATTTTTTCATAATCTAAATGCAGTCATGTTTAGAGGCAGATTGACCTATTTATCTATATTTTGGTTGGAGCTATTGTTTGTTGGATCCATTTTGTAATTTGCAGGTTATCAAATTGGATCACAACTTTGCTTGCATCATCTTATCTATACAAGTCCACGTTACTCCGATTGGACCCATTTGTATTTGCATCGAATCTAAGCTTTTTATGAAAAACCTTTTCAAATATGGTTTTTAGTGTTCCGTCATAAGGCGTGTGTTGCAATTTTTATATTGCACGTGTCTTTTCCCATTTAACAAAATTGCCAAATTGTAACGATGTGATGCCAAGGCTTTTTGGTTATGGTTGGTTACTACTTTGGTGATATATTTGGGAACTAAAGACCTGGATTGAAAACCATTAGCTTCAGAGCTGGATAAATCATGTGACATTATTTTTTAATAAAAAACTGGAAATTGGAATGGAATAATAATACAAATTCATAGAAATTGAAGTAACAAATATTAATGTAAGCTTGAGAGATTTAATAATCGAGTGAATGTCCCTTGGCTTTGAGTTTTTTTATAAGTATATAATATTTATATACAACAAATGTAACAAATAAACTCACACACCATTTTCTCTTATGGTGAGGTTTGAACCTCTGACATTTTAGGAGGCCAAAGACTATGATACCGCTAGGATAAAGACCATTTGGTCCCTTGGCTTTGAGTTAGTGGTGTACAATCGTTAGATTGGTCAATTTTAAACAACCGAACTTAATGATCACGGTTTAAAATTCTTAACCCGCTCAAAACATTTTAAAAGTATAACTTAACCCAAACCATGCGGATTGGATTAAGTTTGGTTCGAAACACCTTGTTGATATTACACATACGACACTTGTTTGATTCKATTCGATTCGAGATTGTCTCTCAAAAGAATCACTAACATTGATATTAGATATACGTCAAGATTAATACGTACTTTTTCAATTTTTCAATGCTAGACATTGAAATAAAAATAACAATATCCATAATTTTTTATTACAATTTAACTTGCAAGAGGGGATGTTAGAAAAATCCTTGTATAAAATATGTAGACTTCAATATGACGCGAGAGTGGAAATGTAAAGTGACCAACGACAGATATTTGCTCCATTTATTCAGGGTTATGCAAATCGCCCGCAACCAACAATGGTGTCTGCCGGAGCCTCCACCTACCGGGATCGGACATCGGAGTTTCGATCTCTATCCGACACATTGAAGAAATTTGGGCGAATATCTGCTGCCAATCCAGATCGAACATATCAGCACAACGATCCATCTACGTCTTCTAAACTACCGCTAACTCCTTCTTCATATCGATCTGAATTCAACAAGAAGGCTTCTCGTATTGGATTAGGCATCCATGAAACCTCCAAGAAAATTGCCAGACTCGCCAATCGTAAGCATTGGTGACTTTACGCATCTCCTTTTGTTAAACGTAGGGTTTGAGATTCTATTTATCATTTTCCATGATTCAATCCAATTTTTTATTACTTGCCCTCTCTTTTGAACTATTCTCGTGTGGATTAAAATCTTTGTTTCTATGTGCATATAGATCTTTATTCAATTAATAACAAGTGATCATACCTTTTTAGCGAACTAGCGGGATACATTATGGTGCAGTACCAGCAATCCTTTCTTATTTGAATTTGTAAGGATGACCAAATAGTTAGATGCCGATATGTAGCGCCGACCCATATATGTTGCTCAAGGAGCACTTAGATGTTTCAATTGGTTTCTGCAACTTCTCAGTAGGATCTTTTGAGAGTTGGCAAATAATGACATAGATTCAGAGGCCATCAGATTATACTTGCTTATTTTCTGGTGATGGTAATACTACGTCATAAAATAGAATCGTCTGAGAGGCGGTAAGTTGTGATGTTATCTAGAGGCAATTAGATTATGCCTGTCTATGCTCTGCAAAGGTTGGTAAAAATTGACAGTGATCCAAGACCATCAGATTATGCCTGTTTATGTCCTGGTGAAGTTTATAATGTATAAGCCACCCATGCAATGCATCACCACAACGGGTTAGATAATTAGTTATGAGATCACAGTTAAAGGGTGAGAAATTCTTTATTCTCTATTGATGTGAGCTTCAATGTGACTAAAACAGCTTCTTAGTTCTTTATCCCTTGGAGTCCCAACCACTTCGGTTTGATTCTCGTTTATCTGGCTATTGGTACATGGGATTTATTATTGTTGTTGATAGGAGAGGATTAGATAACGTGCCATATTTCCACGGATAGGAAATAACATTGAAAGATCAGTTATGGGTTGGAATGATTCTATTACCATATATCATTATTAAGCCTTCCATTTGTGTTGCCAATTGATTGATCATGGAGGATCAGGTAGCAATTCTTTAGTCTAGAGCTGAGGAGTCAGACCGGTAGCATGTCCGTCATAACGTACTGCACGTTTAGCTTGACTATAGTTTCAACACTTTCACCTACTATTCATCAAATATTGTTGGTTTCTGATGTGATCATTCAACTTGTTTGCATCATATGCCAGCACGCTCAAAAATATTATTGGAAGATGTTCCGTTCTAAATCATGAAAAATCTTGCTAGCCTTGTGAGGATTATCTATTGAATTGCAGTTTTTTTGGTTTAATGTTGCTATACTAATGACTAGAGTTCCAAAAGCTTGGCCAACGTACATTTCTTAACATCTTTATTGGGTGGACATGCAGTGGGTAAAAAGTCATCGATCTTTGATGATCCCTTGAAGGAGATTCAAGAATTGACGGCCTTGATAAAAAATGATATAACAGCCCTAAATGTAGCTGTTTCTGATTTGCAAACTCTTCAGAACATGGAAATTGCTGATGGTGATTATTCAGAAGACAGAGTTGTCCATTCTACTGCTGTTTGTGATGATTTGAAGAACAAGCTCATGGGAGCTACAAAGAAGTTTCAGGATGTATTAACAGCAAGGAGTGAGGTTTGTATTCATGGTGTACTTTGTTTCTTTATTCTCCTCTTTTGTGGTTACAACTGCAGCAATCAGGCCTCATCTCCCTCACACTTCTGTCATTTCATCCTTGTGCTTACGGCAGAACATCAAGGCTCATGAAAATAGGAGACAAATCTTCTCTACAAATATATCAAGAGGGAACCCGTTAAGGCAGCAAACAGAGAATGTGATGGAGCCACCTCCTTGGTCGAGCCCATCTAGATCATCTGCAAATCAACCATCTGAGTGAGTCTGATGATTTTATTTGGATTTGTATGGTTGTTAATGGCATATTAATATAAACTAATTGAAGTAGGAGAAAATGGAGGCAATATCCCTCCACATGATAATATTACATAGGGTTTTACAAACATTGGCCGTGTTGAGAAATAGATGTATCATTCTGTTGCAGTGTAGTAGTACTTAGTATAATGTTTAATGCGTTTTAGTGTTGTTTTGGAGGGGAGAACATTTATATATGTGTGCGGAAGTAGTTTGTATAGACATATTGCTAGCGGTTGACTAGCACTTAATATGATTTTAAAGGTGTTTTTAATGTCATTTTTGAGGGCGGAACAGTCATGTACGTGTCAAAGTAGTTTGTACGTAGATAATGATATGACAACTTTGATGATGATACTTAAACTTAATTGGTCAGTGAAGATCTAATACTTCTAGCATAATACTACAACCAAACTCCTACAGTTAACCTGGTTTGATCATGTGTCTATTCGTAGGGTTGTCACTCAGTTCATTGTTGCTCTTAGCTTTATTGTCTTTTTGCTTGTGCTGACGCAATCTTTCCAAGGAACATTAGAAATTTTGACATGCTTACAAAGTCAATATAAGGGTGGTGTTATTCACTAACAAAGGATTCAACATTCAAGTAACCTCATGTTATGCATGCAAAAAAGAGCATTCATTCAGCATATAAATGTCATTGATACTAGGTGTCTACCTTTTTTTTGTCTTGTACCTGATATATCATTTTACAAAAGAGTGATTCTCCTTTTATTTGCCTTAATGAGCTTTGTCATTCTCAGATCTTCAGGAAGTGGAGTTCAAGTGGGCAACCAACTAAGGTATATATATATATATATATATATATATATATATGTATATTTATTTTTTATATTGTCTGGTCTTTTGTTTGAGCTTTTTTATAATTATGACTTTGTGCCTTCCCCTTTATTTCGTCTGACCTTATTCTTTACTCATTTCTATTGTCTATTATTAGCACTAGAAATCCTAATAAACTTCTTGTTGTACGAAATGTGTAGTCCGTGGCTAAATTTATTATTAGCTATAGTGTCCCACAAGCTACTTGTGGACGCAAACTTCTGTAATCAACTAAAATAAGGGTGATCTGATTCTTAATTAGGATATACAATCTTAATCTTTTGACTTCTCAAGAAACTGAACAGCATAAATCATTAAACATAAAATAGTTTCTGCATATCTTAATGTTAATTTCATTTTAGTTATCCTTCCTAGAAGTGAGATAAACATAGGAAGCCCATACCTTTATAGTTGGATTTGGTAGAGGAGGAAGCGATGGAAGTTGAACCGTGGCTTTGCTTAGGGAAAAGAGACCCACATTCCATTCGTAATGTTGTTAACCAATATGTATATTAGAAAATATCGTGTCCAAATACTCCCTCCATCCTACAAAAATGGCAACATTTCCTTTTTCTGGACAGTGTCCAAGTGAAAACTGCCTATTTGCCCATTATGATCAATGCACAAAAATTGATGGTATTGATTTGAGTCCACACTTTCCTTAAACTATGTGCCGAGTCAAATGTTACAAACGGATCTGTAAGAAACAAAAATTGCAAATGTCTAAATGCATGAGTTTATGTATGATACTGTGGTGTGCGAGACATGAACACATATGTGTGTCTTTTTATAGACCTGTTCGTTTATTTTTCTGTTTGTAGATAACATGTATTATATTCTATCAATGCAGACGAAGGTTAGCTGCTGATACTACTCCTTCCCAGCATATGGAAGCGTCCATGTTGCAGCAGCAGCAGGTGGTTCCGCAACAAGAGAACTATTCTCAAAATCGTGCAGTTGCTCTACAGAGTGTTGAGTCTACAATTACAGAACTGAGTGGGATTTTCACAAATTTGGCTACAATGGTTGCTCACCAGGGGGAGTTGGCTATCAGGTTGGTTCATCCTATCCATAGTTTACTTTTTAGAATGAACTCCCTCCATGCCATGAAAATCTCAACATTTTTTTTTTCTGGAAACTTGCGCATAGTTATTTATCAACTGTTAGAGCCACCCAGAAACCCGACCAACCCAAGCAGACAATAACCTGATATAGCTGAAACCACCAATTAATTGGGTTAGGCCCAGCTGCAAACCGAAGTTGTTAAACGTCAACAAGTGTTAGCTCCTGTGACTTTCAAAAACCCAAGTGGGTTTAGCTCTGCGAATTTTGAGAGGCTTGCAAAATCCCTCCATTACTTTCGTAAGATTCTTGGGATGGGAATTAAATGGACATTTTCCATAAACTATGTCCAAAGTGAAGATTGCAAATTTTAAAAGGTGAATTGACAAATGATGATGAATGATGTATCAGGATTGATGACAATATGGAAGAAACTATGTCGAATGTTGAAGGTGCTCGTGGAGCTCTTTTGAAACATTTAAACCGTATATCATCAAACAGGTGGCTATTAATCAAAATATTTGCTATTTTGATATTCTTTCTCATTATATTCCTATTTTTCCTGGCCTAGTTAGTACTCAATAATATGTTTGTTTTGTTGTTAGAAAAAACATATTCTATAGCTTTGCTTGTTTGTTTCTAAAGAGCATCGTTGAGAGTGCCTGTGTGTATTGTTTTTTACACTCTAAATGGTGTTTACTTTTTATAATGATGTAGTTGTGTCACTGCAAATAACAGTGTTCACATGGAAAGAGAATAAACCCAGTAAAAGAGGGTTTTTGTATTGTGAAGCATTAGAGTCCTCGATTGTCACTTGAAAGAAAAATAAAATCAATCCGTTAGTTCAAAACCGTAATTCTCAAGGTAAATTGTTGTCGGTGACTCCATGCAGACGGAGGCCGTGAGTCGTCAGTGATGGTGTTTGTTTCTAATTACGTGAAAAAGGTGGTGTTGGGTTTAATAATTTGTTTTGTATTTTAAACATAATCTTTCAATTTACTATGGACAAGCGTATTAAAAAAAATTTAAAACTGTGTTCAAAATTAAGATTAAAGAGAGTAGGGAATTTTTCTATAAATTTTTTGGACATTTCTCTAGGAACTCTATTTGGTTATTCCCAGCCTTCAACCAACCAATGCCAAACGGAGTAAATGAAAATAGAGGGCAAAAGAAATTTTGTTACTTTATGAAAGATTTCAGTAATTCTTTTCTTTATTTAGAAAAAAAAAGTATATCCAATTCATATTTTAGAAATTTTGACATTAATTATGTTATTAAAATATTTAATATTTAAAAAACTTTCAATGAAAATAATAATAAATTTAATTTTATCAGTATAAATAATAAAAAATGATTGTAAAATTTAATAATTTCTTATTTTCTCCATTTAAAGTTTTATTTTGAAAAAATCTATTAGATACATACATTATAGTGTTATACATACAAGAGGTTCTAAAATTTCCAAAAATGGTAAAAGAGAGCCCAGTTATTCGGATCTTGAACTTAAAGTAAGAAAGTCCGACGGGCTGAAGCCCAATAAGATAAGGTTTGCTTTGCATCGAAAGAAACAATGGGTTCCATTCCATCCTTGCGGGAATAGTTATGGCGGGTAAACAACAATACTCCAGATTCCATTTCAACTTCTTTCCTTCGTTTTTTGAAGATAAGATTTTGAAATATCTCAGGATTTCCTTTCCCTCTCCGCCTTTAACAACCCATACACCCAAAACCCTCCACGGTTTCACTTCCATCTCTTCTTAAACCCTCATGACGCCTGCTTTTTAACATGAGTTTTTCAGCGACTATGACTACGTCGGCGTCTTTTCGCGGCAACTTTATTCCTTTATCGCACTGCAGTTCGTGTTCTGACCTCCGATTCCAACCCTTCATTTCTTCTTCTATCAATCATGGCCGTCGGCGGAATAGTTATCCTCTGAAATGCGTTTCCGGGTAAAATTCGTTTATATTAATCGTACACTGTTCTTAATTTCCTTAGAGATCGTCTGAGGCCATCTGAGGTGAGGTCCGGTGGGTTGTTTTTGTGTACCGATTTCTGAATTTATAGTTTGAATTTTGTTCCAAGTATAATGTTATGATCCAAATTTAGGTTAGTGGTTAGAGGCAACCGAGTGATAAAATGCAGAGCGAGTGAAACGGAGACTGGAGGAGGCGACGATAATGATAAAGTGATGCATCTTTTGCCTTTTTGTGTTTACTTATGTGGTGTCTCCCGATATGCCGAACCCTTATTTTGGTTATTGTGGTTAAAAGGCTTTAACAAATTGATTTCTAGTTTTATTTTTGAATGGTTTAGTATAAAAGCAAACCAAACAAACCCATTAATACACGGCAAATGTAATGTTTGGAGGTGGTTTCTTGAATAACTCCGGATTGTAAAACAAAATTTAAAGAAGCAAGATAACAGATGAAACCATTATAAACAGACTATATTGACCAAATTACAGGTTTAGCTTCTTCTTAGTAAGCCTAAAAGCTTAGCATTAGGCACGAATAGTGCGGTAATCATCGTTTTTTTGTTCATAATTGAATGGGTTCTAACAATGATGACAACATTGTTAAGAAGATCTGAACATTGCCACCGCGTGGTTGAATACTAGAATCACAGTGGCCCAATAATTAAAGCCATAAAACTGCAGCAATCAATTGTCAAAGCCATAAAACCACATTTACCAAAATATGAGTTTTGGGTTGATTATTCAAATGCAATTTTGTTCATTCAAATTATATCTAGTTACAAGCTTGGATTTTTCTAACATATTGTCTAGGAAAGGGAAGTGCATGAAGATGTTGAAATTGCAGAATCAACAAATCCAAGTGGTCCGGTCATTGATAAAGGAAAAGTAACCACCTTGATAGCTATAATCAATTTTCAGAAATGGGCGTTAGATTCTTGATTTTAGAAGTAACTTGTAAGCTTTCTTGTTAGGATAAGGGCCAACTTAGTCAGTTGGAAGCACTCAACAAATTTCTGGATGGTACCAAGGCCGAAGGACTCAGTGAGGTATTTCCAGTTCACGTGTCCGAAAAGTAAATATGTAATTGGTATTTTGTGCTGATCGAAAATTGTTCTTGTTAGGATAAAGGCCAACCTACTCAGTTGGAGATGCTTAACAAGTTACTAAACAAAGATGGTGCTGATGCTAAAGCCAAAGAAGGCATTGAGGTATTTCCCTTTTCAGAGTGTTAATTCATGGAATTCAATGAGAACATTGTATTTTTACTGAGGGAGAACACTCATTATGTACCACAACAGATAGGCCAGTAAGATGTCAAACATATAAGATAAAAAAATCACTTATTGTCATTTCTCAATTAATGATACTTCATTTAGCTACTTAATAAGATAAGAAGATCCATAAAAAGATCAAATAATGGGTGGGGAAGGTCTATTAGAACATAATATTTGTGGGGAGAACCTTAAACATAGAGTTAACTTAATGGACTCTCGTGGAATTAATGGATAAGCATGATTAAATCTAGATAACTTAATTCTATATTCTAACACTAAGCATTCTTAATCTAGTAATTTAGTCAGTATGTGAGATATTAATTTGCCATGTGTTGTTATTACTTGTTAGGATAAGAGTCAGCTTGGTCAATTGGAGACACTCAACAAGTTATTAAACAGTGATGATGCTGAATCTAAGGGCAAAGGACTCTCAGAGGTACTTCCCTTCTGAAGCATTCTGAATTTTACTTGCAGCTTGTGTTTGCCATGGTTTTGTTTTACAACTCAGACATTGATGAAACTGCAGCCATTATAGGGTTTATAGTGTCTTGCAAGAGGCCTGGATTGGCAACTTGCTTGGTGAATAAATCATGTGTATTGAATGTGGCAAAAGCATAGCTAGATAATTAATGAAGTTCAGTGTTCTGGTCATCTTGCTATGCATGTAGCTATTGTGAGTTCAGAGTTGCATGTTCTAACAACGTGCCCACAGTATCCTATATTCTTATTGAAGCAGTCTGAAACACACATGCGTGCCTTAATGCAATTCACACAGCTTTTGACAAATTGGTGACAAGCCTTTGCGCAAAATTGAGTTTCCTGAAGGCTTATCCTGCTTACTTCTTACTTGGTCATCATCCAAGGCCCATCATGAGTTTTGAGATTCATCTGAAGAAACATTATAGCAGATACCAAAATGTGTTTGACTTTGTGTCTGGAGAATCGCTGCAAAACCATTATACAAGAAAAATACAAGCTCTGAAGTTTTGCATATTTTGATCTCTTATACTATTTTGTTTTAAAACAGGATGCTGATAATATACCGGTTACGAGTGGATCACCCCTGCCAGGTGTGAAGGTGAATATTTCATATAATGTCCTTTCCACTTTTTAAGCATATGGCGTTGTTTCTCTCTTTTAACTTCCAATGGTTCTTAACAGCCACAGCAGCTTGATGACTTAATCATGATCCCGAAGGAAACAGTCGACATCCTGAAAGACCAAGTGTTTGGATTTGACACTTTCTTTGTGACTAGCCAGGAGCCCTATGAGGTGATTGAATACATGACCGTCTTTTATTATTAGGAAGCATTTAAATTGGTATCACAAGAGTTTCAATGTTTTCGACTAATTACAAGTTTGGAAATATCTTATTAAAAATAGTATCCATTTAGAGAAGCAAAAAAGTAGGTAGCCGATGTGGAACTTGTTAGATGCCGGCTCCGATACCATGTTAGAATATGTGGTATGCTATCCCCTATTCTCTTTGTAAAAGAGCCTTTGTAGAGAGAGGGGAGACCCGCAGTGGTGGAACCAAAATTTGGGTCCGGCTGGTCCTATTAATGTTATTATACAAATTCATAAACAAAATTCAAATATATAAAAATCCCAATCCACAATCTAGGATCTGCATGAAGATCGTCTAAGTCTTGTCTGCCTAATCTATAGCTGTTTTTCACTTTGTTAGATACGTATCCATAACTGTTAAAAGTTAAACTAATTAGTCAACTAAAAGGATACAACGCCTTACTTAATTCTCAAATGTAAATATTAAGATTTAAGAACAGAAACAAGAACTAGAACATTATAAAAAAGACATACAAAACTATATAAGAAAAACGTGTTTATTGTAAACTTGTTCGGTAGTTAAGAATTAGGTTGTCAACACAGTTCCAACTTTTGTTTGGAAATGAGAAGATGAACTACTGTAAATCATGTAATTTGAAATAGGGGTTTACTATATCCATTGGTTAGCAACTAAAAACAAATAAATAAGCAGAAAAAATAACAAAAGCATAGAAGCAAATCAATATTAAACAAGGTAATGAGATGCTTCATACTTTGGTCCTGGGTTCCAAGAAATCAGGGAAAATAGTTTTTTTAAACACAATTTAAAAAAGAAAAGGAATATAATAATACTTATAAAATGTTATGAAAATAAAGATGATTGGAGTTTTGTAGGAGGAAGTATACAAAAAACGGTTCTTATTGAGAAGCTAGGCCTAACGTATATACATGTGAATTGGTCCATGACTAGCCGATGTGGGACTCTATCACTGACCAGTCAATATGTTTTCTGTTCCCCCAAAGTTGATTTCCCTTATGGGCACGGTTGGATGCTCTTTTTTCCGAGAAATTCTTTTAACCACCCTTTTTGTTGGTGACTCTGAACTAGTTCCATCTCATTCATCATGTCTCTGTCATTAGAAAACGAGTCTTTTATCTGATGCTTCTGTCTGTTACAGGGTGGAGTACTGTTCAAAGGGAACCTGCGAGGACAGGCTGCAGTGTGTTATAGAAAGATAGAAAAAAGGCTACAGGTTAGTTTACCCACATATGATCTCTTTTCACCATGATAAAGGTTAACTGTGTGCATTCTACTCATTTATTTTGAGCATACTCTTTGTGAAGGAGACTTTCGGGGATCAATATAAGCTTTTTCTTCTAATCAATCCTGAGGATGATAAACCTGTGGCAGTTGTGGTTCCCAGAAAGACTTTACAACCTGAAACAACTGGTATTATGTTGTCAAATTAGAAGGAAGATCCTCTTCTAGAAATTGCTGGAGTTGAATCTAAATCCTCATTTTTTTCCTTTACAGCTGTCCCCGAATGGTTTGCTGCTGGATCTTTTGGATTAGTTTCAATATTCACATTACTACTACGTAATGTGCCAGCATTGCAGTCCAACTTGTTGTACGTAAATCAATCCCAGCGTTCTAATACTCTGATGTTTAGATCTATATATACAAAGATGATGTTAATGTCCCTTGAACTGAAGCTATCATGGTAACTTAGCATTTAGTGCAAAGTCTTTTTGATCATCTATAGTCAATGTTGAGTTTTTTAGACATGCATTTCATTGTTGATAGATTAATTAACGTAAATATTGCCAAGTAATGCCTTAAAATGATGACTTCCATGTGGGAATATTTATATAATCAAATGGAGCTTTTTCTTGTATTCTTCTTTGCTATCTCATCTGGAGAGCAGATCCCATTCCTTTTCTGTTTTCCAGATAGCTTCCAATTACAATGTGCCTAGTTAATGAACAAAAGCATGAGGCAAAGTGATCTTAGATAAGGAAAACGTGCCACAAAAGTTTTGCAAACTGCATTTATTTGTGCCACACCATAATATATTGAATCATTTTTATGATGTAACTTTTGTTCCTTCCCTTTGTTTCTTCCTTCTGAGAACCTGGATATAACCACCCAGTTAACAATAATCCACATTGTAATTTCCCAGATCCATTTTTGACACTCCCGATTTATTGAAGGATGGTCTTTCTGGAGCCCTTGTAACTGCACTTGCTTTGGGTGTACATGAAATCAGCCACATTTTGGTTGCCAGAAGTGCAGGAGTTAAGCTTGGGGTTCCATTTTTTGTACCGAGTTGGCAGGTGAGGTTGAGTTTCTTTGCTATATACTTAGCTCTATGTATGTGGTGCTTACTAAATCACGACAGGGAGCCTAGAGGCTTCTCTACTGTAACTTTTTTTCTTCACAATTTAGCTTTTGGTGTCTTCATATGGTGTACTTCTTGGGGAATACACAATAATTAACCGATAGGAAAGCAAAATTTGTGGGGTGAAAAGGGGAGACAAAATTATGGAACAAATAAAGAATTGTTGTCAAAGTTAAACACACAGGGAGTAAACCAAACCAAACCAAATGAGCCTAGTATATCCCGAACGGAGGTGGGGTCTGGGAGGGTGGGATATGTGTGATGTAAACTGATAGCAATTGTCGGTTGTTTATTGTAATCAAAACAGAAAATGGAATATTCCAGACTTTTGAGAGGTCTGGTTCTCTCCCAAAGAGTTTACACTCACTTTGAAAATACAAAAAACAGAATATCTCAACCCCTAACAACTCAGCCCCACTTAAAGGAGACTTGCCGCCTTATTCTACCCAAGAGTACCAAAAATACCCTTCACTTATTCACAATAACAGCTAAGACCCTTTAACAACT
>NC_037540.1:12381472-12391489 GCF_001531365.2 Cynara cardunculus var. scolymus | reverse complement strand
ACCTCCCTCCAAAGCTTTCACCTTGTCCTCAAGGTGACTGTTGGGAAACTGCTGAATCAAGGCTTCTAAATTTTCCCAAATAGCTTCAAAATCTGGTAACSCTTTCCATTTAACCAAAACTTYTAAGCTTCCTGGATCACCTTGCACAATTTCTCTTGTATCTAACAAAGATTCAGGTTCCAYWTGTAATACCAATTCTTCAGTCAATTGAGCTGGAATGTCTTTCGAAGATGCACAWTTTYCCACAGCTTTTCGAAGTTGAGACACATGAAAAACAGGATGTATCTTCGCCCCCTTTGGTAAATCCAAACGGTAAGCGACTTTACCAATCCTCTCCAACACTTTATAAGGACCATAGAACCTTGCTAACAATTTTGGGTTGTTCCCTTTAGCCAAAGATTTCTGTCGGTACGGTCTCAATTTCAAGAACACCCACTCACCCAAAACCAAATCCAGCTCTGTTTTTTTTAAATCGGCACGTTGCTTCATTCTGCTTGGGCTTTCAAGAGATGCATTCTCACTTCATCCCATATTTCATCCCGATTCATCAATTCTATATCGACCGATTGGAATATAGAAGAGGAACTCTTATATCTCAACAAAGGGGGTGGATCTCGGCCATATAACACCTTGAAAGGAGAACATTTAAGGGCTGTATGAAAAGTTGTATTGTACGACAATTCAGCCCACGGTAAACATTTACTCCACCGACGCAGTCGATCTGAAATCCAACATCGTAAGTATTGTTCCAGCCCCCTGTTGACAACTTCTGTTTGTCCATCCGTCTGTGGGTGGTAGGTTGTGCTGAACTTCAAAGTTGTTCCTTGCAGCTTGAATAACTCTTTCCAAAATATACTTTGGAACACGTTATCACGATCAGAAATTATAGAACTTGGTATGCCATGCAAGCGTACAATTTGACCTTCATTTGTCAACATACAAGCCCCAAACTCCACTAACACAGCTTGACCTTCCTGTTGAATTAGTTTTCCCATAGCCTTCAGTGAAACTAAAGATCTACCCAATGCTGGATCACCTTTCAATGCCACCGACTTTCCTCCGACTGTGAACTTCATAACCTGCTGCTTCCAATTGGTATAGGTTGATCCCAAAGTTTCCAACCACTGTATACCCAAAATCACATCGCTATTACCCAATTGAATGGGCAAAAAATCCTCGACAACGTCTAAACTTTGCATCACCAAAATAACATGTCTACAAATTCCATCTCCCCTCACCTTATTCCCCGTCCCCATCGTTATCGTATACTCCTTCATCTTATCTACCTTGAGATTCAATTTTTTGACAATCTCTTTCGAAATGAAATTGTGCGTCGCACCGCTATCGATGAGAATTACAACTTTTTGGTTTTCAATGAATCCTTCCATCTTCATGGTTTTAGGATTTGTTAATCCCACCACCGAGTTAAGATGAACCTTCACTTCTTGACCCACATCAACCACATCAGCTGCGTTTAAAGCTGTATTTTCATGACTACTGTCACCCGACTCTATTACATCTTCCTCCTGAACCAGCAAAACATTCAATTCCTTCTTCTTACACTTATGGCCCGGTTAATATTTTTCATCGCAACGATAACAGAGACCCAAGGCTCGCCTCTGTTGTACCTCCTGATCGGACAATCTTCTGTATTCAGATCCCGTTCTATTCGTCGAATTACCCACCGTATTTGAATTATTCCCTAAATTAGTACTACCGGGGATACTCCTATTAACGGCAAACATAGCTAACGATTTCTTCGATCCAGATATCGACCTTTCTTTTGCAATCACAACATTCTTCACTTCGATTTTTATTGCTAACTCCATCGCTTCCTCTAAGTTACAGGATTTAAGAGACGTACCTCGGCCTTAATTGAATTCTCCAAACCGTTTATGAATCGACTCATAAACACTTCCTCTGGAATTCCTTCTAACGGTGCAGCTAACTCCACGAATTTCATCTTAAATTCCTCCACCATACCTTCTTGTTTAACGGCCAGAAACTGTTCGCATAAAGTTCCTGCCGCCATTGATCGGAATTGACGCAAAATCAATCTACGAAGATCCTTCCAACGTAAAATTGGATGACGTCTATTCTCCCATTGAAACCATTTCAAAGCTGCTCCTTTAAATGCTATGAAAGAAACATCAATTTTTTCTTCCTATGATAATCGATTCAAAGAGAAGTAACGTTCTGCTCTGAGAACCCAACCATCTGGATCGCTTCCGTCAAACGCTGGAATTTCAAGTTTCCGGCGTTTCACAGCTAGGAATCGACTCGATTCCTGTTTTTCATTGTTCCTCCTTTTCGATCTCCCTGAATCGTCCACGTCTTCTCCATCCGATGAACCGATTGAATTCAATTTACTAGCCACATCGCTGCTTAATTTCTCAATCTGTTGTACAATTCGTTCCAAACTTTTCTCGATCGAACCGACGCTGTTTTCTAAATCTTCAATTCTGGTTGCTGCACTCCTTGTCGCCATGGCTGGATCTTACCCCTTTGATACCAATTTGATGTAAACTGATAGCAATTTTCGGTTGTTTATTGTAATCAAAACAGAAAATGGAATATTACAGACTTTCGAGAGGTCTGGTTCTCTCCCAAAGAGTTTACACTCACTTTGAAAATACAAAAAACAGAATATCTCAACCACTAACAACTCATCCCCACTTAAAGGAGACTTGCCGCCTTATTCTACCCAAGAGTACCAAAAATACCCTTCACTTATTCACAATAACAGCTAAGACCCTTTAACAACTAACCCCTTCTCTTGTAAGTGAAACGAATAGGAGGTTTATCAGTGTGGAGACCAGACCTCACCTCTATCCCTGGGTTAAACATACAGGGTGTTAAGCAAATCAGATGAATCCAATATATCCCACTGGGAGGTGGAGTTTGGAAGGGTGGGAGATATGCAGATCTGACCTCTATCCAAGGCTTAAACACACACAGAGTGTGGAATTAGAACTAATGATCTATTTGGTGGCAGATAGGCTCTTTTGGTGCAATAACGAGGATTCTAAACATTGTACCAAACCGTGAGGATCTTCTCAAGATCGCAGCAGCAGGACCTTTGGCAGGGTTCTCACTAGGTCTTGTTCTTTTGCTCTTGGGGTTTTACTTGCCACCAGCTGATGGAATAGGGGTCATTGTTGATGCTTCTGTGTTTCACGAGTCACTTCTTGCTGGTGGGATAGGTATGCTACATCTCATATACTTCCTTGCCCGCTATATTATTTGATATTCTGTTGTTTGTGATAATCTCTCCTTTCAGCTACTTTACTGTATAGTTCATTAAGCTTTTATTGCTTTAGCTGGCTTCTACATTCACAGTTAGAAGGGAATTGTTGGGTGATAGATTGCTAGTACAAATTGAGCTGACTGAACAGGGATCATTGTTGTTTTCAACTTCTTTTCAAACGTTCTTTCCGCAATTTTTTCTGTTCTACTCTTTGGGAGTGGAGGTAAGGTCTGGTTGCATCTCACTTCCTCCCAAACCCCACATTCGGATGAGATATACTGAGATTGTTGTTGTTGAGTTAACATCTGGGAAAAATTTTGTGGACCACATTGTTGCATGGTCTTTTCCTGTTGAAAGCATCATCAATTTGTATTCATCTATTAGAATTTCTTGCTTATATCAACATGATTAGGAGAGGGTTGAAACACCTGTGTAACATTAAGGTTTTGAATGCCCAATATATCACATTTTGGCACTTTCTTGTTTGATCTCACTTCAACTGCTAAAACCTGAGCCAATTGGCCCTTTAATACCAAACCAAACCAAATGAACCAGTATATCCCACTCGAAAGTAGGGTCCGGAGGCGTAGGATGGAGGTAGACCTTACCTCGACCACTAGTATTGAGAGGCCATTTCCATGAAGACCCCCAACTTGTGCACAAAAGAAAGGTGTTGCAAGCAGTAAATAAGATAGGTAATATAACAGGTAATCGTGAATACAACAGGTAGAATAACGATAACCAATTGGCAAGTTCCAAGTCTGAAAACCTACCAACTTATAGTTTATTTTGTTCTTCTGTATAGCAAAGCTGCTTCTTGGCGATGTTCTTAAAGAAGGAGCAACAATATCAATCAATCCCTTGGTGATATGGGCATGGGCAGGACTCCTGATCAATGCAATCAACAGCATCCCTGCAGGAGAGCTTGACGGTGGACGGATTTCTTTTGCAATTTGGGGACGAAAGGTTTGTTTTTGAATTCCAATCTTCCTGATTTTCGTTTCTTTTGATTTTATGGCTATGAAGTCTCCTAGGGTTGTTCTGCTCTTTTTAAGCCGTGTTACACCTATAAGCTATAGATTGACAGGATGAGTAGTAAATAAAACAAAAATATAGAACTTCATATCATATATTATATTAAAAGTTTTACAAATTACGGTATAAGTTGTTTATCCAAACACCAAAAGTGCTTATTACCTATGTTACACCGAAATAAGTCAATAAGTTGTTTTTATAAGCAATCCTAGTAATATGAAATTCACTAAAATAGAATCATTCTTCTAACATTCTTTAAAAACCGGAATTGGGAATCTCAAAATTGGATAAAAACCAAAAACATTATTATTGAGCTAAAAATGTATACTTTTGGCTAAAAGTTAAAACATATATGGATAAAGTTGTGTGTGCGTGGCTTAATCTGTCTGTATAGATTAAGAATGTTTTTGTTTGTAAGGGGTTTTCAAAGATGAAAGGAGCTTGTTTTTAATTGTGAGGGGTAGGTCTGGAAAAAACTTGGCTTTCTACATAAAACTTCTCCTAGAAGCTTACGGAATTCAATATCATTAAGTCACTACCAAACAGTCATATATAACTGACAATAGAGTTATGAGTGTCATTAAGCTGCTAACAAACAAACCCTAGAACATGTATAATTGGGCCCCTATTCCACATCTCATGTTGAAACACTTTCACGCTTAAAGTTTCATTTGTGTTTTGCAGGCTGCATCTCGGTTCACGGCTGCTTCTATTGTGCTGTTGGGGCTTTCGTCGTTACTGGATGATGTGGCATTTTATTGGGTCGTGTTGATCTTTTTCTTACAACGAGGGCCAATCGCTCCACTGGCTGAAGAAATAAGCGAGCCGGATGACAAGTATGTAGCACTTGGAATCATAGTTTTGGTGTTGAGTTTATTAGTTTGTTTGCCTTACCCCTTCCCATTCACAAGCGAAGCAATTACAAGTCTTTAGAGCAATGAGGATTTATGTGCCCCATTACACCTCTTTGTGCCTCATATTTTTGGAAATATTCTTATATTTCAAGTTTTGGTAATTACCACAAACTTTTGCTTAGCTTTTATTTTGATTTGATATTAATTTTTTGATACAACCATTTTTTGACGAAATATGAATCGGAGACGGAACCTTGATAGACCTCAGAATAATACATTTTTGTTACCGTGAGATATATTGGCAGTCGCGGATCATTTGATTCGAATAAAATTTGGAATGAGTACAGTTGACGATATGAATCTTTTGAAAAATAAACGTATTCGCTCTGTAGCAGATCTTTTACAAGAGCAATTTGGATTGCCTTGGTTCGTTAAATCTTTTTGATGCACTTATCTAAACATCATCATTATTTTTTTTCTAGAGTTTTGCATGATTCTTCATACATTCATGTGATTTGAATTCTCACAAACACAGAATTTTGAAATCATACAGATGATTAGTATTTTACAGGATCACACAAGATTATGTTTTAATTTATGTTAAAAATACTTGTTTTGTAATAATTGATTAATAAAAATTAATTTAATTATTTATTTTCCTTCTAATTTCAAATCTTTTCACGAAATTCTTTAACGAAATCAAAATCTTTCAAATTCATTCCATCAAATCAAAGGTCAGTCATATGTCCTTCTTCAATGCCTTATCTTAAGGCACATTGATATTGAATGCTTACCATAAATTAATCCCACATTCGCCAATCAGTGGACCCTTGACAAGTCATCTTATGTAATGTCATTTTAAACTAATGTTTTAGTAATTGACCTGGATTCTGAAATAATTCTAATAACGTAATATCATCAAAAACATATATCACAAAGTAAACTTAATACGAAAATTTAATACCATATCTTCAGTATACCAATCATTGGTCTATACAGCAAAAATTATCCCAAATCGTAATTAAATCATGAATTACGCATCTGAACAAATATCAAATCTTAAAGTTTTTCCTTATCTTGAATTGCATTGACTTTAAAAGAGAGATTTGTTAGAGTATCTGCAACAACTATGTTATAGTTTTTTATTAAAATAAAGTATCAAAAGTTAAATCTCTAAAAAAGTGATATCAAATTCCAACAACTACTCTATTTTAGTAATTTTATCGTTCGTTAACTATATTATTAAAATATATTCAACACAATTAATAAAATATTATTCATCTCTCCTAAATAGGGGTGCTCAAAAACCCGATCAATCCAACCCAACACGAAATAACTCAACCCGAAGCAACCCGATGTCTAATCAAGTTGTAAAATTGTTCAACCGTAGATATTGAGTTTATATTGGGTTACTATTATTTGAACTCAACCCAACTCGATGAACCCGATATCATTTTATTTATTGGATTTAATATGATTGTTAAATTTCTATTAATATGTACATTAGACAATTAAACTATCATGTATGCTTTTCATATACACATATTTTCAATCTATTCACATCTTTATATAACTCATTCGTATATATGTTCAGTAATTGTGAACATATATATGTAAATTGAGAAAATTAATTGAATGTGATATACGTAAGAAGTATGGATAAGTTATATCAAATAGTTGATGATGAAAAAGAAATTATGAGTAGAGAAATAACATATTCAAGGTTAGAAGAATATTTTAATATACCAGAGTATCAACCCGACCAACCCGTACGGGTTGGGTTGGGTTGCACTTTGGTTCTGATTGAGTTGGGTTAAAAATTTTCAAACCACAAACATTAGGTTGAGTTGTTCAAATGTTTTCAACCCGATCAATCCAACCCATGAGCACCCTTACTCCTAAACACTTAATTTCAATGTCTTCTATTAATAAGATTTCTAGCTTCTCTTTATTCTTTTCTCTATTTTAATGTAATAACCCAAAATAATAATAATAAATAAATAAATAAATTGAATGCAATTTAATGACGGGAAACTCAATGGTCATGAAACCTACGACCATTTATTATGGCTTATTGTTTCATATTCCGTGAAACCGCCGATGACTTAGTATATATATATGGGGAGGTCTTCAAGCATAGAGATGACAAATTCTCGGGAAAGAAAACTCGTATAAGAGAGGTGAAAGATGAGGATGATTTGGTGAAGCGCAACAAGTTTGATGCGTTTTTGGGAGTTTGTAGCTTTATGTGTAGTTTGGGGTTAAGAAGGAGAACTATTGTGAGAAAATACGACGGTGGACGCTGTAATGAGAGTTTGTGGACGCTGTAATGAGAGTTGACGGTGCTCTACATCGTAGTTAGTTTGGCACCAATCGGGGAGACACTAGCTACTTCAAAGATCGGTTTGGGCTACGCCATGTATTGTGAGTTACACGTGATTTATTTTTAAAATGGTTGCATGCCTCATTATTCAAAAGTTGTTTGAAGTTTCTCGAGATTTTTGATATGTTATATATGCGTGAAAAGTTCGATATTTTTATAATATGTGTTTTGAGTACTTGTGTGTCAATGGGGATGTACTACGGTATGATTTTGTAAAGACGAGTATGCTTTGTGAGCTTGTCTAAGCCGTAAGTGCGGACATGCTGTGTGAGTTCGCCAGGTAATGCTGTGTGAGGTAGACATCTCTCATGACGTTGTTGCYTTGTGATGTAGACACGCATTATAGTATATTTATTTTGTGAAAAATATTATTCTCATCAAGGCATGCTAATTTATGAAGCTTCGTGAAAATTGTTTATAATAAAAGTTATTGTTCATGCATGAAAACCGTGGATTCACTAGGCCTAAGGCTCACCCAAAACTCTTTTAAAACTTTTTCACCCAGGCGGCTATTAGACTGGAAAGAAAAGTTGGATAAAGAGATAAATAAGGATTAGCATCAAAGAATGACATGTGCAGATCAAGACACTGTTATATCGAGCAAAGTATGTTCGTCAAAATTGTAAGTTTAGATAGTGATATAAATTGTAAGATTAGAAATTTTATTTCCGCTGCAATGTAAGTTTTGATCTTGGGATACTAGTTTTGATATATTTAAGTATTCGAAATTTTGGGATGTTACATTTAACATGTGGTATAGCATAAATGTCAGAATAAAAATATATCAAAAATCTTTAAAATCTATATTCTAACATAACTTTTGAAGATACTCTTAGGTGGCGTTTGGTTCACAGATTCTGGAGGAATCAGAAGGAATTGGAATATTGAATTCATTTTACCAGATTTATTTCCTTTGTTTGGTTCATTCTTTTCAAATGAAGGAATCTTTAGATTCCTTTGAATTCCATGGATAAAGATTTTAACATTCTTTGATAAATAGATGGGATTTTAATGTAATGAAATTTATTATGTATTATTTTCATAATACCCAATATACCCTCACCCCATCTCATAATACCCTAATCTCTCTCAACAAGCCGACAACAATTTCTCCTCAAGAAGCCGATACCTACTTGATCTGTTGCTTCTCCCTCGAACACCAACTCGCTTAACAGGTTTGATTTCTCATCTTTCAATTTCTCCATCGAACACCAACTCCTTTGATAGATTTCATTCCAATTATGTCAACCAAACAGGTGGTCAAACCTGACAATATTTTATTCCAATTCCTTCAAAGTCAAATTCATTTGACTGATTTCATTTCATCCAAAAACATTCTGCGAACCAAACGCTATCTTAGATTCTAACATTTACACTGATGATTCAAATTAAACTAATTATAATATTTATATAAAATTAATATTAATTTAATGAAAATGTTAAAAATAATTTTCTAAATCATTATGATTATAATTACATCATTAAACATAAACAAAATTGTGTTTGTTTAAAAAATACGACTAAATATAATGTTTTATTTTGTAAACTCTAAACTATTTAAAGGTTTATTAATTAATTTAATGCTAATGCTAATGCTATTGCTAAGGATATTAATTAATTATAAATGATTAAAATATGTATTTTAATTTTAAAATTGTAGTTGATATGATAGTGGATGTCACTTTTAAAAATAATTAGTATAGAAGATAATTGCAAAAATTGACGTTACATTTATGAACATTCATATTTTTCTTAATTTCTTTGTTGTTTTTTAACCATTTTATTTTCTTTTAATCTAAACTATATTATAAAACATTTGACAGAAACTCTTAAAAATTATTTTTTTATGTATAAAGTATTATTTATTGATGCATATTACTTAAAATTCAAGATTACTAGTAATTTTACGTAAATACAACTTATTAAAGCTCTATTTTTAATTTTATGTAACTAATTGCAGATAAACATAATCAAATACAGAATAAACATATATTTTAAATATAGAAAATCTAAAACATAATTAAGATAATCATTGAGTTATAACATAGTGTTTAATTATTATCTTTATAAAAACTATATTATTAAACCAAAAATAAATTACTTTGTTATTAAATCTAAATTAAATTATAATAAAAGTTGAATTAAAGAAGTTACACCAAAAAAACGAGAACTATTAAATAGTTAATTTGATATTAATATCGATTTATTTATTTATTTCCAAATTTTTATGCTATCTTCAAATTTATATTTTATTTGACAAAAAAAAAACTCCTAAAATCGTATTATCTCGATAGAGACAGAATAAAAAATTAAACATTTAAATGGAGATTTATCTCGCTGGATTGCACGTGTACTTTTCTAGTAATTTTATAAAACTTAAATTGATATATATATATATATATATATATATATATATAGTAAATTTATTAATTTTGTTTTATTCTCTGGCTTTTGTAAAGTTTTATACAAGTTTTTGTGTTTTGTTTTTATAAATTTAT
>NC_037540.1:12372420-12381242 GCF_001531365.2 Cynara cardunculus var. scolymus | reverse complement strand
GGGTTGGGTTCATGTGAGACCAAAGGTTTTTCGTAAAACCCGTAAGACCAGTTTATGTTCATTGATCAACTTTATAAGCTAATAATCTAATGGTCTAAAGTTGCACGGTGGCAATTTTATGATTATTGAGAAGTCTCGTGGCGTTTATGAATGTTCAGATTGTCAGATTGTAGATCTACTCCAAGGGTTGAGAATTGGTCTTACGGCATCTCATAAAAAACCCTTGGTCTCATATGATCCCAAGTCTCTATATATATATATATATATGTATGTGTGTGTGTGAGAGAGAGAGAAAAAAAATATATGGAAAGTGAAATTCTCATAAGAATATCTATTTTGAAATTTTATTGTGATTCTTAATTTTATTGATGTGACCAAAAAAAATATGAAAAGGAAGGTTGTTTTTTAGTATAAAAAGATATACACGTGTCATAGCATAAATGTTTAAACTGAGTTGGCTAAGCCTAATCCAATGCAAAACTTTCAATGTCAGAAAACACTTTTAACCCTTTTCCTTTCTTTAACCATAAAAAAGTAGTTAGACAAAATGATAAGCCCACTAATATTTAACTTTTGCTTTAACACTGTAACGTAATCGTCTTTTTGTAAGCATGTTCACAAGTCTGGAAAATCGACTCTTACACATCTCTTCAACTAAAAATTTTTAGGGTATGAAAAACGTGTCTGTTAAACTTTGAAAAGTGCTTCGGGATATTAGAAAATACAAGAAACATCAACCAAAAACCCGAAAAAAGTTCCACGAAATCGACAGAAAAACCGAAAATCTACCTTGAAATCAACCAAAAAACTTAGAAGATCCCTCGAAACCGTGGAACTCGCATAAGAACACATCGGACGACTCTCCGGGATTTGAACCACCTTAAAGATGTACCTGCTCAACAAAAATCATCGATCCAACACTGTATGTTCAAGTTGTTTAACCCGAATTATACCAACTGAAACCGAAATGTAATTGGTTTGCGTTAGGTTATACATTTAAAAAGGGTAAAATGGGTTGAAATTTTTCTGCAACATCTGTAATTTCTAAGAAAACGGCTGCGAGAACAGTCGGAGAACGGCTGGGAAAACGGTCGGACGACCTAGAACGAATGTCAAGCGCCCAAGAAAATGGGTCGGGCGAGTTTTGGTGCGACTTAAGTCGCCTCACAAGTGGCCTCTCACGCCCAGATCGGTTTTTAACCCGATTTTGCTAGGGTATTCCCAATTTCTCCTTCCCACTCCATTTCCTCTCTCCCATGCCGATTTTGGTCCATTTGGGGTCGATTTTTAGGAAGTTTTTGGAGCTAATGGAGAGTGGATTTTAAAGATTGAAGACCTATGGAAGGAGATTCCATGTTTTGAGGAGGTAAGTTTCTTTTGGGTATTTTGAGGTATATGTTTGGATTTTTGATGGTTTTGAAGTTTGTGTAAATATTGGTGTCTATAGATTTGAATACTGTTTTTAAGGATGTTTGCTTGTGGACCTCAAGTCTCCACCATTAGAAGCTAAAGATAGGGTTTAGAACCTAAGTCTAATCTAACCGATATGGATTTGATTATTCAAGGCATAAAACATCTATTTCTTTACTTTTAGATAGTTTATTTTCTTTTATCCCAATCTTGAGTTCTTTTTATTACATTATTTTTCATTTGTTTATACTTGAAGCTAAATTAAGGGTGCGTTTGGTACACAGACAAGACAAGACAGAACATGACACGACAGAACAAGACAGCTGTTCAGCGTTTGGTAAGACATGATCGGACTGGACAGAACTGGTTAAAATGACCAATTTACCCCCAGTGAGTTGTTTAATGTTTTTTTTTCCACTAAATAATCAATATAAATGTTAATAAATACGGTGTGCAAAGTATAACGTACATCAAACCACTACTACTTGCTAAAATATATTTGCAAAAACACATGATTTCATAATCAACTAATGATATATGAAAAAGATAAATATAATATAAGCATCAAGAATCCATTATCGAAGCAAATCTATATGCATTTCATACTAAGAAGAAAAAACTACTACCAACAAGCGCACAATCAATTAAAATGGATTAAATATCAAATAGTAAATAAAATATAAGCATCAAGAAAACAATTTGGCTAGTGATCCCATATAGTATCATCACATTTACAAAACTTGGATTCCAGAAAAAACAAAAGAATTCACCTATCACTTGTACAATCACTCCTGTAAGATCAAAATCGAATATTTACTACTTTGATCAAGGGAAAACATACAAAACTCATCGAAAACAACAAATTGCATGCGTGAACTTTACACAATACGTTTGACGCTGATAAAATCAATAAAACGATTTATGTAATTTATTAAATTATAATATAATAATTATTTTTTATAACAAAATATATCATTTGAAGTTTTCGTCAAAACAATTAAAATGACACCAAATAAAAAGTTTATGTGGTTTTCTATTTTTATTTTTATCTCTTTTCTACATTATTTTTTATTATTAATATATAATAAATTACATAAATTAATAAAAATATACAAACCGTATAAAAATAATATTTTGAGGACAGTAAAATGAAATTTAAGAAACATAAAATACAATAAATAAAATTTAAAGAATGAATAAAATGTAAAAGAGAGACCTATTTGATGTTTTATAAGAGAATTAAGTTTTATTTTGAGGTTATATTGGTAAAATATAAGTCTGTTCCACCATGTTCCATGGGGTAGGGGTGGAACAGGCCTGTTTCCACTATGTTCCTGTCTGTTCCACATAAAATTCATGCCAAACATGGGACAGAGATCCCTGTCCTGTTCTGTTATGTCCCTGTCCAGTGTACCAAATGCACCCTAAGCAATTGACTTGTCTTTATACCATTAGAGTAGTTAAATCTTAAACTTGAATGTTTATAGTTCTTGTTGCAGCATTCCAAATTTATATCATTATATTAATGCTCATAAACAAGATATAAATACAAATGAGTCCAAGATTTATATCATTATATTAATGCTCATAAATCTATACTATATTATAAAACATTTGACAAGAACTCTTAAAAACTATTTTTTATGCATGAAATATTGTACATTGATGCATATTACTCAAAATTTCAAGATTACAAGTAAAATTATGCACAAGTACAACTTATTAAAGCTCCATGTTCGAATTCGTATAACTAACTGCGGATAAACATAATCAAATGCAGGATAAACATCTCATTTTAAAATATAAAAAATCTAAAATATAATTAAGATAATTATCGAGTTCTAACAAAATAATTAATTATTATCTTTATAAGAAAATTGTATTATCAAACCAAATACAAATCACTTCGTTATTGAACATAAATTAAGTTATAATAAAAAATTGAATTAAAAATTACACAAAAAAATGATGAATTTTAAATAGTTAATTTAATACTAATATCGATATATTTTTGTCAATTTTTTAATGATATCTTTAAATTTATATTTTATTAAAAAATAAAAACATTATCGCTTTTTCAAAACCACATAAGACCATATTATAACATCGACTGAAATAAATAATAAAATGAAATATTAAAATCAAGATGTATCCCGCTGCATTGCACAAGTAACCTTCTAGTCTCTTATGATTAACATGGCGATAAGAATAAAAGATTAATTAGTAACAAAATTAAAAATGCATATAGTAAGTATAATGTACAACATATAACACAAATAGTTTAATACTCCAATAATAAAATGATACTACTACAGACAAATAATTAGGCATTACTATTTTCTGATACTTAAAGAAGCGAAGTAATCTATTATACATTCAATCTTCATAATCAAAATTTGATAGGAACTCATTTGCAATCGAGAAATCAAACTTAAAACATTTGATCTTTATTAAGAGTTAGGGGCCGTATACCCAAATGCTTACCTAGTAAGCGCTTACTGGGCAATTTTCCTCACCGGATGAATATGACAAAGGAAAAGAATCTTACCCGGTAAGAGCGATGATAAGGATAGAGAGTCTTACCTGGTAAATGATGGTGACGACTCATACCCGGGTAAACACTTACCAGGTAAATTGTTGCATAAGATACATTTTGATTTACTACAGTCTTACCCGGTAAAACAAATTATAATGTTGACTCCTAACAGTAAGCGATTACCGAATAAACATTTAGATAAACGGCCCTTTAATCAACCCAACTAGAAACAGTTTGGATTATCAAATCTAATATATTAATTATATTATTATAAAAAAAATTAAAAAATAAAAAATTTGGAGGAGACCACTTCACACATCCAAACAGTTGGCCCTGGAATTGGAGATTTGTCATTTCATGTTTTTATAGAAATAAGACTTGTAAAAGAGACAAAAAGTTGTAATCGTTTGTTAACTTAAAGACAAGATTTTATAGAGATTTCAGTCTATGAAATATTGATTTTTAATTTCAGTTGATATTAAAAAAAATACCAACGACGATGTTTCTCTCGACTTTATTTTTCAATTTTAATGATAATACGTTCTTAAAAATATTATATAACCTTGACGTGCTTTTTAAAATAATATACAACCATGACGTACTTTTAAAATATTATACGGTTATAATCACACTCATATAAACTAGTTCATATGTTAGATAATCATTGGAACTTGATGAATGTAAAAGATACTAATCATTACCTTACCGGATGAATATGACAAGGACCAAGAATCTGACCCGTTAAAAGCGAGATAAGAACCAAGAGTTTTATCCGGTAAGTGAGGACGACAACTCTTACCATGGTTAGCACTTACTTAGTAAATTATTGCATCCAATGTCGTTTAGGTGGACTAAAATCTTGTCGGAAAAAAAAGTGATAGTGTTGAATTTCACCGGTAAGCGCTTACCGGATAAGTGTTTGGTAAACGGCCCATTACTTTCTCAGATTATCAAAAATCTTTCATCATCGTGCTTAGATTTGTAATTATGAAAACAATACAAACGTGAAGTTTTGACTTTCTCCAAATTTATATGTTATACCTCGTTTTAATAATCAATAAATGAATTCATTTGTTTATATCGAGCTTGTGTGTTTAGTATGTTATGACTATCATATATATTACTAGGCGTGCAAAAAAAGTGTATAATAGAATTTAATGATAAGATGTCATATCTTAAAATACGTCAAATTGTACAATGCGCTAAGTTTAGTCAAGTTATGGTTCCACCGAAGAGCAGTTGAGTTTATCGGTTTCATGAGAGATACGATGACCTGATGAGTTTCACGACCCATGTGTAGCCAAAACGAGATGCAAAATGTAAAAGGTGATTAAAACGGGCACTATGAGATGCAGAAACAGATGCAAATGGAGATGTAGTGAGTCGAATTGGGTTTCTTAAAACAGTGTATGTGCACAAGAGGCATGAGAAGAAGATCATCCGAGAAGAAGATCATCAAGGATGAGGTTTGTAATTACATATGAAAAAGGTAAAATTACCAAAATGTCCCTCATTTAACTGTATTTAACGGAAAAATGTAACAGTTGTTAGTTAAAGGGACGAAAACCATTATTTTGTAAACATGAAGGAAAAACTGTAAGAACTAAAAACCGAGATGATTTTCAATGAAAATAAGTATCTCCGGACCAAATTCAATTTTTTATTATTACTATCCCACCATGTTTTTTATGCTTTTCATATTTTGGACAAGTTTTATTAAATTAGATATTATATTTTTTTCTACGACATATTCAGAATATATATATATATATATATATATATGAATTTAAAAACTATGGAAAATATAAATATGAATTTAAAAAAATGGAAATAAATTTATGTTTATACAAATATGGATATTAATATTTTAGATATATGTTTTGTTTTAATGTGTTTGGATACGTACGACCATATTTGGTAATTGTAGGCTAATTTATCTTATCTTATGGTTCAAAAGATTTATTTGATTGACTATTTAAAAAGAAACTAATTAAGAATAAGTTTTAGTAACTTTCATTTTATTTTTCCTCCAAATATGTGTTTATATTTTTTAAACGACCAAAAATTATGTCATCATAATAATTTTATATTGTTATCTAGTTTTTACCAAATATGATTAAGGAATGTTTGGTTCGTTTTTTTATTATGTTTTGTGTAGATAAAGTTGTTTGTATGATGATAAATAAATTGTTGTTCGGTTGTTTGCTGAATGAACAGTTTGAATGTCAAAAATGACCATTTTACCTCCAATCTAGATTGTACCACGGCTAGAAATCGAAAACACATCTGATCGGAACAAGGAAAAACCAAAAAACCATTTTGAGAGATCGTAAAAATATAGGGAAAACCATGGGAAGAGAAGAACAAATCATGGCAAGAAATCAAAAAAATGGAAAAATTGAAAATCATGGCTAGAAATCGAAAACACATATGATCAAAACAAGGAAAAACCAAAAACCATCTAGAAAATGAAAACCATAGCTAGAAATCGTAAACCACGTCTAGAAACCGTTTGAAAACCACAGGAAGAAATCGATATCACGACAAAAAATCGAATCACGGCTTATAGGGTTCGAAAACCACAGGAAGAAATCGGTATACATCAAGAAATCAAATCACAACTTATAGGTTTTGAAAACGACATGAAGAATTCGGTATCACAAGAAGAAATCATATCACATGAAGAAAAGTAGGGTGAAGTGATGTTGAACTAGGTGGAGAAGCAAAAGTTGAAGAATACCACAACGCGATGAATGGAAGCCTGGGAAATTGGAAGCGTAAACTAGTGATGAACCTGGAAGAGTGTCAAAATGGGGGTTCTTTATTGAAGGATAGTTGGGGAATTAATGGGAAATTAAATCGCTGAGTGTAAAGAAGTAAGGATTTTCGGCTGGGTGATTAAGTTATCAGTTGATCGAATAAGCCACAACTGAACGGTTATTTATGGTTGAGCGAATAAGCCATATAGACTATACAACACATTAAACCACAACCGAAGATCCCCCAACTTATCAAACATCTTATCATTCAAAACCTAGATTATCAGATAGTTTGGCAAACATACCCAATTATATAGTGGATTACTATTTACACCATCTTTAACGTCAAAGTAACATATGATTGCTTTTTGCAACCCCCTCCCCTCCAATACATAAGGGTGCATTTAGTCCATGTTTAATATATATTAATGTATAAAACAATAACAATAGTAAAATATATTATATTATTTGATTGATTTTGACATTTTATGAACGTTCAATTTCAAACCTTTTAACACTGATTAGAAGTGCAAATAGCAACAATCAGATGCAAACAACATCTAATAGGAAAACTTTTCATCCATTTTTTCGGTAGTATATCAATTTCAACTCAACAACCAGAATCTCAACTTTTCCTATTATGACAACAATTTTTCATAACTTGTTGGTGTTCTATCAGTTTTAATTTATACCATTTATAGTATTATTAGTAAAAATCAAAAAAATAAAATTCTATAAATACACATTTGAGACAATATGATACTTTAATTGTGTATTTATTTTACATAATGACATGTTTTAGTTTTATTTTTGTTTAGATATTATTAGAATACATAGAAATAATTAAGTAAAACAAATTTAAATATGTTTGTTATAAACTAAAAGGGTGTTTGCATAATATAGCGAGGTATATTTTAATTTTAATATTTCGTTTTATTATTTATCTTCGTTGATATAATACAGTTTTTAGTGGTTTTGAGAAAGTGATAATGTTTCTATTTTTGAATAAAATATCAATTTAAATATATCATAAAATTTTGAAAAAATATATATTAATTATAGTATCAAATTCACTATTTAAAACTCCTTTTTTTATTAATTTCTGTAATTCAATATTTTATTTATAATTTAATAAAAAAGTAATTTATTTATCGTTTACTAATATATTTTTTTACAAAGATAATAATTAAATATTTTGTTATAACCAATGATTATCCTAATTATATTTTAGATTTTTTATATTCAAAATAAAATGTCTATCCCATATTTGATTATGTTTATACATAGTTAGTTACACAAATTTAAAAATGAAGCTTTAGTAAGTTGTATTTACGCATAATTTTACTTGTGATCTTGAATTTTAAGTAATATGCATCAATAAATAGTACTGTATACATAAAAAATAGTTTTGAAGAGTTTTTGTGAAATATTTTATAATATAATATAGATTAAGGGGCCGTTTACTAAATGCTTATCCAGTAAGTGCTTACTGGGTAATTTTTCTTACCGGATGAACATGACAATTGTCAAAAATCTTACCCGATAAGAGCAACGATAAAGATGAAGAGTCTTACTCGGTAAGCGAGGGTAACGACTCTTACCCGGATAAGTGTTTACCGGACAAATTGTTGCATACAATACCATTTTGTTGTACTACAATCTTACCGGGTAAAATAAATTACAATGTTAACTTTTAAAGATAAGCAATTACTGAATAATCATTTAAGTAAACGGTACTAAGGGGCTGTTTACTTATGACTTAATGGGCTTAATTGAACTTCCGGCTTATTCGCACAGTTAAAATTAAGTGTTTACTTGGAGCTTATTCGCACAGTTCATGACTTATTCACACAGATGGACATGGGCTGTTGTCTGCATTCAGCAAAAAAAAGACCCACCTACCCCTAAGTTTTCATGAACACTCCTCCTCAAGACACGCCTCCTTTCTGTCGATTTCTTCTTCCTTTCTGGTTACCGGCGATTTCTCCTTCCTTTCTGGTTACCGGCGATTTCTCCTTCCATCGAGTCTTCTTCGTTTTCTTCTTCGATTTTCAGCAACAAATCGATTTCTCCTTCCATCGAGTCTTCTTCGGTTTCTTCTTCGATTTTCAGCAACA
>NC_037540.1:12363630-12372245 GCF_001531365.2 Cynara cardunculus var. scolymus | reverse complement strand
ATCGATTTCTCCTTCCATCGAGTCTTCTTCGGTTTCTTCTTCGATTTTCAGCAACAGATCGAAGGTGGGTTTCAGCAACAGATCGAAGGTGGGTTTCTTCTTCGATGTTCTTTAGACCGATGCATTTTCTGTCACTGGTTGTTGGTGGGTTTTTAGGGTTTTTTGAGCTCATAAATTTCATGGGAAGTGTATGGGAAGTGTATGAGATTAGGTTGAATGGACATATCGGAGATCGATTGGAGTAGTCTCCTCTGAAAACCCTAGTCATTTTCATTAGCATGAATTCTTTAATGATGTGAAAGAATGTTAAGTTCATTGAGGGTAAAATGGTCAATTTTGCCATTCAGATCATTGATTCAGAAGAAAAAAGAAACAACACTGCATGTTTATCTAGACAGACAAATTTATTCAAACAGAATAATTTATCCATACATGACTTAATAGAAAATTTGGTAAACAGCCCTTAAATCAATGAAACAAAAGGTAGATTATTTAATACTTGTTGAATAAAATATAAAATAACTGAAGAAGTTAGTCTTAATTTATTAACAATTTTAGCTAAAAAATAGAGATTATTTTTATCAAAAGGGCTTTTTATTAAAAATAAAAGATAAAAAAGTTATGCTTTTGCTAACAAAGTAGCAAAATGACAACATACAAAGAAAAGTATGGATTTTAATGCAAAATGTACAACCGGTTGATGCATATCTGATCTGGAAATTGTTATTCAAACTCTTGCAAAAGCATATGCACAGCACATCCGAGGGAAGCAACAGCCGTTACGATTTACAAATCCCCATCTCTTGGGGGTTATTTATTTCTCTGCCTATATATATATAGATATAGATATAGATATAGATATAGATGCACAGTACACTTGTATCTAGCCAGAAATTTTCATGTGCATTGTTTAGTCGGTGAATGATGCAATCCCTAGCTGTTTCTCTCCGATCATCACCGTCGTTTCACCGATTTTCTCCGCCGTTGGACCCTCAAGGCACCGCCATTTCCGGTCGAAGCCGAACCAGTCCGACTTCGCTTTCGTTCCGCATTCGTAGTCCGCTTCGTTGTGTTCTTCAATCTCCGTCTCTAGGTAATCTATTTGTTTTAAGGTATTGGAGGAATACCGAATAGCATTTGTGTTTTTGCTTAAGAGTATTTGATTTCGGTCTCTTTTTAAGTTAACATGAATCGAAAATGTGTTTTGGATCGAGTTTTTTTTGGCTGATTGGTTACGAAATTATCTGATTTTGGAAAGGGGAAGGAAGCATTACCAACTAACAGATTTTTGTAATTTCTATAATGTACACAAGTTCATTGGACTAAGAATGAAGTTTGTAATTGTAATCAGAATGTGAGATTTTGTTTTGTTTTGCTAATTTGATCTCGAATGATTCTGGTATAGTTGCGGATAAAGCAGAGTTCCTTGAAGCTTCAAAGAAAGGGAATTTGGTGCCACTTCACAGATGCCTATTTGCTGATCACTTGACACCGGTGCTTGCTTACCGCTGTCTGGTTAACGAAGATGATCGGGAGGTTCCTAGCTTTCTTTTTGAGTCGGTGGAACCTGGTTTTCTATCTTCACAAGTTGTAAGATCATTTTCACTAGCCTCTAACATTATTTTTATGAATTCCTGGGAAGGAAAAAAAACGATAATCAAATTCAGCTATAACCGTGGTTTGTTACACGGGACAGGATAGGATTGTACAAAACGTTTCATCCCATGTTTGGTTTGACAATTAGACCGGACTTGCAAAAAGTGCATTTTTTTGGTAGCGTTTGATAAACAGGCAAATCTGGACAGGAAAGGACAAGAAAGTAACACCGGACAGAGCAAGTGTATGTCTGATGTTTGGTACGGCTAGGAGAGAACTAGACAAGTTACTCTAAAAGTTATTTGATTATTTTAAATATTATATAATAGTTATAATTAAAACAAGTAAAGTAAATGATTAAAGAATTTAATTTATAAATATGTTTACACAATTTTTATATAAATGAATGCATACATATATAATGGTAACGAATTTGAATGAAAAATTTGATATAATTGATGGTGGTGGAGGTGGTGGTGGCCGGCAGTAGTAGTGGCGGTGGTCGGTGTCCGACGGTGGTTATGGAGGTAGAGGTAGAGGCAGTGGTGGTTGGTGGACAACGGTGGTTATAGAAGACGTGAAATGGTGGATTGTGGTGGTGGTGGCGGTTCACAACGGTGGAGGTATTTGTGGCTGATGTAGTGAAGATAGTGGTGGTGGTGGTGATTATGGTGGAGGTGAGGTGGCAAACGGTGGTTGTGGAGGTCGTGGAGGAGGTTGTTGCAGTAGAGGAGGAGTTGGAGGTGGCCAACGGTGATGGCAATGGATTGTGATGGTCGGTGGCCGATGGTGGTTGTAGAGGTGGCAATGGACAGTGGTGGTCGGTGATCGACGGTGGTTGTGGAGGTCATGGACCGGTTGTTGTGGTAAGGAGGAGTTGAAGGTGGCCAACGGTGGTAGTGTTGGTGGTGGTCGTAAAAGTGGCAATGGACGGTGGTAGCCGGTGGTCGACGGTGGTTGTGGAGGTGGTATAGGAGGAGGTTGTTGTAGTAGAGGAGGAGTTGGAGGTGGCGAACAGCGGTAGTGGTGGTGGCAATGGACGGTGGTGGTCGGTGGTCGACTATGGTAGAGATGGCAATGGACGATGGTGGACGGTGGTTGTGGAGGCGATGGAGGATGTTGTTGTAGTGGAAGAGGAGGTGGAGGTGGCCTCCGGTGGCGGAGGCGACCGAAACTAGCAGTGATGACCATTAAAACAGAACCATTTTAAGGTTATATATCAAAGTAGGGTAGATTAGTAATATTATAGTTTTTATCTCTTTCTTGTCCCATAAATAGGTGGAATAAGAAAAAGTCTCTTTTGTCCCATACTGTCCCAGTTTTTGTCCCTGTGTGAGACTGAGTTCTTGTTCTGTTCCATGCTCCGCCAAACATGGGACAGTGAGTTTTGTCCCGTCCCGTACCATGTACCAAACGCAGACTTTATGTCCCATCAAAATATAGGTGGAACAAAAATCTAGAGACACGCAAGCTTGGTAAATTATTATACTACCTAGATCACATTAAAATCCTAAAACGTTCAGCATATTCTTTCATCCACCTTATCTCATTCTTTCCCGCCCAGTCTTGTTCAATACCGTCCTTGTAACATAAACACCCTAAAAGTCATTTTGATTTCTATATTTATTGTCTCTACACTGGAGCAAAGAACTAGAATGGTAAAATGTCTGTCTTATGATATGATATTTTAGGATTTTTGAAACTAGGAAGCATCCCAAGGCGTTTGATTATCAGATTGGATATTCAGAATCGGTTGATTAGAAGATATCCTTGTTTTATTTTAAGATGATTTTTGATATTCTTATCTTAATTTGTTAGGGTCGATACAGCGTGGTTGGATCTGAGCCATCAATTGAAGTTATGGCTAAAGAAAATAATGTCACCATTGTGGATCATACGAAAGGGAGTTTGATTGAGAAAGTCATTGATGATCCTTTGGAAATTCCAAAAGGTCTCTCCGATGGTTGGAAACCTCAACTTCTTGATGGCCTTCCTGATACATTTTGCGGTATGACCTAGTGTTAAATGGGAATAAATGTTGTTTACCGGAACTTTATTGATTTATCCTTTGCATTTCTGATTATTGCTCTCTAATGGTTGGATCCAGGAAGCCACACTCATACAAATCACGACATAAATTTATGAGAAGCAATGTTGCATTATCAGTTGTCACCTAGTTCACCACTACTACTCTTATCTTATCAGATAATTGACTATAATTACTGTAACTCTTAAATGTTGCTCCCTGTGAGAATGACCTCATGTAAAGGTGAAGGGAGAGTATTATTTAATCCTTATGTGGTGGGGTAGGTGATAAAAATATAGGGCATAGTGAAAACCTTGTTTCATAATTGAAATTGTCCTTTCTTGTTTAGGATATGTTCCCTATCGTGGGTATGGGTTGGTGTTTTCATCTTTTTTCTTGTATATGCATATATAGATTTATACGGCCATGCCTCTAACCAAGACAAATGTTTAATGCTGTTTATAGATACACCGTGATTCATTGTGCTAAATTTAAGTATGGGTTGGTGAAGCATTAGTTGCTCCTTCCCAGAATAAGTTTCATTATGTGGCCAATGATACTGCTTTCAATTTAACATTCCAGAGAAATCCATCATAATACAGGTAACTTTATAAAATTTCTATCCATGAGGATCACTATTAGTCTAGTAGCAGTCCCAAGGATTTTTTTGGGGGGCAGGGGGGTGGAGTTTGTGCTGTGAGGCGATTACGTGCACAAAGATGTTCCTTACAATCTTTCTTGATGGCAAAAATAATCAACGTGAATTTTTGTATATCAATGAAGCAGTGTATGACTTCTAAGGTTGAGCCCATTGATAGCAGGCAGAAGTGCAATGAGTTGATTCATATTGCTCTCAGTTAGGCATTCATAAAATATCATATTATAAAGTCCATTTATTTTTTGGTGTTGTATAATCAGTGAACAAGCCTATTAGAAGTCTAAGGAACTTAATGATGGAATAATTTAAGAGTAGTATTGTTTAGCAATTACATCTGAAGGAGCAGCATTGGTTACAAACTGAAAATCATTGAACATGGGAGGATTTTTAAACATGAACCATGACTGAAAATCGGTTGGGGTCCTTGTAGTACTTTCATAGGTTTTATAGACAGATATAAGGCTTCATGTTCCCTGTGGATTTAGAATCCTTTTCTGGTAAACAAGTTCTATCTGTGAAGTAGTATGTCTCGCTTTAAATAACATAACAAAATCTTCCCTTGCTTATGTTTTATTGCAAACTTGTAGAAGTCCTCCCTAAGTTTATCATTTAGACGGGAATGCATAATCTTAAAGAATCTTTTGTAACTCTAATATGGACTGGTTTATGGGTATGTCTGCATTTACAATTTGAACTTCTGACCATTAACAGGTGGGTGGGTTGGTTATTTTTCGTACGACACAGTTCGCTACGTAGAGAAGAAGAAGCTCTTGTTTATAGATGCACCAGTAGATGACAGGAATCTACCAGACCTTCATCTCGGATTGTATGAAGATGTGATTGTGTTTGATCATGTGCAAAAGGTACTCACAGCATAATTAAATACAGTAGGATGGGTTCTTGCACAAGAAATAAGTCTTGGAATTAGACTTTTTTGGATGCAGTGCAATGGAATGGCAATTTATTTCATTCTGGAGAAAACTCATGGAAAAACTTGTCTAGACTCTAGACCCTTTCCCTCTTATTGTTTATTTGTGGTTCCCTTGAATATTTTGTCCTGATTTTGGTAAATATTTTGGTCCTCAGAAAGCGTATGTAATTCACTGGGTGAGGCTTGATCAGTATTCATCTATTGAAGAAGCTTATGAAGATGGAATTAAACGGTTGGAGATATTGGTGTCTAGAGTACATGATGTTGATGCGTAAGTGACTGTCTTCTACTTGATAATTTTGATGGTTCCATGATCCAATTTTTTACATTAATTTTCTTAGTTCTCAATGATTAGCCCAAGGTTATCTCCGGGTTCTGTGGAGTTAAGCACCCACCAATTCGGGACTCCTCTGGACCAGTCAAGCATGACCAGTGAAGAATACATGGCGGCAGTAATGCAAGCAAAAGAACATATTCTGGCAGGTGATATTTTCCAGATTGTTTTAAGCCAACGCTTTGAACGCCGGACATTTGCAGATCCCTTTGAGATCTACAGAGCTTTAAGAGTTGTGAATCCAAGTCCATACATGACTTATTTGCAGGTGCATTATTCAAGGATCAATCTTCTTCCAATTCTTTTTGCAGTATATAGTATTTATATATGGCAAATACGCACAATCCTCACCTTTGGGTGAGGTTTGGACCCTTGACCTGGGAGGCTGGACTCTACCAGTAACCCGGGTACTACTTAGCCAACGACCCTTTGGTTTTTCCAATTATTTTTCTCATGCATTTTTTACCCAACTTCTTGTGATGTTTCACATTGCCAGGCTCGAGGGTGTATCTTGGTTGGTTCAAGCCCAGAAATTCTCACTCGTGTGAAAAACGTAACTTCTTGAGCTTACTTTCACATATCCAAAAAGTATTCATATTCGTGTTAAATTTCGTCAACGTTATATCTCTTGACAGAATATGGTCGTTAATAGACCTTTAGCTGGGACTGTAAGAAGAGGAAGGACTGCTGATGAAGATAAAGAGTTGGAGCATCAGCTGCTAAATGATGAAAAACAATGTGCTGAACACATCATGCTGGTTGACTTGGGACGGAATGATGTTGGAAAGGTTCTTCATTCTAACGTCTATTTCAACTGAATATTTCCGTGACTCATCCCGATTCAAAACGTTACTTTCTTAATTCCCGTTGCTGACTTGTAACTTGGGTTTAGGTCTCGAAATCTGGCTCAGTGAATGTGGAAAAGCTTATGACTGTTGAGCGGTACTCACATGTGATGCATATCAGTTCCACTGTAAGATGCTGTCCCTCTACTTGTTGATTAGTTTCTTTTAACATTGAGTGCATTTGGTAGTTGGTATGTGGATGGACTGGACTGGATGGTTGAAAGTGAGGTAGGCAGGTGTTTCACAGGAGGTTTTAGGGTTTTAATTTGACATAGATAATTTAGTAATTTATCAATATTTCTCATTTCCATTTTGGTGGAATAGAAGAAAGCACTTTTGTCCTATTTGGGTCTTTGTCCTGTCCATGTCTAATGTCATGTCAAACATGATACAGTAAGGTCTAATGTCATGTCAAAATATCATGTCAAACATGATACAGTAAGTTTTTGTACTGTCATGTACAAAACACCCCTAAACATCTTGGTCCAACAGTAAAATTATAAGGGAATAACCTTTTGATCTATGGTACTTGACTTTTCATCGTTGCAAAAATGGAAAAACTACTTGTTTTCAAGAACAAGCAGTTTTGGATGAAAAGTATCAAATACAATTATTTCTATTTGCGTTTATACCTTTGAGAGTTTGTTCCAAGTTGGTCGGGCTTGCAAACTATATTTCTTTTTGCATGTTTACAAGAATGATGATTAATTGAAAAATCACTTGTATCGAAAATCTTGAATTCCTTTTGGTTCTGAAAGGTGACGGGGGAGTTGCGTGATGATCTCACTTGCTGGGACGCCCTTCGTTCTGCACTTCCTGTTGGAACAGTCAGTGGCGCTCCAAAGGTTCGCTCTTACTTTCTTTTTACATCACCACTCAACTTTGCAAAATGTCAATGTGTAAGATATCAAGCTAACCCCAAAAGAATCTCATGCACAAATTGTTAGAAGAATATTCAAATGTCTAATAGGAGCACCGAGTCTGGGCCTTTGGTATCTGAATTCATCGATTCCAATTTTTGTACAGGTCAAGGCCATGGAACTGATCGATAAACTGGAAGCTACGAGACGTGGGCCCTATAGTGGAGGGTTCGGGTGGATTTCGTTTTCTGGCGAAATGGACATTGCGCTCTCTCTTAGGACCATGGTGTTCCCAACTGGAGCCCGGTTTGATACGATGTATTTATACAAGGAAGACACGAAGCGAAAACAATGGGTGGCGCACCTTCAAGCCGGTGCTGGTATTGTTGCGGATAGCGTTCCAGAGGACGAGCAACAGGAGTGCCAAAACAAAGCGGCTGGTCTGGCTCGAGCGATCGATCTGGCGGAGTCCGCTTTTTGCAAATGATTTTAATGGTGGCGAAAAAGAATAGGTCAGAATGAGATAGGGTTTGTCTTTGTTGTTGCAAATACGTAGTTGATACCGTAGAATCAAAAACAAAGCTTTATCCAATACTGTTTTCCTTTTTATTAATAGGAAAAAGAACCTGAATGACGAGAGATTACCATCCCAACGGAGTTGAGTTAGAATGACAAATTATTTTAATCAAACTTTTGATGTTTCCTTTGGTTTGCATAATTCTATGTTTGGTTTGAAAGAATGTTGAGATTTAAATTGAAATCCTACAAACGTGGGATTTAAAATCTCATGGGAAGGTTGGTATTTCATAGGATTTTATTAATTTAATTTAATTGAATTTCGTTTGATTTGGACAAAATTTGCTTTTTCGGTAAGCTTCTTTTGTGATAATTTTTTTTTTAAAATATGTTGAATCCACTTGTTTTGTAATTGATACTTCTTAGAGAGTGCACAAGTTAAAGATCTCACAGCTAGATTTTCGAATTAACATATAAATTCCAATCAAACATATACCATCGCAATACCTCACCCGTCATTGACGTTGCCAACACCACCCTGGTTGCTGCTGCCACCATAGATTACTATTATTATTATTATATAATATTAGTGTGGGAACCATAATTCTTTGATTAATGATACGAAAACTGTTATATAAATATATGTTAATTGTTAATATAATCATTAACAAAAAGTATTCAAATAATTCGAAAAAAATAATAAAATCTAATTAGTGAAATATATATATATATATATATATATATACATACATATATAGAGAGAGGGAGGTATATTTGTTTAAGAATAAAATTATAAAATTAAATAAAATGAGTATTAACAACGACGGGGGTGTAGATAATTTATGTGTT
>NC_037540.1:12356436-12362082 GCF_001531365.2 Cynara cardunculus var. scolymus | reverse complement strand
AGTAATTATATATCGTAATCATTATATTTTAATATAATAATAAATGCATATATTATTTTATTATTATTATTATTATTATTATTATAATGTTAATGGTGTTTTTAGTTTGTTTTTTAGTGTACGGTTAAAGTTGTTGTTTTTACTGTTCAAATTATCCATCATTTTTAGTATTTTTTTTAACAGTTGGGTTGGAGATGTCTTTCGTGAAACGAAAAATACAAGTTAGAATATTCACATGATGAAACAAATAAATGTAAAACTATCACATATAAAACAAATACATGTGAAATAAGATATTAAATCCTAACATTTAATGGAAAAATCATGTAAAAAATATTTTCAAATCGATTCTCACATGTTTGTAATCTTTTTTGTGGTTCTCATTTAGACCATATATGTATGTGTATATATATTTGTGTATGTATGTGTGTATGGAATGAGAAATGTCAGTTGCTATATGAAATATAAGTTAAGAAATAAAATAAAATGATTTATATATAGATACATATATATATATAGGAGGTTTATTTTGCAAACCACGTTATTTGTACAAACTTTATTCAACCAATCATAACTTTTTATTTTGTTCATTTTTTTTGTAATTATGAGAGGTTGATTAATCATTTTTTTTGCGGAGGGTGTTAATCATAGATATTATCATCTTCATTATTTTAATTTTAGATAAATACATGAAACAGTTTCATTAAAATTTCATTAAGTATTATATGAAACAATTTCATAACCATATATGATACAACTTCATCAAAAAAAGTATTATATGAAACAATTTCATAAGATTAAACAATTTCATGAAAAATTTTCATAAGATTAAACAATAAAATCGACGGATGGTGGTGGTTTGCATGGTTAGTACAAATTGGGTGGTTTGCATTTGATAGCTCATCCATATATTAATGATTTTAATAAGATATTTATGTTTGTATGTATTGATTATTTAAATTTAAAAAATGAAAAGTTTAAAACAATTTAATGTGTTGAAAATATTTAAAAATAACTGAAAAATGGAAAAACAAAAAACAAAAAAGAAGTTTCAACAATTAATATGTTGAAAACATTTTAACTAAAAATAAAAATGAGAGAAAAATAAATAAATATGAAAGATGGATTTTCATTAAATTTGGATTTTAATAATGTATGTGTGTATACATGCGGTGCGGTGCGGTGCAATATGAAGTGTAATTTTGATGATTGAAAATCACAAAGAGCACAACAAAGTATATTTGATAAAAATGCAAACTGTAGCACCAAAATTTAAGATCACATGTTGTAATGCAATGTGCATGGTTGGCAACTTAGATGATACCCCTAGATTAGGTTGCATTGGTCAGATTTTTGGACAGTATCGAATATTTATTTAGTTTCCTAAGGAAGTTTCATCAACTTGTAAAATCATATGAGAAGAATTTGTGGGCAGGTAAAAAGGTATTTATTAAATTCAAAATCTATAAATTATTTGTGTATTTTCATAGCTGTGAGGAAAACTACCCTTCTCATATGTAGTTATTATTCAACATCTTGGAACTCATCTAAAACCATGCAGCTAATTCGACTCTTCACAGTTCATAAATTTATGCACAAAATAAATGAGGTTATTCATGCCCTCCTCACTCACATTTCATACCTAATGAAACTGGCCTATAAAAATATGACAAGTACCATGTTGCTCGTGGTGTGGTTCCCACTTGAGCACGTATACTAAATGGCATCACAACCACAAAGTTTGATGATAAGATTCCACTGCTACATTTCAAACACTGATAATGCTAAAAGAAGTGGAAAAATCTAACATATATTTGCTACATGTATTTGAACTGCTGACTGGGAAAAACTCAGGACTTAAAATGAAGTATGCTMTCASTTAATCTATACAGCCAGGAGCCAGCTACTGCAGCATTTAATCAGCAATTACATACATTCAAATATTTACCRGTTTACAAAAACAAACAGTCTTATTGATAGACTCCAACACCATTTCTTATCATTAGGAAAATGAAGTAAGATTTCAGAGTTCAACACCTCTTAACAAACAAACAACACCYAAGTCTTTTATYTATAACCGCTTGGGATGGGCTAAAACTGAAACCAAAATAAGCTATAGAACAGTTGCAATTCAAAAGAAAAATAAGAGGTCAACCACTTAGGCCAACTCATTTGATGTACTTAGAKAATTTCCYAAGACATGAGCAAGATTACGGGTGGKGTTTGAACCTAGACGGCAGGAAGAGATCTTGGAKGTAGAGGATAGGGTTAGTGAGCTGTAGGTTAGATCCCTGAATCCTAGGTTAGACTAGGGATGTGTAGTCCTTCCTACCTCGGGTAGGATTTCGGTTTGTCTGCTAGATTTTGGTTGCTTACTTTCAACTCATTTTTCAAATTTTAATACCGACTTGTTTTCTAATGTTCTTCCTATGTTATGTTTACATATTTTCTGCAATCATTTTTATCCTTTTTTGTACACTATGCACAAGCCGGAGGTCTTCACAGAAACACAGTCACTCTACTCTTCGAGGTGGAGGTGAGGTTTGCATACATGATACATCTCACCTCCCCCAAGACCCCACCTTTGGGTGGGATCTTGGGTTGGTTTGGTTTGGTTTGCAGAATTGGAGAAAATTGATCAGAAGACTAACAAGATTCTGAGTTGGTTGAAGTTAATCATGACTAACTAGATGAGCAGACTCTGTTAAAACTAATCAGAACCAACAGGATCGAGKTTTCACAGTCGCACATCATGAAATCCCCGCAGATCAAAAGAAAGTTCCATTCAGATACACAATGACAATCCAGGCTCTCCAGTTTTTGTAATCAACGAAGTGTTAAATTTTGCATAAAAATCAAACAATTTCTACCGCTCAAGAAAAGTTGTAATCAACTTAACAAAATTCCCCTACCTGTTCTGTATAGAGAAGGTTGATCTATGAATGCCATTTGATCTATCAATTAATCTATGAATTTGATTGTTAAGGATAGTCACATTTTCTGGTGATCAATAGAAGAGGCAGGAGAAGGTTGAKGAGGGGTCTATATAAATAGGAATCAGTTAGATGAAGAACAAGWMGTAACACAACTTGATAAGGTAATGGCATAAATTGGAGGACCGATCAATAAGAATAAGGATATTAGGGTCATAGTCGAAGGCCCTAAAAACTATTGCAGGTTGTTTAGGCCTTACMAHCTCTAGAAACTACAGTCTGCATTTTTCCATTACAATTTACAGAACATTCTAAAATCCTTCAAACTCATAAGATAAACAAAGAAGTGATTAGCATTTCGGACCATTTCACTTCACCTTACCTGCTATACTTGCAGAAATGCAACACAGTATTTGGCTTGGGAGATGAGTCAAAGAAACACCACTGTTAGCCAAAAAAACAGTGAAAAATTACACTTCCTCTGGCTACTGAAGTGCTGTTTTGGCATTTTTGAAGCATGCTGTTTAGAAACCAATTGTAAAGATTCTAACTCAATGAACACGTAATACTAATCGTCAAGAATAATAGCAGATTGTGTGAAGATATGATTGGAATCATCTAACAATTACACCTAAATTTTAACTTAGCAACAGCAAACCAAAACGACTGGGAAAATTCAAGATCTCAATTATTTAGGAACACGTTGAAAGCATTAAATTATATAATTATCAAACCACAAAAACAATATTTTGATTCATACTGAAACAAAGGAAGCATCAAAGATAAAAGCATCATACCTAATTTTACACGTAAAATTGAGAAAAGCAGAGATGAATTAATCATCTGTTGCTATCATAATCAACAATCTCGTTGTCAGTGACGGACCTCGAGTGCTGAACAATTGACCGTCCAATCGAATTGATCCAATCCTCCTTCTCCTTTTCAGAATCGGCGATGAAGTACATGGTCTCGGATCGGGTGGATAACTCGAAAGCGAACTGCTTGTTGAGGACATCTTCGGCTCCTTTGACAGTGAGGCAGGTAGCGACAGGTATGACGCCACGGGGACGTGATCCGCGGGTGACGATGGCCTCCTTGAACCAGAAGAGTTTGCCTTGTTTGAGAACGAACCAACGCCGGCGCCAGGTCTTGATGTACTCTCCTTGCTTGGTGAGCCAGCCGGTGCGCTCAGGGTTTGACCAATATTCGACGCCGTCGTAATCGTCGGCGTTTGGTGGTGTTTCGCCCATCACGGCTCGCCATAGGCTGGCCATATACAGATCGTGGTGGTGGTGGTGGTGATGATGGTGGGTGCCGCTGAGTCTGCTTCGAAATAAAGCCCCGTTTGTGCTATAAATTTATGTATGACACATTAAAACACTTTCATTTTCTTTGGAATATTAATTTTATATGTTTTCTATAATTAAAAATTAAAAAACTTTTTTTTATCATCATTTTAATATAGTGAAAAAATTTCCTGATAATATATTTTATTATAACAAATATTTATTTATTATAATTTAATATATTAAATAAAATAATTAAACATAGAACATATATAAGGAACTCATTAGGGGTAAATTGATCATTTTATTAGTCATGTCTTATGAAACATTAAATAACTGTTTCAAATAATGTCATTTTTTTATTTGATTCTCTATCTAACACCAAAACACCGTAAATAATGACATACTCTTACCTCATTTATATTTGTAAGAGTAAACTATGATTTCATTCCTGTGGTTTACTGTTCATAACTATTTTCGTCCTTGATTTTAAAAGTTGCTTTTTCCGTCCATATGGTTTTTATAATTTTGTTTCCTTTTTCGTCCTTTAAGATAATGACATTAAAAAAGTCTCTTAAATGAAACACAATTCAGTATTTTTACCTTTATTTTTTTTGCCGTTCATAAAATAATGGTTCTTGTTTGAACCCTATCAACACATAAACCATAAATAAATAAAAACTTTGCGTATGTTTTGTGTTTAATAGGACCATAAATGAACGTAATTTTTAGTTTTTTTGTCGACAATATAAGACTTGAATCCTAAATCAATTATAATTTTAAATATTTTTATTTTATTAAAAGTTACGGTTTCTTGATAATTTTATTATGTATGATAAAACATTATAATATACAAAATTTAAAAATACTAATAAAATACTCCTATTTGAATTATATTATTTATGGTAAGGATTTGGGACAAGAAATTAATCATTTTGTTGGGGGTTGATGTGGTGTGCAACCTGTCCCTTGGTCCCAACTCAAATTATAAATGTTGCATTTAATTTTAAAGGAGGAGATATAGCAATAATATTTTAAGATTTATTAGAGTATCTTTAATATATTTTTAAAATAAAAAAATCAGAAGTTAAAGTATTTAAATACAATTATATTATTAATAAATTATCTATTTGAAGATTTAAACATTAATCATGTAATTAAACTATTTTATTTAAGAGATTTAAGCATGTTACAGATGCTTTTAGGTGTACTAGAAGGTTATTCGTGCAATGCATCGAGACACATCTTGATTTCAGTGTTTTGTTTTATTCTTTTTTTATGTCAATATAATACAGTTTTATGTGGTTTTGAAAAAAACGATAATGTTTTTATTTTTGAATAAAATATAAATTTGAAAATATCATAAAACTTTGAAAAAAAATTATATCGATATTAGTATCAAATTAATATTTTTAAAAGTTCTTTCG
>NC_037540.1:12354694-12356175 GCF_001531365.2 Cynara cardunculus var. scolymus | reverse complement strand
ATTTTAATTTAGGTTTAATAATATAATTTTTATATAGATAATAATTAAGTATTCTGTTAGAACTTAATAATTATTCTAATTATATTTTAGATTTTTAATATTTAAAATAAGATGTTTATCCAATATTTGATTATGTTTATCTGTAGTTAATTACATGAATTCAGGTATGAAGCTTTAATAAGTTGTATATATGCACAATTTACTTAAAATCTTAACTTTTAAATAATATGCATCAATAAATAGTACTTTGTGCATAAAATGGTTTTTAAAAGTTCTTGTCAAATGTTTTATAATATAGTATAGATAAATTTTTGTTAGTTGAATTTATGAGTTAGTACGAGAAATTCTATTAATTACTACTTGATTGCTTAATATTTATCTTTATGGTCAGTCACAGGTTGAGACCTAGGTGCTGTTTATCCAAATGCTTACCTAGTAAGCGTTTACCGCTTGGAGTTAATACTATAATCTACTTTACTAGGTAAGATTGTAGTACATTAAAATAGTATCGTATGTAACAATTTATCCGGTAAACTCTTACTTGGGTAAGAGTCGTCACCCTCACTTACCGAGTAAAAACTCTCAATCCTCATCATCGTTCTTACCGGGTAAGATGTTCGGTTCTTGCGTTGCGACGTTCATTAGATGAGAAAAATTATCCAATAAACATTTATCAGGTAAGCGTTTAGTAAACGACCCCTTATAAATAATGTGTTAAATTGATAATTCATTTTTGATTATTTATATAGATATCTTGTAAAATATAAATTAAAATTCCTTGTATATTATACAATACATGAATGATTTTTATTTTTATTTTATTTTATTTTTTGAAAAATTACTTAATTGTCTCTTGTTATATATATATATATATATAAATTTATCGGTTAATTAATATCTCATTAATTAATAAATTTTAGGGTTCTTAATGACTGATTTAATAGAGTTACAATTGTATGTAAACATTCCCATTCCAATTATTTATTAACCAAGTGTGTAATTGTATAACATAATAAGATTGATTTTTCTTTTTGTAAACTGAAATGAAATAATAACGTAATTTTCATCAAAGAAGAAAATCTGAAACTTATGGAATATTCTATCATATTTAATGTCTATCTTGCATGTGAACGGTTTTTTACAACTATGGGTATCCAGGCTAACTTACACGCAATGATCAATCCTCGAGGGATTGCGAATGACTTGAAGTCGTCACAAGTGAATCTTCATAGTACAAGGGCTTTTGGCGACAAGTAGATTCGATTCCAATAGTTCGTTTTATGGAGTTCAAACGTGGAACTTTGAAAAATTATACGTATACAATAATAATTGTTAATAAGTAATACTATATCTATACTATCTTATAAAGCATTTGGCTAAAACTCTTAAAAACTCTTAAACTCGTTCATCTCTATCCGATTTCATCCCATATCTGAATTTGTATAACTAACTGCAGATAAACACAATCAAATACAGGATAA
>NC_037540.1:12342308-12353754 GCF_001531365.2 Cynara cardunculus var. scolymus | reverse complement strand
ATGATATCTTCAAACATATATTTTATTCAAAAATAAAAATATCATCGTTTTCTCAAAATCACATAAAGCAATATTATAACATCGACTGAGATAAAGAATAAAATAAAATATTAAAATCACGATGTATCTCGATGCATTGCGCGAGTACGCTTCTAGTCTTTAATAAGTTGTTTTTAAGAGTTTACATTATAATATTATTCTGTATTATAAGACATTTGACAAAAACTCTTAAAAACAATTTTTTATGCATGAAGTACTGTTTATTAATGCATATTACTTGAAATTCAAGATTACAACTAATTTGTGCACAACTTATTAAAGCTTCATATTTGAATTTATGTAACTAACTGCGGATAAACATAATCAAATAGAGGATAAACATCTCATTTAAAAATATGATTTTGATCATGTGGTTTTTGATTGTGTAAAAGACATGAAAAAAATCATAAAAAACGTAAATCTATTTTTTAACGGAGTTAATTAGCGGCTGTTAGTGGGAGGCGTCAAATTGGGATGTTTTTCTAAACACCATGACTATTATCATCACCATCTTGTAATTTCAAAACTATAGAGATAAAAAGTATTACTTTTAACAAACCACAACGACCAAATTTATAGTTTACTCTACATTTAAACTATAAATAATACAAAGAACAAATTTTCGAATAAAAACGAAAACTCTTATTTCAAATAAAGAAAATTACAGAATTTAATATGAAGTCATTATAGAAAAACTACTAATGAAGGAAAATAGACCCCGATAAGTATAAGAGAAAGTCGCGCAACCAAAGTTCCCCTTACTAAGGGGGGGGGGGGGGTGCGCTGAGAAAGAGAAAGCGTTATCACTATACAAAATGAGGAAAACCCACACTCCTTAATGCCACGGCTTCGTTCCTCCATTGTCGTGTAAAAAATTACAGGGTCGTGAAAGGTGTCATCGTATCATTTTGTTGTGTACAACCGTATATGTTTTGAAATTACAATAATGATACAAGGTTCCTTGATAGAGTTGGTTTGCATAGCTTTTCACCCGGCGTAGGCGTCGGTTCGAATCATGTTTCTCTAATTTTATTAGTTTTTAGTTTTTAATTTTAGATTTATTATATTTTTGAAAGAATTTGTGATAAGAGGCTCAAACACAAGACTGTAATACGAAAAACAAGCAACTAACCAACAAACCAATGATAATTTTGTGAAAAAAGTTCGCATATTTGTTTTTTATAGTCAAATTGTGTCACCATTTAAAGAGTTCCTAGGTCCACCTCTGACGCGAGGCCATGACATTTTTTCAAGGCATCATTTATGACGACAAATTTGTGTAACATATCATATATAGTTACGTATATTATATATATATATATATATATATATAAGAAGGGTACTCGTGCAATGCATCGAGACACATTTCCATTTCAATGTTTCATTTTATTTTTTATCCATGTCGATATAATATGATTTTATGTGGTTTATAAGAAACAGATAATTTTTTATTTTTGAAAAAAATATAAATTTGAAAGTATCATATTAATTCGCAAAAATTATATTAACATTAGTACCATATTAACTATTTAATTTTTTTTTATTTGTGTATTTTTTTAATTCATTTTTTTTATTATAATTTAATTTATCGTAACGAAGTAACTTAATTTAGGTTTAATAATATATTTTTTTATAAAGATAATAATTAAATATTCTGTTAGAACTCAACAATTATCCTAATTATATTTTAGATTTTTTATATTTTAAAATGAGATGTTTATCCATATTTGATTATATTCATCCACAGTTAGTTACACAAATTTAAATATAGAGCCTTAATAAGTTGTACATATACACAATTTACTTGTAATCTTGAATTTTAAGTAATATGCATCAACGAACAATACTTCATGCATAAAAATGGTTTTTAAGAGTTTTTGTCAAATCATTATAATATATTATAGATATATATATATATATATATATATATGTTTTCAAATATTATTATAATATAAAACCTAATAATTAAACATTAAAGATTATGTTTACTCACAATCCCTTCCAACCTAATCCTAAGAGCATCTCCAATGGAGGTTAATGGGAGCCATTACATGCATCATGCATTGTGAAGGGAGGTTAATGACCATTGTACGCATCATGGGGAGGTCAATGGGACCCACTAATTTATTTTTTCTTTTATAATTAAATTTGTAAAGATTTAATTATGATATTATATATATATATATATATATATATATACACTATAATATGATATTTATTAATCAATAAATTAATTTTTATTTTTATTTTTCTTAATTTATAAAAACAACATAATTAATAAAACATTACATTAATTTCAAAATACATTACATTAATAAGATATTACATTAATTTTATTAAATGTATTTTAATTTCGTTTCATTTTCATTTTAATGTATTATTCCTTGTTTTTAGTTGATTTTTAAATTTGTTGGTAAAATTATATTTATAGATAATATATATATATATATATATATATGATGTGGAAATCCATTAAACTCATTGGAGTGTTATGGAATGTGGGTATAAAATGATAGAATTGTATGGTGAGTGGAATGCTGATGTGGCAGTCCATGACACTCTGATAGAGTGTCATCCATTGGAGTGTCCTAATTGAAATATTATTTTCTCTCTCATCCACCTATACAATCTCCAACTCCAACACAATCTCACTTTTTTTTCTTTATTTAACCATGATCCAATCCAATCTAAAATATAGTTTTGTTTAAATTATATATTTTATCTTTTATTATATATAATTATTATTATTTTAATTTTAAATATAAAAAATAAGTTAAACGGATTATTGCATATTTTAAAACGTAATTATAATGATAAAAACTTATCATACAATTGAAATTAAATAAGATAAGTTACAAAAGTAAGTATGTAAATATATCAAGTGTGATCTATCTATAAGAAATTGAAAACTATGAATTTTGGTATACTTTGTATTTTTTAATTTTTTTTGTTAAAGTCACTTTTTAATTAGATAAGTTTTATTTTAAAAAAACAACCAATAAAAAGATGCCACATGTCAATTTCCTTTAGTAAAAAGGTGCTCAATCCCGGATTGTTGAGATGGATTGCTAGAGATTGATTACCTATTTCTATTTTTTCTTATTTTAAAACCCTTTTTGTCCCATTTACAATCTGGTTGCTTAGATTGTGATTACAAATGGTCTAATAAGATAAAAATAGTTTAAAAAGTAAAAATAATAATAATCAAATAACGTCTAATAAAGAACGTGCATCAAATTGTTGTGTGCCACAACCTTGACATGGTGTCAAAGACGAGTCTTGAACAGTTGAATCATGGTTATCATTACAAGTTTGGTATTTAGTAAACACTCTAGCTAGGCCATCATTTACAAAATTTGTACAACCCACTATTATCCTCTTTTTGTTGCCCAATCTCCCTCATAAGCCATTTAAGCAATCCCATCCTAAAATAAGTCTACTGGTCCAAGATTAATTTGATAGCTGATCTATTTTCCAAAATTATAAAAGGTACATGAACCTTTGGCAAGTTATAGAAATGAATTTGGTGTATCACCTGCTTTGCAAATAGCTCGAAATCACCGCATTTGAATCTTTATGGCCAGAAGGGAACTTGGTTTTTCGTACCAAAGGAAATGGAAATGGATAAGTGAACAACAAAGAACTAACAATGAAGAGTTGGGCCCACACAACAGCTTATTCTATGAGGCTTGGAGGTATGGGATCTTTGTATTTATTGGTGATGCTCACATAAAGTGTGATCAAGGGATACCCTTAACCCTTTGATATAAGGTATGAAAGCAAATTTTACTTCAAAGATAGAGAAACACAAACATTCATTGAAGGAATTTGTGTATACATGTGTTTTTACAAGCATTTGTTGTTGTTGTTGTTGATTGACTAGAAAACCAATACCACATATATGTGTATACTGATGAATTTTATCAAATGGGCAGCGTTCTTATAAATAATAGAATATTAGGGACCATTTACCAAACATTTAGGGCCTGTTTACTTGTGGCTTAATGAGCTTAGTGGATAAATGAGCTTATTCGCACAGACTTTCTAGGCTGTTTACTTTGGGCTTAATTACTCAGAAATGGGCTTATTCGCCCAGATGAAAGAAGGAACTTGTCCAGATTAAGCCGGCCAAAAGATTGCCCTACCCTTCTCCTCCATCGATCGCACATCTCTTCTCCTCCATCGATCGCACAGGTTCTTCTCCTCCATCGATCGACACAGAACCCTAATCGAAAAAACCACCTCTACCCCTGATAGTTTTACCACCCAAATCTGAAAAAAACGAACCTGACAACAAGATCTCTCCACTCCAAATCCGAACTAAACTCTTGATTTCTCCGAAGACGCTCCTTCAACCATAGGCAACGATTTCTCGACTCTCGATATCTTGAAAGGTACGATTTTTCTTCCACCCACTGTCGATTTTTCTCGATTCGATTCATACGTCGAGTTGGCTTCAATTTCTTCAACTCACTGTAGATTTTGTTATTGTTCTACTCGATTTTGCTTGTTCGATKCCTACATTGATTTCTTGTTATAATTTCTACTCGATTTCTTGTTCGATCAGAGCATAGCATGACCGTAGGTGAGTGTGAGGTAGCCTGCAGGTTTGTTGCTCCAGCTCCAACTTCTGCTTTTTAAATTTCTTTCAGGGGCTGTTTTTGTTTGTTGCTCCMACTTCTGTTTTTGCAGCGTTGGTAAAATATAGAAATGCGATTAGTTAAAGTTAGGGAAGCAGATTGTACCAAAGTTCAGTTTCAACTGGTTGCTAAACTTGCTGCATTTTGTGCGTGAAGGTCTTATAGTTTCTGAATCTGGCTTCAACAAGATGATTCAAAATACTCATCATCAGTCTTGTCAATTTTGTGTTTAAAACACTTGATTAAATAGTTGGTTCCATTTGGGTTTATTCAACAATTATTAAACAATGCGTAGTTCATCCTCAAGGGGTAAATTGGTCATTTCTGTTATTCAAACTGTTGATTCAGATAGAAAAGTAAACAACATAAATTTATTTAGACAGACAAATTTATTCAGACAAACAAATTTATCCATACAGGACTTAATAGAAAATTTAGTAAATAGCCCCTTAAAAAGATATAGATAAGATATAGATAAAGGGATATCACCTTACCTGTGACATCTACAAAACGATAAATAAAGATGACGTAATCCACTAATCCCAAATGTGATAACAACTGGTTTATCTCATTATTTTAATCTTAAATAATCAAAACTTTAAACTTATAGTTTTACTTTACCCAATATATATATATATTCCTGGGATTGGACGATCCTTCAACTTTCGTCTTTGACCAAAATACCCACTCTTCTTTCGTCATCATCCTCTGTTTCGGTAAACTCCATCAACTCCCAACAAAACACAGATTTCATCGTTTGATTTTAATGATCTTCTAGGTACCCACCTTTCTTTGCCTGTAATTTAGCTTATACTTTGCATCACTGAGAGATGAATCCTCAAGTTCATCTCAATTATTATCTGGGTAATTAAAATCTTCATGTGGGCTTGAAAGATTATAAACAACAATTACAAATGACTGTAATTTGAACAAGTTTTTTGGAAATTTCTCCATTCAAACAATAACAAATCTTGTTTGACTACAACTAGGTTTACTTACAATCTTCAGGTACTTGCATTAATCATTATAGCTTATTTAACCACCTTTTTTTACATCAAAGAGAGCAAATTGGATCCAGTATTTGATCAAAGATTTGATCTTTCGATGTCCGCCTACCGCCATGGGACGGAAACGGAGCATTCTGCAAGTGGAGAAGAATCGGGTATGCTTATTAATTCTTGAATTATGAATATTGTTGATTACTTTGTGGCAGAAGATTTCAGATCTTGCCCTAATTCATTTATGTGGAGCCATTAGATTACTTTGAATTCAGTACGAGGTCCCAACATATTTTGTAGAGAAAGTGTCCAAGTCTATCAACGTGGAATTCTAACACGTCTCTTCTGATCATAGACCGGCTCTGATACCATGTTAAAATATGTGGTTACTATTAGATTACCCTCTAAAAGTGGTTCCGAGAAGAAAGATTCAAAAATATATCAAAAAGAAAGTGTCCTAGTCCACCAATGTGGGATTATAGCATGCCCCTTACAAAGTAGGGTAGACAGGCAGTCCTGGGCTCTGATACCATGTTAAAATATATTGGAGAAAAGTGTGCAAATCTAGCTGATGTAGGCCTCTAACATAAAACTATGAATCTTGTTCTTGATGTAGATAATGGAAGCGAATTTCGAATGGAATCTGTGATGTATGTGTCTTCAGCTGCTGCAACGATCTTTATTGTTGGGCTTCTAGTAGCTGGGGTTTTATTGCTGGCTTTGCTAATTGCATTGATCGTAATGTTACAATCTTGCCAAACTCGGAATTCCGGGGCTCTTGAAATGTCGAAATCTATAGATCAATCTTATGATTATTGTAGAACGGCCACTCTACACGCAGAGCTTAATAGCTTCGAATTATATTCTTTGCCTGAGTTTTGCACGGATTTGGCTGTCCACTACATAAAAGATGGTCGTTATACGAGCGATTTGAGTTATATGGTGTCGATTGTTGAGGATTACTTCAAGAATGTGACACCGGTCGTTGGTGGTCGGGATGTGGTGTTGATGGATTTAGATGACTTACTCCCGTCAGATTCTTTCTATACTAACCCAATGTTTTATCGGTAATTTTCTTTAGATCTCTTTTGGTAATTTTCTTATGACATTTTTGGCGTCCTATAAAGTTGATTTTGTTGTAATAACTTGTATTTTTCCGATGGTGTAGATTCCATCATGATGGTTACGATGATGGTGATAAAGAGGCGAAACATGTGTTCTTGCTGGAAATATACACGAAGCTTCGGTCTGGTGGATGGCCATTGGTTTTATTGTCAAGGGAGCCCGAGAAACAACAACCCATGATCGTTGACAAGCTTATAGCAGCTCGATTTGAAGGTTGGTCGAAATTGATTATGAGGTATCATCATCTGATCCCCAAACCCTTCTTTTGAATTTGATATATTGGGTTTGTTTGGTTTTTGTTATCGTAAATACTTCATAGTTCAATTACAGTCCTTTGCCACAAGAATCACATAGTAAACAATCCCAAACAAATTTTTTTTTTTAAACGTCTTTTTAACTGAAAGATCGTTGTGATGTGATTCAGATCGGATGAGGAGATGAAAATAGATACCCGCAAATATTTCTTCAAACAAAAGGCGATCATGCAAGCAAAGGGTTACCATATCAGGGCGGTGATCAGTAGCCGTATGGATGCTTTAGTTGGCCCGTTTATTGGAACACGGGTCTTCAAACTCCCGAATCCTTCTACACAACCATTATCAATGATCGATACACAAGAAGCAGAAAGGTAGCGTTCTGCTTTTCGTGCACGAAAGGACACTACGTGTGTCTCTGGTTATTGGTCGATTTCTATTTTCAGCACCATTGTTAAGTTTATGAACTTGAAACATACCATTTTAGGAAAGATTTGAAGAACTTGTATATATACATTGGTTTAAGCTGAAAAAAATGCTAATTTAAGAATATGTCTTATGTGAAATTTGAAGGTAGGGGTCTCAAAATTGGCAATGCTTGGTAAAGAATAAAAATTCTACTCTCCATAAATTCCCTATCCCCTTCCTGTCCTTGGATCATTTGCAGTGGCGGACCCAATTCATTAGATACCGTGGCACATCGTTATGTTCATGTGTCGTTAGCCAAAAAAGTTAGACTCGTGAACAGTACAACCATATTGTAATGTTGGTGTCACGGTATATATTTTGAAACTATAATAATAACACAAGTTTATCTTGACAGAGTTGTTTTGGACGACTTTTCGCCCATCCCAAGCGTGGGTTCGAATCTCGTTTCAATTATTTTCTTAGTTTCTAGCTGTTAATTTAATGCTTTTAATCGTTTTGGAAAAAATTACGATAAAAAACTCGTACATAAGACCTCACATATGAAAAGTAAGAATTAACCAATAGATTAATGATGATTTTTCGAAGGACATCTATATATAGCTTCGTTGTTATAGTCAAACCGTACCGCCACTAAAATAATAGGTGTACCTCTGATCACGTGAGAAGTCAAATAATCAATTCAAATAATATGACTTGAAAAAGGTGTAATGATCGTATGACTTGATTCGACTTGAAAAATTTAATGAAACTTTTGAACAACCCGAGTCAAATATTTAACGTTATGAAGTTCAAATTATTAAGTTGAACAAACTTTATTTTGTATTTGAGATCGACTCAAGTTCAAATAGTTCTTTTTCACACTTTTTATTCATGTAAAAACGTATCAGGATGATCCATCAAAACTTTTTTTCCACTTCTTTTTAAATTCTTAAATGGTTAATATGAATATCTAATCTAAACTATATTATAAAACATTTGATAAAAACTCTTAAAACCGATTTTTTATGCACGAAGTTCTGTTTATTGATGCATATTATATAAATTTTAAGATTACAAGTAATTGTGCATAAGTTCAACTTATTAAAGCTCCGTACTTGAATTCGTCTAACTAATTGCAGATAAACATAATCAAATATTGGATAAAAATTTCATTTTAAATATAAAAAATCTAAAATATAATTAGGATAATCATTGATAACTAATAGAATACTTAGTTATTATCTTTATCAAAAATTATATTATTAAACCTAAATTAAATTTATTTGTTACTAAACCTAAATTATTTATACTATACTATAAAACATTTGATAAAAACTCTTAAAAATGATTGTTTATGCACGAAGTACTATTTATTGATGCATATTACTTAAAATTTAAGATTACAAGTAAATTGTGCATAAGTACAACTTATTAAAACTCCATACTTGAATTCATCTAACTAACTGCAAATAAACATAATCAAATGTTGGATAAACATCTCATTTTGAATATAAAAAATCTAAAATATAATTAGGATAATCATTGATAACTAACAGAATATTTAGTTATTATCTTTATAAAAAAATTATATTATTAAACTAAATTAAATTTCTTTGTTATTAAACCTAAATTAAATTATAATTAAAAAAATTAATTAAGGAAAATACACCAAAACACAAGAACAATAAAAAAAGAATTTAATATTGATATCGATATTTTTTTCAAAATTTTATGATATTTTAAATTTATATTTTATTCAAAAATAAAAATATTATCACTTTCTCAAAATCACATAAAACCAATGTTTACTTAAAATTCCATATTACAAGTAAATTATGCAAAAATATAACTTATTAAAGTTCGATGTTTGAATTCGTATAACTAACTGCGGATAAACATAATCAAATAGAAGATAAACATCTCATTTTAAAATATAAAAAATCTGAAATACAATTAGAATATTTATTGAGTTCTAACAAAATAAATAATTAGTATCTTTATAAGAAAATTATATTATTAAATCAATTATAAATTACTTCGTTATTGTATTTAAATTAAATTATAAAAAATTGAATTAAAAAATTACACAAAAAATAAAGAATTTTAAATAGTTAATTTGATACTAATATCGATATATTTTTGTCAATTTTTTATGATATCTTCAAATTTATATTTTATTCAAAAATAAAAACATCATCGCTTTCTCAAAATCACATAAGACCATATTATAACATCGACTGAGATAAAGACTAAAATGAAATATTAAAATCAAGATGTATCTCGCTGCATTGCGCAAATATCCTTCTAGTTTTTTAAAATACAAATATTTAAAAGATTATAAATATTTACATATGATTTGATACATTTAAAATGGTTTTATTTATTTAAGATAATTTTCTCAAGTTTACTTGTTAAAAACCCCATTTTTTATATAATTAAATTTAAGAGTAAACTATAAGTTTGGTCCTTATCGTTTGTAAAAAATAACAATTTTTATTATCTGTAATTTTGAAATTACAAAATGATCATCATGGTTTGTAAAAATGTCCAAATTTGATCTTTTTCAAACGGCCTTTAAAAGATTATGTTAAATGAGAGGAAATTTTGTCTTTTTTATCGATTTTTTTTGTCTTTTACTCAATCAAAAACCACAACGATAAAATCATAAAAACAATTTTTGTAAGAAAGGGCGGAAATGCTCTAAATTTAACGGAATTTTTAATACTTGTTAGAGTGAGGGATCAAATCATGACATTTTTACAGATCACGGCGGTTATTCTGTAATTTCAAACTGTAGGAATGAAAAGTAGAAGAGAACCAATAAGAGACAAAAAAGATGAATAAAATAGGAAGTCGGTTTTTTGGTGCAATTGCCATCCTAGACAAACCACAGGGACTAAATTTGTAGTTTACTCTAAATTTAAATTATCTCGTGTCATAATGGGTCGACCCGAACTTGGTATACATGTTAGAGTAAACTACACATCTGGTCCCTGTTGTATATCGAAAGTAAACTTTTTCGTCCCTAAAGTTTTAAATTTACAAAATGGCCATTGTGGTTTGCAGAACAACCGGATTTGGTCCCTTCGGAGATAGTCTAGGCGAGATAAGAGTTCAATATTGAGTGTGCTCTGGTTGCAACTAAATCCCATTAGTTTTTGCATAAATCTAAGTTGTAGGGTGAACTAATATGCAAAATCCATTATAAGCGACTAACATGGAGATCAACTAGGATGGCTAGATGCAGTGTTCCTATTGCAGGAGTGGAGATGCTTAACTGCTTGTGGAGATGTGTCGACGAAGAAGTGGTTCCTCCATGGGGATGTGTGTTCGCCGAGAAGAGAAAGGAGTTGCCGAGAAGCGACATGGGGCGGTGTAGTTATATGTAGGGGGAGGTAGTGAGGTTTCATGTGGTTTGTCATTATCTATATAAAATTATATATTAGACTAAATTACATTTTGGTCCCTATAATTTACATATGCATTTATTTTCTAAAGAAAATATGATAAAAAAGTGAAAAAAAAAGATCAAACTACTCCTCACTTAACGTGTTTCTTTAATGGCCATTAGGCAGAAGGATTAATATGGTCGTTTTTGCAAATCACAATGCAGGGACGAAAAAAGTCTTACTATCAAGAAACCATAGGGACCATATTTGTAGTTTACTATATATGTCATAATAAATCACATTTATACTATATTATAAAGCATTTGACAAAAACTCTTAAAAATAATTTTTTATGCATGAAGTACTGTTTATTGATGCATATTACTTAAAATTCAAGATTACAAGTAGAATATGCGTGAGTACATCTTATTAAAGCTTCATGTTTAAATTCGTGTAACTAACTGCATATAAACATAATCAAATACATGATATATATATATATATATCATTTTAAATATAAAAAATTTAAAATATAATTAAGATAATCATTGAGTTCTAATAGAATACTTAATTATTATCCTCAAAAAAATTAT
>NC_037540.1:12318087-12342149 GCF_001531365.2 Cynara cardunculus var. scolymus | reverse complement strand
TATAATAAAAAATTAAATTATAGAAATTACATAAAAATGTTTAAATAGTTAATTTGATACTAATATTTTTTTTTCAAAATTTTATAATATTTTTAAATTTATATTTCATTCAAAAATAAAAATATTTTCTTTTTTTCTCAAAACCACGTAAAATCGCATTACAATATCGATAGAACCAAAATATAAAACAAAATATTAAAATAAAGATGTATCTCGTTGTATTACGTCGATACCTTCTACTGAATCTAAAAAGATAGCAACTTGAATTGTTGGAAACTAGATTAAATATTTATTGGAATGAATATCTTTTTAATAAAATACAAGTTTCTAATGGATAAAAAATTGTTAGTGGTGAGAGAAAATATATCGCAACATGCCGACCACAAATCACAACTTTTTTCTTTATTTTCCTCCATAAGTAATTATAGTATTATATTATTTCCTCTAATGATTTATGATGAATATTGTTGTAAATATATTTATTTTGTTGATTTTTTAAATTTATATAATATAAATCAAAAACGCAAAAACTTCAACAATATTCATAATTGATAATTTATGTTATGTAATTTAATTAAAAGCGGATAAGAATATCGGTGTGAGTAGAAAGTATAATACATTATTTATATTTTCTTTTTTTTTTCAAAACATATAATCGAAAAATAAAGTTAGCATACAGAGTTTGTAAAATGAATTAAACATGTCATTCGGCTACGAAAGTATCAAATTACACCGTTTACTCGACTTTCAGTTTAATATAATGAATCAACTTTTTAATTTGATTATCAAAACCGTATTGTTTTGAACTTTTATGGTATGGCTTATTGTCTGTATTGTATACATTAATTTGTCAGTTCTAACTACACCTCTGATGTCCACCCACCAAAATGAAATGTTTTTTCTTCATAAAGATCGTTATAATATGGATACATTTATTATAAACAATTAAAATGATCATAATTGATAAGTTTTTTCAGGGTTGCCTTTTTTAAAATCCTTCATTAAATTATATAACAAATTAAACGATTTTGGATTTAAAAAATATATATTTGATGATATTGACAACTACGATAAGCATATTGGAAAAAAGATTTGAATATAAAATATCTTTTATATTGCTTTACAATATTTTTAGAGCAAAGTACTTATTAATTAAGTGTTAGAGTGAGCTACAATTTTGGTTCTTGTGGTTTGTTAGAAATAATATTTTTTATTCTTGTAGTTTTAAAATTATAAGATGATTATCATGGTTTGTAAAAATGTTCAAATTTGGTCTCTCACTCTAATGGTTGTTAAAGATTCAGCTAAATAAAGAATATTTTTCTTCTTTTATTATTTTATTTTTTTGTCCAATAAAAACAATGGACCAAAATCATAAACTTGATTTTGACCGAGTAGAAAACAAAAAATATAAAACAGGGCGAAAATTCCCTTCATGTAATAGAAACTTTTAACAACCGTTAGTGGAAAGGACTAATACGGATATTTTTACAAATCATGATGACCAAATTATAATTTTAAAATTGTAAATGTGAAAAGTGTTATTTCTGATAATCTACAAGGACCAAGTTTGTAGTTTACTCTAAAGGGAAAATTGCACCAAAATGGAACCAACTTTCACATGATTTCTATTTTGGGGAACGAACTTTCAAAATCGTCATTTTGGGGAACCAACTTTCACCTGATTCCTATTTTGGGGAACCAACTTTCAAAATCGTCATTTTCGGGAACCAACTTGCACCTAATTCCTATTTTGGGGAACCAACTTGAAAAATAATTATAAAAAAAATGGGAAAATCACACCAAAATGAAACCAACTTTCACTTGATTCCTATTTTGGGGAACCAACTTTTAAAATCGTCATTTAGGGGTCTCTATCGAACTTTTTGTTTATTTAAGGGTCTGATTGATCTGTTGAACATGTAACAGATAATTTAAGGGTCTCTATCAAACTTTTGGTTGGATTTGCCAAATTTGATTTAAATTTTAATATTGACACAGATTGGTTAGATATAAAAATCTTGAATGTGATATTTAATATTTATTTTTTATTGCATCAATTAATTTTTTTTATTAAATTGATTTTTTATTGCATTAGTAAAAAACAATTTTTATCGTGGTAATTTGGATTTTTTCGAAAAATCTTCAATTTGATATCTGAATTTAAAAAAACGAGATTTGAAATGAAAAATAGATTTTATTGCATTAATTTTTGAAAAGAAATGAATTTTAGTTATTTTTCTATAATTATTATGCAAGTTGGTTTCCCAAAATAGGAATCAGATGCAAGTTGGTTCCCCAAAATAACGATTTTGAAAGTTGGTTCCCCAAAATAAGAATCAGGTCCAAGTTGGTTCCTCAAAATAAGAATCAGGTCCAAGTTGGTTCCCCAAAATGACGATTTTGAAAGTTGGTTCCCCAAAATAGGAATCAGGTGAAAGTTGGTTCCCCAAAATAATAATCAAGTGAAAGTTGGTTCCCCAAAATGACGATTTTGAAAGTTGGTTCCCCAAAATAGAAATCAGGTGAAAGTTGGTTCCCCAAAATAGAAATCAGGTGAAAGTTGGTTCCATTTTGGTGCAAGAGATCTAGATCTTTGATCACTTTTAATCTCACATCCATCTCATAAATTGCAATTCTCACGAGAATTGATCCCATGCATCTTAATGTATAGCATTAGTGTTGATCTTCAATTAGGATTGATCGAATGATGAAAATCCTTTCTTACCCTTTTCAACAATACTTTTATTCTCACCAAAATTCAAATATTTTCAATTATAACTTTATATATGATACAAAACATTTAATCAATAGAACTACACTACACCATAATAAAATGTTCATAATTTATTTTTAGTTGATTTTTAAATAAATATTTATTTTGTTATTCTACTTTTAATTATGATATAGATAAAATCTTTCAATTTAGAGTAAATTACGTTTTTTTTCCTTGTGGTTTATTATAAATTGTGAATTTCATCCCTGTGGTTTTAAAATTTCGATTTTCGTTCGTTTATTTTATTATTCATTTTTATTTTCGTCTCACTTTTAAGTATAAATGACTAAAATAGAAATGAATTTTAGCCATACCGACGAAATAAAAAACAATAAATTTTAAATCATAAAGACGAAAATATTATTGAATTGTAAATCATAGGGATGAAAATAGAAATTTTCAACAAACTATAGAGACTAAAAACATAATTTAACCTTCAATTTATTACTAATAATAAAATTGTTATTTGATTAATTAAAAAAAAAATAACAATTACACACCTTTGAAACTTTGTGTTTTTAGAGGGTAGAAAATAATACCAAACAATAATTACCTTTGGCATGTAAATTAGTTGACAAAGTGGTGACAGGAACGTTTCAATCTTTTTGGACATCCTTTTACATCTAAAACTTTTGATTGCATTATATAAATGAGATATTAGAGAATATATGTTAAGAACAAAAATGGATTAAACCTAAAACGATTAATAATCTGAAATTAAACATAAACCATTAATGGTTTGAATCTAAAACCAAACAATTAATTGTTTGAACATAAATAATTTCGGCTATACTTTTACACAAATCATTAAAAAGACCATGAACACATGTAAATTTGGGTCCCAAAATTTTGAAGGCCATGTTAAGAGATGATCCTGAATGAGATGAATTGACTCAAATATAATATAAATCGTGGGTTTGATCAGAGGCTACTAGCCACACTCTTACATTGATGTCGTTCAAGATGAGTTTTATAAAAGACTCGTTGACTATTAATAATGGATTTTTTTACGTAAATACCAAACAAATGATTATAATAATATTGAAAAAGGATTATAAAATGAGACAAAAATGTAAAATTATTCTTGTGAAAAAAAGTGGAATAATTACTTTTCAGCCAAAAAAGATATTCCATTTCATCTTCTCTTTCTCTTTCTCTTTCTCTTCTCTCTCCATCTTCTTCCCTGCAAAACAACCATAAAAACCCATTTCTTTTCCTACATTTTCACCTCTGATTCTTCATCACTCTGCAAACAAACAAAAAAACCTTCCAGTTTCAGACAAAGTGTTTGAATCTATCAAGGTAAACAGATCCCTTTTACACAATCTATCTATGTTCATGGTATCTTCATATTAATGGTAAGCTTTTTGAGGCATGCATTATTCATCTGGGTCTTCTTTACAATCCATGTTCCTATTTTTGCTGAGATTAATCAGACATTTCTGATTTTGAGGTCTGTATCATTTTTGCCACTCTAACTCACCTTCAGTTTTCATTCATTTGGTTCGTCATTTACTTGAAATTAATCACTTCAGTTTTTATTGGGTTAGATTTTATGTTCAAATATTCTTGAAATTAATGATGAACTATCTGATTATTGAGTTATGCATCCTATATCAATCTAATCTCACTTCAGTCTTAATTAAGTTTCCCTGTATTTTGATCCTTCTTGACCATGTATGTTCATATTTTCTTGAAATTAACTATAAAACTTTCCGACTTCTTTGGGTTGTTTGTTTAGCTCTTAATAGTTCCGTTAAGAGCCGATATCTGAATCGTTAAGAGGTGAATCTTGTTTGGAAAAAAAAAGTCTTGCCTCTGAATGGTTTTGTATTATGGATCTCCCTTTTTAACCATTAAGAGCCCTAATTTCATTGTACACAATTACCAAACAATTATATTTCAATTTGCACTATATTATGAGAGCCTCTTAATCATTCTGCTCCAAACCATTTAGCAATTGACAAACAGCCGTTTTCGTTCTTGCTGTCATCAAAATATGTATCAAGATTAGAGAATGCAGATTTGACTGACATTTGATGAGGTTATAACCAAGGGTAAAGGTTCAATCTTTTTGGGGTTTTCCAGTTTATAAAGGGGAAAAAGGCTTGACATTTGTTTGTTTGTTTGTGAAAAATTAAGGGATATCAAGATCAAACCCAAGGGAGAAAAGGGTAATTATGTCTTTTATTGGGACACAGCAGAAATGCAAAGCTTGTGGAAAGACTGTTTATCCAGTGGAGCTTTTGTCTGCTGATGGTGTTGATTATCACAAGTCATGCTTCAAGTGTAGCCATTGCAAGGGAACCCTTAAGGTATTATCATTTAGATGTGAAATACCTATATTAACCCTGTACAAACATAGCCTTTATTTGGGTCGTGTTTGGATAAATGACCTTAAATGAGTTTTCAATTTGACATGTCCCTGATTCAAAACAGTCTGCTACCGTTAAAACTTAGAAATACAGTAGAGGGTCATTTTGCAAAACGAGCTTATGGAGAAGGTCATTGAGCTAAACAGCCTCCGTCTTTTATGTGTATGCGTGCATTGTTTTCATGTTAAAGTAATTACAATCGTCTTTCAGCTGAGCAATTACTCGTCAATGGAAGGTGTATTATACTGTAAACCTCACTTCGAGCAGCTGTTCAAGGAGAGCGGAAATTTCAACAAGAACTTCCAATCACGTATGCTTTTTATTCACTCATTTCTTCTCCGTTTCCGGGTTTCTAGTTTTGTTTCTGATCAGTTTTGACGTTCTCGACAGCTGCAAAGTCTGCTGAGAAATTAACGCCACAGCTGGTACATTTTCTTTGTATCTATGTTGGATATATATGTATAGCGCAGGTTTAATGGAAAATTCCCAAAAAATGAAAAACTGATGAACGCTTTGGTATATGTCCATTTGGAGGGTATGCATATGAGCATACAAGTAATTTGTAAGCAATTTGTCCGGTAAGCACATGCGCATAAAAATCAAGAAACAACTTCAATTACTTTATGCACATGTTCATATTTTCCAGATGAATGATTGGTAGAGCGTTCCTCAACTTCTTTTTTTGGGGGTTTTCCCCCGAACCTCCCTCTCTCTCTCTCTCTCTCTATATATATATATATATATATATAGCAAAGGTGGTTGTAAGTTATGTGTGTTTGTAAACATTTGTGTAGACAAAGTCACAAAGCAAAGCTGCCGGTATGTTTTCTGGCACCCAAGACAAATGTGCTACTTGTGGCAAAACAGCTTATCCTCTTGAGAAGGTATGAACCTAAACCTCTTTTGTCTATTGGATGCATAGAGGTCAGGTCTGTGTATATCTCACTGTTCAGACCCTACTTCCGGTTGGGACATATTGGATCGGTTTAGTTAGGTTTGGTTTATCAGTATTTTACGTACATTCTTGCATAGCCGAGGGTCTTTATGGAAACAACTGTCATACTCTTAGAGGTAGAGGTCCTACATCTCCAATAATAATTATGCTATAATTTTTCTAAAATAGAATATCTAAAAAGAAATTACATACAACTCCAATAGCTACTCTATTTTAGCAATTCCAGCATTAGTGAGCAAAGTTAACTTTAAAAGCCACAATATTTCAGGTGACAGTGGAGAACGAAGCATATCACAAGTCGTGTTTTAAGTGCTCGCATGGAGGATGCTCGTTATCGCCGTCAAACTACGCAGCACTTGAAGGAATTTTATACTGCAAGCATCATTTCTCGCAGCTATTTAAGGAGAAGGGTAGTTACAATCATCTCGTCAAGTCCGCAACCATCAAACGCTCTGCCGCAGCCGCTACCGCAGCCGCAGCCGCAGCCGCCGCAGCCACCGGTGTTCCTGAAGCTTGAAACTTGGTTCAAATATATCATCTTACCAGTGGACGTTTGGTTTGTTCTAATTTTCCGCTTGGTTGTCGTTGATGATTACTCTTGATTTTCTAGCCTTTTGATGTGGTTCAACACAGGCAAACTCCCTCGCCCATGTGTGTCGGTTCAAGGTTGGTTTGTGTTCGATATGTCGGTTTCGGGTTTGGGTATTTATTTTGGTTCATAGATTTGGGTTTAGATTTTAATTATCATAGACTACTAGTTAGTAACAAGGTTTGCAAAAAGTTTCGAATAGATCAATGGACCTGTTAAAACAGACCATCAAGGTTTTAAGTTGATGTTACTAAAAAAAAACCTTAAAACTTACTGAATTGAACAAATACAATTTTGATGTTACTAAAATAGAAAAAATAACCAACGATTTTGCAATTTTTAAACGATTAAATCAATGAAATAAATTCTTAAAAGTTATACAAAGAAAAATATATAACAGACTATAACGAACCAATAAAATAAAATAAAAATACAACTTTTTTATATAAGGTAAATTGCATGAAAAAGTAATATATTTTAATTTGATTCTTATTTTGGTAACGTACTTTTAAAACTTTCAATTTGGTATCTAAGATGTAAAGTTTAAACATTTTAGTATCCGGTTGAAGCATTAACCGATTATCATGCTGATGTGACGAGTGATATGGTTACTATGCTGATGTGACGAGTGATGGAATAAAATTGAGTTCATTAGCAAATAATACTGAGTTGAATACCACATCACTCGCCGCATCAGCATGATAATCGGTTAATGCTTCAACCGGTTACATGAGTACTTAAATGTTTAAAACTTTACATATTAAATATCAAAATGAAAGTTTTAAAAGTACGTTACCTAAAATAAAAATCATTTAAATTAAGTTACTTTTTCATGTAATTTGCTTTTTTATGTAATATTGTTTGTTTTTCACATTCAATTGATAATTGCAGGTGTTTGTTGTCCTCTTGATTCTCATTTGAATGAAAAATAAATAAATATTATAATTTTTTATGATTTCCATTTGAATTTGAAAAATAAATAATTGATAATGGAAACAGTATAATATTTTTGTTACTGATTTATTGTATTTTATTATTGATTCATTGATACATCTGTAGATAAATGATATGTTTGTTTTGTTTCATAATTCATTTGTTCAAAAAAAATTCCAAGGGTTTAATAATTTAAAATATGAAAATTCTTTGGGTATAATAAATTTAGGAATTTATTTGTTTGATTTCAATAAGTTTAAAAATTTATTTGTTAGAAAAATAGAAACCTGTGAGTGGTTTACTGAACGCTTATAAACATTTATCCAGTATCATTTACCTTACCAGATGGACGTAACAATAACAGATAATCTTATCTGGTAATGTAATGGACATAACATAAACAATCAATCTTTTTCGATGGCAAGACTTACCAGGTAAAACGTGTTCACCAACAACCAATTTCAATGGACGAAAATATTACTTGATAACGTAAGTTGTGACTATTGCCGGCAAACACCTTAATCATTCAAATTGTAGCCATAGTAGGGTTTCTTTGAACGACAGCGTTTTCAAGGTCGGTATCTGGCGGGAATGCATTTCTTTCCCGCCAAAACCCTCTCGTGTTTCTAGACTTCTACTCCCTGCTGTTTGCCTCTTAACTCTCTCTCTCTCTCTTTGAAATCAGCAAAAACAGTTTTCTCTCTCACACGCACAAAAGAAAATGCTGGAACTCAGGTTGGTGCAGGGGAGCTTGTTGAAGAAAGTGATGGAATCCATAAAAGATCTGGTGAACGACGCCAACTTTGACTGCTCGGCCACCGGATTCTCATTGCAGGCCATGGATTCAAGCCATGTAGCGCTGGTCTCACTCCTCCTCAGATCCGAGGGTTTTGAGCACTACCGATGCGATCGTAACCTCTCAATGGGAATGAATCTCGGTAACATGGCCAAGATGCTCAAGTGCGCCGGCAATGACGATATTGTCACCATCAAGGCCGACGATGGGGGCGACTGTGTCACTTTCATGTTTGAAAGCCCCAGTAATGCTTCCTTCTTCCCATTTGTACATTGCATTAGTTTACCTCTTCATATTTTTTGCAAAAATGAACCCAACAACGTGATCACTATTGAAATTTTGAGTGTTTCTAACGCATTTTTGTTCGATGTATGACAAATTGTTCATTTGAATTGAAGCGATCATATTAAAAGTACAATTGTCGATTGGTTTTCTGTTCGTTAATTCTAACTGATCTCAATTAGGACAGTTATGGAGGATCACATATCTTCTGTTCGTCACTTCTTTCTATGCATTTTTGTGTATGCATATTTGATGTGTGGTGATTCCGGTGTTTTCTTCTGCTTCGTTGATACTTTGATGTCTTTTGGATTGAACTTTGGATATGTGTGTTGAGTGAAATACTTGAAATGATCCAGATCAAGATAAGATTGCTGATTTTGAGATGAAACTGATGGACATCGATAGTGAGCATCTTGGGATACCAGAAACAGAATATGAAGCCATTGTTCGAATGCCATCATCTGAGTTTGCAAGAATCTGCAAAGATCTTAGCACCATAGGAGACACTGGTATTTCTTTCTTTCTTTCTTTCACCATACATTCTTATAATGACTTCACATTCTTCATACACCCTATGTAATTTTCAAAAGTTAACCATGAATGCTAATTCTGGGATCAAATTGGTGGGTGTAGTTCTGATATCTGTTACGAAGGAAGGTGTAAGGTTTTCAACCAAGGGTGACATTGGGACTGCAAATATTGTGTGCAGACAAAACACATCTGTTGACAAGGTACGTAGGCTAAACTATATGAAAGATCATTTAGAGCCTCTGGTTTTGAATCCCACTTTTGAGTATTGCCATTGTGTGTCAATTGGGTGTGGTTAATTGGATCTATTTCAGAAGAGAGAATGTGAATTCTATGTACACTTTTGCAGCCAGAAGAAGCTACTATAATTGAAATGGAGACACCGGTTTCATTGACATTTGCACTGAGGTATATGAATTCTTTTACAAAGGCAACCCCACTGGCGACCCAAGTGACAGTAAGTTTGTCTTCTGAACTGCCTGTTGTGGTTGAATACAAAATCGGAGAAATGGGTTATCTGAGGTTCTATTTAGCTCCAAAGATAGAAGAAGATGAGGAGATGGGTCGTCATCAGGCAGAACCAGTGGCAGTGGAAACCAAGAAAAAACCCGAGAAAACGCCAAAAACTGAACCCAAAACCAATGGTGAACCAAAACGTCGTGTCATGAAGATAGACCTTGACGAGGAAGAAGAGGAAACAAAACCAAAGATCGTAAGTGAAACCAATGGGTATGTTGAAGTTGTGGGTTCTAAGCCTGGCACCGGCATTATCAAGCCTAAGGAAGAAGTGAACGGTGAAGTGGAGGTCATGGATGTCAAGCCTAGCATTGAAGCTGCTGCAGCAAAGGCCGAGAAAGAAACGAATGGTGGTGAAGCTGACGTAATGGATGTCGAGTAGACTAACAATGGCATTTCGAGTCATTAGATATATAGGGTTAAGAGGTGGTTTTTTTGTTCATAGTTTAAGGTATCAGCTATTGGGTTAATTTTGATATGCCAGATGAGAGCATTTGTAAACCCTACTCTGAGTAGAAAATTGAATCAGGTTTTTGTGTTCTAATCTCTTCAAAATTCTGTGTTAGTGGTGGAACTTTGGTTGATTAGATTAAGTTTCCTTTTAACATATGCAGATATGAAAAGTTGTATCTTGTTTACTATGAATGAGGAGGGCGAGGAAGGGGGGGGAGGGGGAGGGGGGGGGCACATGGATAGTTACGGTGGCATAGACCTCTAAAGGGTACCACTGTTCTTGTTCTGGTGCCACCATATACTTTTTAAAACTGAAATTTTAACCCAGGTTTGAGTCCTAAAGTTTTTTAGCTTAAATTTTTGATTATTTTTATATACCTTTTTGTATTTTCAAAAACTAGAAGGATACTCGTGCAATGCATCGAGACACATCATGATTTCAGTGTTTTGTTTTATTTTATTTTATGTCAATATAGTTTTATGTGGTTTTGGAAAAAACGATAATGTTTTTATTTTTGAATAAAATATAAATTTGAAAATATCATAAATTTTTTAAAAAAAATTATATCGATATAAATATCAAATTAATATTTTTAAAAGTTCTTTCCTTAATTCAATTTTTTAATTATAATTTAATTTAGATTTACTAACAAAGAAATTTAATTTAAGTTTAATAATATAATTTTTATGTAGATAATAATTAAGTATTCTGTTAAAACTCAATAATTATCTTAATTATATTTTAGATTATTTATATTTAAAATAAGATGTTTATCCAATATTTGATTATCTTTATCTGCAGTTAGTTACATGAATTCGGAATTTTAATAAGTTGTACTTATGCATAATTTACTTGTAATTTTAAATTTTAAGTAATATGCATCAATAAACAGTATTTCGTACATAAAAGATGGTCTTTAAAATTTTTTATCAAATGTTTTTATAATATAGTATAGATATATGTAAAGAAGATTTGAACATGACTCTTTTCTATGTAAGAACAACCTACATAATTATATTAATATTGTGTATTTTTTTATTGATATTTTTTAGTCAAATAGTGCCACTTTGAAATTCTTTTTGGATCCGTCTCTTCTATAAATGGTTGGGGGCAATTATCTAAAATTTTGGACCTTGACACAATGGGAGAAGTCTTGAATAATAAATAAAATGTATAAGTTTAAATATAACATAATATCTATTAATAATTCTACAATACTTGACTATGCCTAAACACAGATGAGACTAATGGGCTTCTTATTTTTTGGATTTTTTTCATATTGCCGTTACAAGTGTGAAGCTAGCTGCCCCCAAAAGCTTAAATTTAAGAAGAAAATGAATTTGAAGGACAGCAGGCAGCAGCACCTGCACCTAAATTCTAACCTGGCTTAAGAGGATCATCTAAGCTTTGATAATTAAATTAAGGCTCTCTCTCTCTCTCTCTCATTTGGTGCTACGCTTCTTTGCTTCACTGTAAAGAATGACTCCGATGACGGTGAGGGTGTATCCAGCCATCCCAGTTACAGAAACCGGATTTCTAAAGATGAGTATCGAAACCACAACTGCTACTGCTCCCTTTGCATTTCCCAGCACCTGTTTCAAAATCAACCACCCCACTATTTGTTATCAAAATCACCATTCTTTGGATACAGTAATCAAGAGACCATTAAATAGTTATATCAATTTTCCATTTACAAACCAAGGTAAGAAACACATGGATAATGGTACTGCCCAATTGCACATGAGTTAAACTTCAAATCATGAAAGAAAGACTATGCCTTTGTGCCATTTCAAGTTGACATAGATCAAGTCATCATCCTGCTTGATTGTTTCATACATACTCTTTCTGCTCCTAGGTGGGCTCACTCCCAGGCTAAAGTTTATCAATTATGTTCCTTAGGTGGCTAAGGTTCTTTTTTGATAAAACTGAATGTATAAATAGTGAATGATTAAGAGGTCATTTACAAGGTCCTGTCTTGAATTAGAACTGAATAAACATCGATTGTTCGATAAGTTCTTAGTGAGCATCTGATCTTAGACAACTTGTATTTCAAATAGAAAATCTTATTTGTCTTATAAGATAATAAATGATGTCTTGCTATTGCTTTACCAAGAGGGGGTTGCATTAATCAACTACATACAGTAATAACAAGGTAAAAAAACAAAACAATGATAATAAGAAAATAAACAAGATTTTCCTTGAAAAGAATGAATATACAGCTTTACTGAACTTGGATGCAAACAACAAGAAAGAGAGAGATTGACAGGTGTTAATGAGGGAGGGAGGGGAGGGGGTGAGTTGAGAGCTATGAATCTGATTCAGCGTTATTACCTCATTTGACTGATTTAAAGCTTGCATAACCATCCAAACACTGAAATTATTTTAACAAAAAGATCAAGCAATTCAGATCCATTAAGATGATACAAACAAACACCACCAAAGTGTTGTACCGTATTCACACATACCTAAACTAGAGTTCATACATCTCCCTCTTCAACCAATTATCTAGTCACAAACCTCCCTTCACTACAAGTTTGATATCAACCCTGACCTTGACCCAATTGCATATGCAACTACACAACTAAACTCATAAGTCATAACCATATTAACCAAAAGCTTAAGATCATTTATCAGAAACCAAAAAGATCCCTAATAAGTCTTGAACTAAGTACGTGCTTGCTAGTTGCTACCCACATCAAGGGTCATGGTAGAGCCTTAATGCATAAGCAACTTTGATAACTCCAACAGCTCCAATGTGGCAAAAAGAATATTGATTCTAGCAAATGAATATATCTTATGCATACTGATTTTGTCAGAGCTTATTTTTGCATGCGAGTATATGTTAAGCGTATGATTGTCATTTCGTTGAGCTTTTATGCTTGTTTAGATTTTAGCACTCTACTCCCTACAGTGGCCTTCTCATATATCAATTTCATTTATTCGTGTTAAAAAAGAGTGATTATGGCCAAAGTAACAAGCAATAGAACATATACCTACAGAAAACTAAAGGGAAATATGACGGAATGTATTTAAGAAATCTTTTAGTAAATTCCCAATTTCCAATTTTTATATTTTCACTTCGTCTTCCTAACTCCCTGTTTTGAGCATGATAATGAAGCACAAAAAAGTTAAATGAATGAATAAATAACTACATACGAAGTAAACAAGAGGTGTACCTGAAGTGTAAGGGCGCTGGTGTGTTTTGTGACCAAAAAGTTGGTCAAATTCACAAAATACGCAAGTGCAGAGTTGAAAAGCAACAACCACACAATCCCAAAATCTTGTCTAGCAAGTGCTATCGTGATGCCAACGACATTCTCTTCCATGTATAGTGTTGCAGGAAGCAGAAGTACAACAGCAATAGGAGCCATGTACAGAAGGAGATTCATAGAGTTCAGCTTCTCCCTTTAAGCAAAATAATAAGCATTTACATGTATTTTGGTTGAATAGATAACAAAAACCCATGTAATTTGCTAGACTATATCATAAAAAAAGTGAATTGCATAATTCTTTACCCTTCAGAAGAAAGCAATATCCCTTGAACCACCGTTTTTAGTGCTCTTGCAGCAGTAGCACCAATACACATTATAAACCCGAAGAGATGAAAACTAGGCTCGCCCTAAGAAGTAAAAAGTGGCAAACAGTAATAATCAGAATCAAAATTATGCCTATTTACATAATTACATCAAAACGGCCACTGCTAGTCCTAATAACATACTTAATTATGGTGGAATAAATCAATTGTTTATCGCACCACTAACAAATATGCCTAAATCCAAATATACCTTTGTGTTCCCTGTGATCAGCAAGATTCCATCAATGCAAAGGTAATTTATCCAAGATAATCTACCCTTTATCTCCAATCTCCCCTTTGACTTTCGACGGTCAATTTTAAAATTTTCAAGTTATGCATGATTTAAAGAAAAAGATGATCTGATAATGTACATAACTGTATGTCAAAAACTAGATGTAAAGTAACTACCAACAATGGATAGGTGATTGCAAATAAACTACATGTAAAGCACTACCAACCACCAAAAGTAGGTGATTCAAAATTATATTTCTCTTTATAAGTTGAAACCGAACATCAGAGCTAAAATAGAATCAAAGGGCCAACTAACAAAATAATTAATTAAGTCAGGAGTGCCAACCCTCTTGCTATTCTGTATGCTTATCAACATATTACTATAATCTCCCAGTTTTGAATTGTAATCTATATGTTAGTAAAATTGAACATAATGGCAATTAATGACATGCAACTAACTCTATAGTATTCCTCCCCAACATTCTTATGTAATCTTAAACATAACAACTTGTTTTTCCTAGATACTGTAAGTTTATAACCCGTACAAATTCATATAGAAACTGTGATTTGTCAAAGAAAAGGGAACATAAATTGGCAACTAATATCTGAAAGAAACATACCCCACTAGCGATAATAACACCAGTCACGACAGGAATTAGGGTGATATAAGTAAGCCAAGCCTCCTTCTTCAAAGTCATCAGATAAGCAAACACCGCCGTGAAAAATGGCGTCGTAGCCCCAATCGCCTGATTAAACGACACTGGCAAATACCTGAGCGATATATTACCACTTACAACCGACCCACAGAAAATAAAACTCAGAGCAGAGATCTTAAAGAATTGGACACGTGATCGGATCGTCTGCATAGGAACCATCTTCAGCCATGCGATTGCGATGTAGCTTAGCAAAGCACAAGCAGTCATGTGACACATAGTGAGGAAGATCGGATACTTGAAACCATAATTGCTGAGCAAGTACTTGTTGAGCAACAAAACCCCAATGTTGGATGAGTACCACGACGTTACAAGCCCGATCGTGAAAAATCGGCTCGGCGACGGGGTCTTTATTGCCGACATTTTTTAAATCAAAATCGAAACTGAACAACTTTCCGTCAATCTAATTGATAATAATCAATCCTTCTCCCTCTACATCAACAATTAAGACAAGGCCGGCATTGGATCTGAGGGAGATCTGGGAAGCATTACGAAATCTATAAACAGGATGAACTGAATCAAAACACAGCTACGTGAAATTGAAGAGAGATAGAAGAAGAAGAAGAAAACACGGTTAGCGTTTTGACGAGGACGACCGGCGACCGACAATCGACGACCGGCGACGATTCAACCTTGTCCGTCTCCTTGCACAGAGAGGGCTTTGCGAGGAGGCAATTTCTATACGAGTGTTAGAACAAACGTATTTATAGTGCACATTAAAGGGTAAATATTAATTCTCTTTTAGTGAATTTACATAAATAGTACTTCACCTATTATACAAAATTAACTTTAGCCCCTCATTTGACAACTTTTGCTACGATAGTCCTTCTATAATGAATAAGATAACACTTGTTGTTAATAGTCTTCATTCACTACAACGAACATCTTTAAATTGTCAACATACCAATAATATGTCTTTAAATTTTCATGCAATAGACTTTTGACCAACCATCACTAACTGTTGCTTAAAAATCTGAGCAACCCGATCAATACAACCTAATCCAATGCAAAATAACTTGATTTGAACCATACTCATGTCTAATCGAGTTGTAAAATTTTCAAGCTGTACATATTAGGTTGGAATTGGTTTATGATTATTTGAATCCAACGGAATCCAATGAACCTAATATCATTTTATTTCTTGGATTTAATATATTGTTAAGTCTCTATTAATATGTACATTAAATGATTACACAATCACTTACCATTTACATAAACTTTCGATCTCTTCTCCATCTCTATATAACTCTTTTGTATATATGTTCAGTAAATGTGAACATACATACATACACACATACATATGTGTATGTATATATATACATATATATATATATATAGAGAGAGAGAGAGAGAGAGAATTTGTTTCAAATGCAACTCATCACATTTATACAACCAATGCACCCAATAAATTGAAATATTTATGAAAATGATAAGAATTTATTTATTATGATTTAAATATTTATGCAAGATGAATAAAGTTCATTAATTATGATCAATACTTTATATCAGGAAACAATCAAAACTGACAAAATAAATAATGAGTCTCTTTAACCTCATTAAGTTACTAACAAACATGCCCTAACTTCCTATATATATATACACACACAAATTTAACCGTTTTTTGTTTATTCAGTGTAAGTTTCACAAAAATATATGGAATTAATTCTAACTTTAAATCAACCTCATTAAATTAAATATTATAATTTTTTGTAAATAATCCAAGAACTATTATAATTTGGAAAATACAATTTGAAATATGATATTTCAATCAAGAATTAAAAAAAAAAACAGTGTTTTGTTTTTCATGAAATATAAAAATATCACATATTTGTTTTGATAGGCTATTTATTTATTTATAAATACATGTTATTAATTGAATAAATAAAATTAATGCAACATTATTATTATATTTTCTTATTTAGAAGTTAATGTTATTAATGTGTTGTATTAATGCTAAAGAGTAAATAATAAATACGGATGTGTTTTTTTAAATAACGCTTTTTTTTTCTTTCAAAAATAAATGCAACATTTTTATTTTGGAGAAATTTTCAAACCAATACCTTTAATTTTATAAAATAAAGATTGAAATTTGTAAGTTGTATGTTATACCCACAACACGTGTTACCCAGATACACTTCCAACGAGCCATGTAAACCTATAGAGTCGCACACAAAGAACACGTATGCTTCCACTAAAGAAAGAATCTAAACATGTGTACCGTTTTGTGATTATATAATTACAAGGTTTAATCTATAAATATGCATATAATTATCTTAAATATTTTTAGATAATTATATAAGATTATTAGATAAATAATCATTTTAGATAATGATTAAGCCTTATTAAGAGTTATGGTCAATCTCGAAGACTGACCATATAAATAAGGCTTAGGGGCAAAACCAAAATAGACGATTGAGTTCTGATAACTAGTTGTAGCCTCAAAACCCTTACGATACAATTATAGAATTATGATTCTTTGGGCTAGCACCCGGTGAGAGTTCCAAGCGTGTTCGTGTGTGGACAACCGATAGAGGAAACCTAATTTGGTTTCTTAGTGCTACATCAAAGTTTCAATTTCAAACACAAAATATTTTAAACACCCTATGGTTTGTGTAGATTCATTTTAGTTGTCAATGGATCCGGCTTTGGGTTTTATTTAGAAAAAATTTCTAAACGTTTTTGTAATTGGGTTCTGTTTTTCCGCTGGGTTTTATCCGGTTATTTTCGCAAACTAAAACCCAACAAAATCAATACTGAGGTTGCTTAGTTTTGGATGCCCCGGATGGAGAGTAAAAAAATGCCCCTCTCGCCCTTTGATGCTTTATTATTTGGGTTTGATTATTGATTATTGTACGTAGTTGATGTTATTACTAGAAGGGCAAATTGCATGAAAAAGTAACGTACTTTAACTTGATTCCTATTTTGGGTAACGTACTTTCAAAACTTCCATTTTGGTACCTAAGATGTAAAGTTTTAAACATTTAAGTACCCGGATAACTCGGCGAAGACTAATTTTAGATTAAAAAAAGACTAATTTAAGATTTAAAAAAATCCACGTAACTAACCACGTCAGCAAATAATACCGAGTTGGATACCACATCACCCGCCACATCAGCATGATAATCAGTTAATACTTCAACCAGTTACCCGGGTACTTAAATGTTTAAAACTTTACATCTTAGTACCAAAATAAAAGTTTTGAAAGTACGTTACCCAAAATAGGAATCAAGTTAAAGTACGTTACCTTTTCATGCAATTTGCCCTTACTAGAAATTACAAACTATTTTTTGCCTAATCTTGATGTTGGAACATAGTTGTTTGATCTTGGGGTTTTTATTGGTTTTGTGCTTTATCAGTTTTGTAGTTAATGTTCAACATATATTTGAAGCAAAGAGATTGTTTATGTGAAGATCCCGACTTGTGAGACAGTGATTGTGATGTTTATGAAACAGTTAATTGTATTGTTCAACAATATCTGTTATATAGTTTTACACTCGTTTTTTAAAAGTTTGTACACTACTACCTAATTGTAAGCAGGATTAAACAAGAAACAACTGCTTACACAGATTTCAGATGATAGGAATATGCTATTTTCTACAATTTACCCATAAGATCATGTCAGATACTACTACTTTCAATTTGGGACTTATAAGATGGAAGATTAGTTTAATAAATATGTCATTTATGATCAGATACACAAACTACCACTCAATAATAACAAAATAAAGATCGACTTTTTAACCTGGTATTCCTAAAATATCCACAACCAATATGGATTCGAATCTCTTTAGATCATGAATTTGAATCTCTATGGGTGCTTGAGATTGTTATCATTCCAAAGAAGTTTGATTTAAACAAACGTTACTCGAGTGGTCATTTTGTAATGATTGCTTATTGGAGCAAACAAAAACTAAAAAAACTGCAAAAAAAAAAATGCAAAAGAATGATGAATCTATAATATTAGGCATAATGTTGTTATTAGGATGAATGTATTACATGCACGTTTGTTTAAAACGAAATCCAGAATCTAAACAAGAGAATAATATAGGGTTAACGACATTGAGACAAAAAAAAATCGATTTCCATAGAATATTGAATGCTTGCTGCAGTTGGCAAGCATTGAAACAGAGGTAAATCAGATTTACATATGAACACCAACGATAGGATCCAATTGGCACTCAACATTTCAATATATGCATCTGTATATAACATCTAAAGGCAAAATAATTGAGCAAAATCAAAGGAGAAAACCAAAACATCAAGATTCAAGAGTAAATAAGTAAATCAATAAACAATAAATCATATAACTACAATTCTAGATAAATAAATGAAAAAAAAAAAGAACACCTGGAGCCTTAAAGAAATTGAGTGATTGAGTAACTAATGAGAAATTGAGAAACAGGTGGTGGTCGTGAGTCGTGGTGGGCTCTTGTCAACGCCTGAGTATTGGACGCCTAATGGTGGTGGTTGGTGGGCAGCACCAGAAACATGTGGTGGTGGTGATGAGCGATTGATAGCGTGACAGGGCTTGAGAGCAAGGGCAAAGGTGAGTTGTGAATGTACGTATGATAGGTCAAAAAATTCTATAGGTGAGAACGGATTTTTTTTTAAAAAAGATCAAAAATGAGTCTACTAAGCCTTGTATATGTGTTAGGCTTTCTGCCCCTTGAGCTTTGCTGCCCTGGGTGGAGCATATGGGCCGGTCTTACATCTCTGATTTAGTATCACATGTGATGGAATATAGTAAAAAAAGGTGTTATCATGTTTGCATAAAATGAATGTATTCTTGTTTGAATCCTTCTAAAATCAATGATTTATGCAAATATATTGTTGTTTTCATGTCAAAATGAATAAAGACACGAATTTGACATTGAAAACACTTTACATTTTAGACACCGGTTTTATCCTTAGAATTCCTTATACAACTTCTACCTTCAGTTTTCTTTTGTTTTTGCTTCAATCCAAAATCTTCTTTCTAATTCTCTCTAGCTTTTTTCCTAATGGTATTCTCTTGAACATCCTTGTAACCATTCATTTTCTCTTCAGACCCCATTCTCAACATACATATTGAGTCATGGGGTTCTCGGGTATGGTACTTATTGGTCCCTCTTTAACATTTTCATCTATTGTCAATTCGGCCTCAGAACGACTAATTTTATATTTGCACCAAAGGTTGGTGTGTGTTACACTATGTATCAAGTTAAACATGTACATACATACATACATACATACATACATACATACATACATACATACATACATACATACATACATACATACATACATACATACATACATACATACATANATACATACATACATACATACATACATACATACATACATACATACATACATACATACATACATACATACATACATACATACATACATACAAAGAGGTTCAAATAAGAAAGACATAAAGGTTGTGGACATAAAAATGAATGATATATATATGTGTGTGTGTGTGTGTGTGAGAGAGAGAGAGAGAGAGAGAGAGAGAAATATCACATCTTAGTAGAACCGCTAAGCTTTTGAGCTTTTAATAACAGTAAAAGGAGTTATCATGATTGTAACATTCCTACTGTCTATGAAGTGAATAATTTTATCATGTAACATGAATTAACATTGATAGAATGGAGAATACATGAATTTGAGAGAAAATATTGTGAATTGTTCAAGTTAATAACTTAAGCAACAAGTTTATTGTATTTTGATGTTTTATACCAAAGGTGATTTAGAGATTGCAAACAATAGTAAGAGGATTTTGGTATATCTTATACACACAAGCACTTGGATAATACATAAGTCTAACGAAATGACAGTTACGGGAATTTTTGATCGAGATACTAAGCATTAGCAATACTAACTGTCAACTGTGATAAAGATCGTTCAATTCGAGCCTAGGTTATTCAATTGAAAGTTTAAAATGCAAATCTAAGTCTTTCAAGATTTGATGTTGAACCGACGACGAGAAGGTCATCATAAACCAGAACCGTGATGATAAAGTATTGATTCAATGAAAAGTTATACTACAATTGTAATAATAGTAGAATTCGAATTAGAACAATAGTTTAGAAGTATCCAGTAGTTCAATTTAGAGATTTATAACATGATTTTGTGTGTACCATTTTCATTTTTAAGAACTTGATAAGAAGATCAAACGCAATCTAAATACAAGGAGATGTAATTTTATAAGGGAAATAGACGAAAGGAATAAGGCTATCACTAGTAATCATTCTATTGGAATTTGGGTTTTTTTACATTGACTGCCTGGCTTAAATAATAACAAGATGGTTGTATTTGTATGGTATTCCAAAAGGATAAAATATGACCAACTTTTGGGCGAGTAAAGTGATCATACACTAACTTCTTTTAAGTTAATATACGACTCCCAAAAACTAACTACTTTGTACAAATTTCTTTGAACAACTTAAGGAGATAGACGCCTACCTTAAAGTCACCTATCGACACTCAAGCCTATTCATCTCATGTTAGTACCATTCTGGGCAACTCTCATTRGGTGGTAGGTGCTGGTAACATCAGCTTTAGCATGGCTAACTGGGGTGCTGGTGCTTTTTTCATATTATACATTTTATTATAAAACCACCATCTTAGTATATAAGAAAACCGAGCAATAATTTAGTAAAAACAATGTAGTCACAAATGAAACATAGAATGATAAATAAATAAAAAACGATGAGATCACAAAAGTAAAAGAAAATCATGTAAGGTTTATGTGTGGTGTTTCTAGCCTTCGAGATTATAATTCAAACCCTTGATAACAGAATTCAACAATCTTGATTACAATATACGAAAAAGTTTCATTTTCTATACGACATATAAGTTTTAAACGAATCGAATCTTTAGCGAAATAAAACACTCTAAAGGGTAAAAAGAAAATTAAATAAAAATAATTGAATTTATAAAATAAAAAAAAAACTATTTTGAACAATTCCATTAAATAAGAGGTCTAATCATGACATACCCAAAGTATATATTTGACTTTTAAATATCATAAATTATTTTTTACCAATTGTTTTTTTTAATAATGCTATATCAGGTTACTAATCTTTTTTAGTGACATCTAATATAAATCTAGATACCCACTCTATTAGATACAGTGGCACAGTCGTACTCCCGTCATAGTGTAAAAATATATAGGGTCGTGAAAGATGTCATTGCATCATTTTTTTTTCCTGTAAAATCGTATATATTTTGAAACTATAATGAGAATACAAGTTTTCTTTAGTTTAGTTGGTTTGCATGACTTTTCTTCCACCCCAGATGCAGGTTTGAATCCCGTGTGTGTAATTTTCTTAATATTTAGCTTTTACTTTCATATTTGTTCAAATTTGTTATGTTTCTGAAAAACTTACAATAAAAGATTCAAACACAAGACCTCATGTATGAAAAACAGATAACTAACCAATAGATCATGATGATTTTTGAAAAATATCTATATATTTATTTTCTTATCATTATTTAAAAAGATTTATAGTTTCTCATATTTTTCATTAGGTATTTTTTTTTTACAAAAATTATTTAAAAATATAAATTAATACTACAAAATGAATATAAATTTCCACTTTGTGTATAAAATCATCAATCATTTTTTACTCAATCTTTGCATGGGAAAGAGGGATAATATCATCACAAGCACCCTTTTACTTCCATATGCACATGGATGTTGTAAACACTTGTACCCTAAGCATAATGGGTTGTACCCTAAGAAATTTGTGGCAAACACACAAAATGCATATCCTAAGGCATATTATTTCATATATTATATAATTATTTCAATAATGGTATATATTGTTGATTTTGAGATGATATATTTACACAAATTGGTTAAGTTATGAGTCAAATAACTGTAACATGAAAATCACAACCACAAAGGTGGTGTCTTATTGGTTTGAGTTTGGCTTTAAAGATTAAAAGTATCAGGAGGTCTCAGGTTCAAATCCAAGGAGGAATAAAAATCCCCTTTGTGGCCATGAAGGTTCAAATGCGGTGACTCCGGGCTATCTGCAAAACATGTGGTCGTTCTGGGATTAGTCGGCTCGCATAGCGGGTTGGATATCCAGGTTAATAAAAAAAAATGAAAATCACAATTCCTTTACGGATCGGGCTCTTTGAAGACACTTGGCTGTTAAGGCAGCCATGCTGGTATACTTGATTTGTCTCTTACATGTTATCGGGTCGATATGAAGGTATGCTCGAGACCTGCCAACTAAAAAACCTTTTATGTACAAAAATAATTTGAGTAACTGTTGGGAAAATTTATGTTACACGTCTTAATTTATTTCGAAATGACTTCATATGATGTGCATTGTTTCTATTTTTGACAAAGTTTTAAGCGACGATACTCTACTTGTCTATAACAACTCTTGCATATTGATTGCTATTTTGTCGTTTCTGCTTTCTATTATCAGATTTTCAAAATATTCATCTAATTATCATATGTTATTTTTTAAAATTGTGGTCTATTCGAAAGTAACTGTTATAATGAATATCTATACTATATTATAAAGCATTTGATAAAAACTCTTATAAACCACTTTTTATTAAGGGTGAGCAGCGGAACCGGGTACCCATTTGCGGAATCGGAACTGCCTTGGAATTGCCGGTTCCGGAACCGGAACCGATATGAGTGGTTCCAGTTCCGGTTCCTAAAATACGGAACCGATTGAGAGTGGTTCCGGTTCCGGTTCTCAATTTTTCGGAACCGTTACTCTCCAGTACCGCTTTCGGGACCGGGTACCCGGAACCGGCAGGTACCCAGTATTTTTCAATTAATATTTTTTAATACTAATTTAAATTATGTCAAGAACTTAGAACTCTAGATTCAGAAGATAAAATGATTCGTATTTTTCAAATTGTGTGTTTAATTAGATTTGTAGTACGTAATCGTTAAACTTTGAACATTTACAATTATAGTATGTAATCGTTAATTTTCAACATTTACTATTAGTCTATTATGGTTTATAATCGTTAAACAATATTTGTAACCATTGTTTATTTATTTACTGTTTTGCCAATGTTCTATTTTTTATTTATAAATAACAAAATTTTAATATTTTAGGAAGCGGGTACCCGGAACCGGAACCGGTTCCCGACGGTTCCGGTTCCAATATCTTAATAACCGCCGGTTCCGGTTCCTGTCAAATAGGGCGGGTACCCGCCTATGCTCACCCCTACTTTTTATACGTAAAGTACTGTTTATTAATGCATATTACTTAAAACTCAAGATTACAAATAGATTGGACGTAAGTACAACTTATTAAAGCTCCATATCTGAATTCGTATAACTAACTGCAGATAAACATAATCAAATACA
>NC_037540.1:12281732-12317807 GCF_001531365.2 Cynara cardunculus var. scolymus | reverse complement strand
TACACCCTATACAACCCTCATCTCAACCATTCAATTTTTAATCAATTAATTGTTTCCTAATATAAAGTATTAATCATAATTAATAAACTCTATTCATATTCCATAAATATTCAAATCATAATAAATGAACTTCAATCATTTCTATAAATATCTCAATTAATTGGGTTGTAAAGGTTGTACAAATGCAGAAGTTTGTAAAAGAAATATACCCTATATATATATATTTAAATTTGTATGATATCTTCAAATTTATATTTTATTCAAAAATAAAATTATTATTGCTTTATTAAAAACACATAAAATCGTATTATAACATCAACAGAGACAAATAATAAAATAGAACATTAAAATCGAGACACGTATCGTTGCATTGCGTGAGTACTCTTATAGTTTTTAATAAAAGAATGAAGAACCAAGTGTTTGAATGACCAAAATACTCTTTAAACAAATAAGAGATAGAAAAAAAAAGACAACTGATATCGAATAAACCAGGTACTAAAATGACAAAAATAAAAATTGATATAACAAAAAGTAAAAGTAAAATATATTATTATGATTAATATGTAATATTTAGCATATTTATGAAGGTCAAAAGAATGTGTTTTTCCTTGTGATTGAAGAAAAGTGTTGTACCTTTTGAAAAATCCTAAGCTACCCATAACTTGTAGTTAACATTAGGTTTATGATTAACTTAAAATAACCATCATTTTTATTTATAAAAAAAAGTCCCCAATTTATAAGATATTAAGTATGGGACTGAATCGAGTCGAATCGTAGGTTATTTGAGCTAGACTTGAAAAAACTACCTGGTTCGAGCATGACTTGAGCTTGAATAAGTTTTTCAAGGTGGGGCAAGAGGGCTCGAATATATTTTCAATGTACGAGGTTGAACTTGATATTATTTACGGGCTTGAACTCGAAATTGATTAGCTCGATTATTGGTTCGACGTCAATAATTTATAAACTTTGGTTATATGATTTTATGAACATGTTTGGCTTGACTCTAAAGTTTTAGTCGAACTTTCAAATGAGCTAGGTCAACATTGGTATTATTGAACTCGACCGGTTAATTTAAACGAGTTTTAGTGTATGTTCGAGATCGACTCGAGCAGCTCGTTAATATCGCGAAAGATTGACAATCCTAGATCCAAGTGAAAAAATATATTTTAACATATATATATATATATATATACACACACACACACCATTTGATGAAGATATTGGATGGTTAAGATGTAGTTGTATTAGTTGTAACAATTAGAGATGTTGCATAATAAACCACCCATATATATAGGTAAATGATTATGTGAGAAAGAAGTTATAATGAAAAATATAATAAAAGATCTGAACCCTTGATCACTTCTAATTTCATGTTCATCCACGAATTGTGCTTTAGAACGGAATTGATCTGGTTCATCTCGATGCACCTCATTAGTATTGACATTCAATTAGGATTGATCCAAAGATTCAAGAATGAAAATCTCTTCTTACTCTTCTCACCATAATTTTCTTATCACCAGAACTCAATCATATAGATATATAGTCGAAATCGTTTGAGAAGAGTTAATGTGAGAAGCGTAAAAAGATATTTGAACCATTGATCACCTTTAAATTCAAACTCACTCATGAATCGTATTTGATACAAGGATTTATCGAAGGCTAAGAATCATTCTTACGCTTCTCACTTTAACTCTCTTTCTCACCAAAACCAACCTTTTATATAACAATGCAAAAATACATATAAAAAAACAAAAGGAACTGTTTCAGAAACACGAAGCAAAAGTTGTGGACAAACTCTTTAAGTGGAGATGTTTCGCATATAAATCATGGAATCCCAATTATTAAAATTTATTGTAATCTAAAATAGAGGAATAATGTATTTAGTGTTTAATAAGTCTGATTTCAGTTAACAGGATAGTGGTATGACTTTGTTTAAATACAAAACAGATCTTAGGTTTGATCGAGAGTTCCACTAGTCTCGGTTGCCGAGTACGTCAAAAGAATGTCCTCTCATATTGATGTCCTTAAAAGCAAGTACCATACAGGTTGTCGATAATCAAGTTTTGGGAAATAAGTTTGATTTTTCTTAACAATTTAATTGTAAATGTATTGTTCTTTGAGTTGCATCTATGCAATTTTTAGATATTTTTCAAAGCAAAGCAAAATGTAAACCACATATATACTTGTGAAAGATGTGGTCTCAATTTCGATACCCAAAAATTTGAAGTTTACTCTAAAATAATCTAATAATATTTTATAAACCATATTTATCAAAAGTCCTAAAACAGCTCATAATACGTTAAATACTACTACTTTATGCATTCAGTATTAAAATCTCTTAATCTACAATTAAAATAACATATAATACAAGTTACCAATACACATTATTACATTTTCTTTTCATGTCACCAAAATACTTTTGATACATTTCACTTATGACTTCACCATCTCATATCTCTGTCTTCTCTCCATCCTCCAAGGTGAGATTCAAACTGATATTCACCATGAGTTATTAAAAACTTTCTCATTCATCTCCCATTTAATAACTCTTGGTCTCGCTCTCGCGATTCTTTGCTCTTGGTGTAAATCAAACACATTTGTGGAGTCATTTAAACATATTGAATTTTAAGCTGTCATACAATTTTTGTCATCAATAAACTGTAATTGAAACCATAACTCTTATTTATTCAAATTGTATTAATATATAAAAACCAAGTATAACTTATATAATTGTTAAATCTTCTCTAATAAAACAATTGAAACTTCAAAATCATTAAAATTCACAACTCCCGCCTCATTATGCAGATACACAACTAGTATAAAATAAAATTCAATGTCCATCACATGAAAACTTTTTTAAGACATTGAACAATTTGGTAAAAGAGAATTGACAATCAAATGAAGCTATAGTACGTTTCAAAAATGCCTGCATAGGTCATAAAATACAACTAAAACATCATCCATTTTGTATAAATAATCAATTTTTCTTCATTCAGAATAAGACTTTCCTTGTCAATAGCTGTTTAATAATATCAAATTCCAAATAAAAAGTCTCTATTTCAAGACATGCCACAAATCCAAAAAGGAAAAGAAGCTTCAAACAAGTACCAAAATAAAGCAAATACCATGGTTACTGAATCAAACATAAATTCAAATCACTTGAAAAAAAAGGGTTTCTAGTACAGAATTCCACTAATATTCCATCAAACCCAAAACTAAGTATCACAAAATTGTTATAATAGGAACAACCCTTTAAACACCAACCAACAATCATACCTTCCTTTTCTTCTCTCGGCTACAAGCTGCAACACAAAATCCATTCAGATCCATGTGAGATTTAAATCCTTCAAATTCCTAGTGAATATACAGAGCGAAACATGCTGATTATGCCCGAATAAGACTATTCATGCTAATAGTTAGATGATTAGGAGCACAGGAAAAGGTAATGTAACATGAAATTGACATATACCCCACAAGAACTACCCAATCAACTTCAAAGCAAAGTGAAATGGAAAAGATTCTTGTACTGCATGCAAACAAATCCATGCGTGAAAACAACTACCACCATAAATTCACGCAACTACCACCATAAATTTAGAAGAAACATGTCGCTAAAACATTGATATTGGTTTCTGTTTTGCTTTTGTAGGCATGTGTAGATAGACATAAACATCCATGTTTCTAAGACTCGTATCAAACAGTGCATAAATAGTTTCAAGTCTAAAAACCCCTGGTTGTTCAAGCCACCTTGGAAACAAGACCAACTGGGTACCATTATCTATAACGGAAAAGATTCTTCTTTTGAATCTCAACCTTCGCTCACAATTGTGACTATCTTCTAGTAAACGAAAAAGAAGATATGGGATTCAACTATCTCAGAGAGGCAGCAAAGCATACGTCGGAGGTTAAAACTGAAAGAATGACTCCAGAGACTATTTTGGAAGTGTTTGTATATTTATTAAATGACTAAAATTCCCTCAAATTAAAATTCCCTCCAATTGTGAAATTGATACTTTAAATGCATATACATGATATGGTTCTAACTTCGAACTTCCAAGAAATGGTTGTTCTTTGGTTCACTTTGAAGCAGCAAAAGTAGACAAATTACAAGTAAAACTTCATCCATTCAAGAAATATGCAAGTACATACTCCAAACTTTGTACAAGGTATGCATTCTTGGACAAATGTCTAATATTCCCTCTAATGTTCAAATGGGTATTTTAAATTGAAAATTTACCACAAAATATATGTCACAACAAATGCAAAATCTCAAACAGGACCTAGAAGGAGGGTCCAGCCATCAAAAAATTTCAAACCTGGACATCTAAGCCTCCACATCCTGCACATTGTAGAATACATAATCTCTCTACTAAACATAAGGGCTTATTGTACTACTACTGCTCTACAAATTCACCTAAGGTAGAAACTGCTATTGATATTGTTATGTGAACGACATTAACATTTGCACATGAAAAACTCCTAATTCAAAAGCAAAACTAAAAAACAAGAGCATGAATAGATAAAGACATTACCTTAGATATTGCTTGGGTACATGAACACCCTCACCCTAGATCCCTGCAATTAAAATAGCAAAACATCTAAGAAAATCCACAACCAAACACACAAAAAATGCTGCAAATTTTCATTTATGAGTGTAAAATTACCATGGATTTAGGAGGGAGGTTGGACTTGAACTTAGCACGAACAATACCGGTGTTACCATGAGGCCTAGTAACTTTCCCCCAAATGCACCGATAGTGTGATCCATTTCTCTTCACCTTAGCCTTGTAGATGTACGCCATGCGTTTCCCTTGGTACCATGCTACCTCCTCTTTGGTGTTCACTCCTTCAATTTGAACCAAAGATGTGTTCGGGTACTGGTTCGACTTCGACCTAATGAAAACCATTCAAATAGTAAAAATCCTCCATTTTCAACGTTTCAAAAACACAAACCACAAATTCGACGGATAAAAATCCAATGCATCATGAACCAAAATGTACCTCTTGTAACCTAGAACCGTTCCTCTGGTGTAAAGCCTGAAATAAGAAGACAAACATTAGGAATTGAAGATGATAATTTGGATGTTAAGATTTTGGGGGAAAGTATTATACCTGACACGTTCTCCTTGGCGTCCCTTCACCATTTTTGCTTCACCACCAAAGACTTGCCGACGCCTGCGCTGAAGAAGAAGACTAGAAACCCTAATGTTGCAATCGTGGTGAATGTTAGATATATGGATAAATGTCAGATGGGGTGATTTTAGGGTATGGGCCTACGAGTGTTGCTGGGCCCAATGGTGACTGCTTTCCAACTTCCAATCCAAGTTACGGCCCATTTAGAAATTGTTGACTCATTTTTTCTATTTAAATTCTCTTTTTACCATTTAATGTTAGATGTTTAAATCGGTTTACACAATTAAATTCGAGTTTTGATGCGTGGTAGAATTATAATGATATGTTATCATGATTACAGCATTTTAAAAAAGTTTAATTAAATAATATTCTTTTAATAATGTTTATAAATAAACGAATAATATTTTTATAAATCCAATAACGTAACAATTATTTGTGAAGTCAAATGATGCAATATCTAATGCACGATACAATCGTGGTCGGATAAACAAACAAATATTCAAATAATAAGATAAGAAGCTGTTTATTAAATGCTCATCGACTAAGTTTTTTGCCCGTAGTAAGAGTCATCACTCTCACTTACCTTAACGAGTAACATTTTTTACCATAAAAATAGATTGCGATAACTGTATTTTAACTGGTAAAAATCTTCTCAATACTTACAGGATAAAATTCTTGGTCCTGTTATACCTCTCACCGGGTAAGATTCATGGTGTTTTTCATTCTCACGGGTAAGTGACACATGGTAAGAGTTTGATAACTACGACCCATAAATCTTCATTTGATCCATATCTAACTGTATTTTGTTCGACATTGTGTTGGGGGGTATAACTTGATATCCAAATCTATATGCAAAATGGAAAGTGCTGAATGTTTGTTACACTAATTTCGGTGTTATCTCACTTCATCAAACACCGAAAATCATCAGTGTTAGCACCTCTTATACAACATAATGACATCCAACGGTCCCAAATTCTAGTTAATTCGCTCTGATTTAATGGTGCTACTCAAATCTAATACATGGACTCTTTTATTAAAAAAGAAAAAACAACAATTCCTTTGATAATCCGAATGAAAATGAGTTCAGCTGTACCAGTCGAGAAAAAGAACAGAAAAAGTAAGCACAATTAAGAAAAGCAAAAGGAATGTTCTGCTACTGCTATTTCGCTGGATGGCTTGGGTCAGCTCCTTGTTACCCATCTCTACATTCTTCGTTGCTTCAATCGCCTACGACAATCAAATTAACTTACTAACATTGCTTTACTCTCGGTGAGAATGGAAGTTATGGTGAGAAGCGATCTCCACCCTTGGATCAATCATAATTGAAGAGATGCACCGGATTCATCCAGATACCTTAACTTCTATTCTCACACGATCCAAAAGCAAATGAATTAACATAAATAAGTCAGTTTTCTCACCTGGTCATACAAATACTCTATTTGTTGAGCCTGTTGCAAGACATGCGTTGACATGAGATGATTCAATGCCGACATCTCTACCATCTTGGTTTCGGTGTCACGGGCAGCATCAAGAAGGCTTGACAACTCCACCTGAACCAAGTTAAGTCACACAACCGTTAACCACAACTTTGGATTTCCAAAACACAATTGATGATAACATACCTGAAGAGCACGTGTTTCATCATCTAAAAGCTGCTGCTGCTGGACTTTCATGGGTTCGGCTTGAATTTCGCCTGAACTTGCTGCTTCCCTTGTCTCCTGACTGTTGCTAGATTGAAAGACATCATTAGAAGTTTTCTCAGGAGCCCGCTTTGGTTTTCTCCTAGGCATAGCTCGATTAATAGCATCTTGAAAGCGTACAGCTCGGAGTTGATCAAATTGTGATGTGACTGAATGAAGCCTTTCACTTAAGATCAAAACCTGACATAAATGTAAATGAAAAATAATCAACTGGCACTTAAAATATAGATACCGAGGAAAAATTATACATACCACTCCATGTTTGTGCGCGATAGTATCAGCATTAGCATCACCCCTGATGCCAAGCCAACCCTTTGAATTCGCTTCTTCATCAGTTATGCTATTTTTCAGTATGTCAATCTGTTCTTTACAGGCTTTCACAAATACGCTAACCTGCAAAACAGTTGTAGATTGTCGAAATGTAAATATATAATTACGGAATATAGTTTCTATGATTATAGGATATCATTACCTTCTCTATCGTTATCTTTTCTGCATCTTTTCCTTGATTTCATTGATTTAGTTTCCCTTTTATCTCTTGTAAATACCCTATATATAGGGCCGTGTATAATCAAAGGATAGTGTGAAAATCATTATTAAATTCATCTTTCTTGTCATGGTATCAGAGCTTTAGGTTTCTCTCAGAAATCTAAAACCCTTGCTCTATTTTTTCAGCCTTAATTGCTCTTCTCAGTGTGCAACCTTTATCATTGCAAGCGTTTCTGATCGAACAGCCTTAATTGCTGTATTTCCTTTGATTGAACGACATCCCTGTTATTCTCTTTTGCAATTCCCTTTCCTTCATCATGACAAAACCCACAAATAATGACACCACCATTGTTAAATCCTCCGATGAGTATAATTTTGTCCAAAAAATTGTTGATTTGCAGAATATTCGGGCACCCTATAGACTCGATGACAAAAACTATCGCAAGTGGTCTCAATTTGTCCGAACATACCTGAAGGGCAAAGGGAGACTCAAATACCTCATTGAAGCAGGTCCTGCTGTAGATGATCCAACATTTGGAACTTGGGACGAGGAAGATTCCATGATAATGTCATGGCTATGGGAATCTATGGACCCAATGATCAGTGACACATGCATGGTTCCTCCACTGCAAAAGAGATATGGAAATTTGTTCGCCGCACTTATTCGAAGGCTCGTGATGCGGCTCACGTATACCAGATCAAGGTTAAAACCTCAGCCACAAGGCAAGGAAACAATTCTGTCACTGAATATGCAAATATATTTCAAAATCTGTGACAGGAACTTGATCATTATAATATTTGAAAAAGACCGAGTCTACGATTTTTTGGCTGGTTTAAATCCTAAATTTGATCAAGTCGGGATTCAAATACTTGGCAGAGAAGACAGACCATCACTTGAAGAAGTGATCTCTTTGATCAAAATAGAAGAAAGCAGGAGGAATGTCATGTTTGAACCACAAGCCATGGACGGATCAGCCCTAGCAACAAGGACCAATCAACAAGAAAGGAGAAATCTATCCAAGTTCAGGGTAAGGAAACTCAGGAGAACAGAGATAGTCTTTGGTGCACATACCGGCATACCGCAAATAAACCAAGACACTCAAAAGAAAAATGCTAGAAATTAAATGGGAAACCACCCAGCAGAAAATGGGGAAACCGTTGTGGACAACAAAGTCGTGAATGGGGAACCCATGGGGGGCAACAAAAGCCTCAATGGAGGCAGCAGAGATCTCAGGCACACATTGTTGAGCAATCCAAACCAGAGGAGAATTCAGCAAGAGAAGAGTTCAGCAACGAAGAAATTGAGAGGTTAAAGAATTTTTTGGGTTCTATGGAAAAGTCATCAAGAACTTGCTCGTTAACTCTTTCAGGTAAACCACCTTTTCCTTCTTGTCGACTAATGGATGATAGATTCTGGTGCCACTGATCATATGACATCTTCTTCAAAAAAAAATTCATAATTACACTCCATGCCCTAGCAACCGAAAGATTACAGTAGCCAATGGCTCATTAGCAACTGTTGCAGCCTTTAGAGATATACATATCACACCCAACCTTGTCTTAAAAAATGTCTTACATGTACCAAAACTGTCAGCCAGCCTTGTTTCAATCCAAAAACCACCCATGATCTTAAATGTTTTGCTATTTTTTCTTCTTCATATTGTGTTTTTTAGGAACAAGACTCGAGGAAGAGGATTGGACTTGTTAAGGAAAGGAATGGCCTTTATCATCTTCAAACTTCCCAGAAAAGCAACGTTCCACCTTCATCCTTTCTCAGTTCATCTAATAAAGATACAATCTGACCTGCGTCGAGGTCACCCATTTAGAGTTTTAAATGTGTCATGTTTCCTCATCTATTTCAAGGATTAGATATTTTTAAGAATTGGCCAAACATACTTGTGTTTCTTTTCCTATGAGTAATAAAAGGAGCTCTCTTCCATTCCAGTTAATTCATAGTGACATATGGAGACCTTCTAACATACCTAATGTGTATGGGGTTCGTTGGTTTGTATCCCTAATTGATGATTGCACTCGGGTTACATGGCTCTTCCTCCTTAAACACATATCTAAAGTTAGCATTGTTATACCCAACTTCCACTCAATGATTCAAAACCAGTTTGGGGTCAAAATAAAGAGTTTTGGGACCGATAATGCCAAGAACTATTTCAACCAAATTTTATCACCCTACTTTCAATCACAAGGCATTATCCATGATTCTTCATGTGTTAACACACCCCAACAAAATGGGGTAGCTGAAAGGAAAAATGGTCATTTACTTAACACTACCCGAGCATTGCTTTTCCAGGGAAATGTTCTTAAATCCTATTGGGGGGAAGTTGTCATTGCTTCCACACACATGATAAATAGGCTTCCTTCACGCACATTGGGAAATAAAACTCCCATCCCATGGAACTTCTTGATGACTTCTACCCTCACTTCAGAACATCAAATGGTCTCAGTCTCACACCCAAGATTGTTGGGTGCACTGCCTTTGTTCACATCCATAACCAACATAGAAGCAAACTAGACCCTCGTCCTTGGTTACTCATCCACTCAAAAAGGGTACAAATGCTACGATCCCTCATCCCACAAATTCTACATCTCTGTTGACGTCACTTTCAAAGAAAACAAACCTTTTTTCTCCAAGTCCTCTCTTCAGGGGGAGAATTCAATAATGGAAGATAGTCCTTGGGAAACTTTTGAACCACTCAAAGAACTTGACCTCCCAACTCGTAGTGTTGATTCCACATCAAAGTCCATAGAGGAGGAACAAGTCGCATCCAAGTCATCCACCCCTCTGAATGAACCCTAACCATCTAATGATCCAGAAGAACTTGATTCAAACCCAAGTAGGGTCGATGTCTCCAACAATTCTCTAAATCCTCCTCAAGTGTATACAAGAAGAAAGGTCGTTCCTACGCCAACGCAAGTCCAAAACTACGACTCAGGTCTTGGGAATGAGAACACGGTAAGAGTTAATCCACCTTTACACACACAACATGCTTCCATGGATACCAAAGATGATCTACCCATTGCCAAGAGAAAAGGGACTTGAGAATGCTCTAAACGACCGTTGTATCCATTATCTCACTATGTCTCTCTTGAACGCCTATCCCGAACCAACAAAAGGTTCATTATGAGGCCAAATATCATTTCTATCCCTACCAATGTTTATGAGGCATTATTAAAAAGGAAACGGGGGATTGTAGATGGAATCGTGGATTGAATTTACCTGTTTGATTGTAGACAATCATTCATAGGGATTTTGGATCTCCAAACCACTGAATACTCAAAATCATCGATGGAATCGTGGATTAAATTTACCTGTTTGATTATAGACAATCGTTCATAGGGATTTTGGATCTCCAAACCACTGAATCTCTGTAATAGCTCCTGAGTTAATTGCTCCCAGGTCAGTTCTCCATGGATTTCCTTTACCACTGCAAACCAGTGTTGAGCAACTCCACACATGCTGATTTGAGCCAAACGAATCGGAAGATTGTTAGTTGTCCCATTCGAAATACAATTCTGCTTTAGCAATCCAACCACGAGGATCGAATCCAAAGAATTATGGAAGTTTAATCTTCTTTGTCACATAGTTTAGATCTCCCTGAATTGAAATTGAACAGTGGAGGAGTATCATGGTCCGTTCGAGAACCTTCTCTTGTTTCCGGATTCTTACCTTCTTGTTGTTTCACCCATGAGAGCATATACATTTTGAATTCCTTATGTTCAGCTAGATCTTCCTTCATGGTTTCCAGGGAAGATGTAATTCCATGAACATCCGAATGAAGCTGTTGGATCCGTTCCTCGTGATTTTCCAAATGAGCATGTAGGTGTGTCTCCATAGATCCGGCAGGTCGGACCAATGATACGTAATCAAAGAATTACGTGATAAGCTTGTATTAATAAGGAAATTCTAAGGGATTACAATATAGGAAAAATGCAGAAGATGGTACAGAAGGATCCCAGGGAAGAATTCCCTTCTCAAAAGCCTAACTAAAAGGTTATTTTCTACATGCCCCCCACTCTCCCCATGCAACCTTATTTTATAAATAATTCCCTTTATGTACCTTGGGCCGTCTAACATAAACTTTCCAAGTCGTGGGCTTAGAAACAATTGGGTCTAATTGACTATCCCGGTTCAATATTGCATCAAAGACAGAACTGGACAAGACAGAACAGACAAAATGACGAATTTACTCCTAATGAGTTGTTCATATCTTTACTTTTTTATGTCTAACAAGATTATTAATTACTTGTTGGACGATTAGTTACAAACGCTTTTTGACAAGCCTTTGTTGTTATATATTTTGATTAATTTATGTAATTTATTAAATTATAATAAAATAAATATTTTTATAACAAAATATAACAATATTTTTATAACAAAATATAGCATTGGAAAGTTTTCGTCAAGATGATTAAAATTACACCAAAATAAAAAGTTTATGCAGTTTCCAACTTTTATTTTTTATACTTTTTCTATATTATTTTTGATTATTAATATTTAATGAATTACATAAACTAACCAAAATATAAAAACCGTATAAAAATAATATTTTGAGGACGGTAAAGTAAAAGTTTAAAGAGCATAAAATACAATAAATAAAATTTAAATAAAGAACAAAATGTAAAGAAGAAGGCGTATTTGATGTTTTAGAAGAGAATTAAGTTTTATTTTGATGTTATATTAGTAAAACATAGGTATGTTCCACCTTGTTCCATGGGGTGGGGATGGAACACACTTGTTCCACTTAGTTCTTGTTTGTTCCACATAAAAGTGCCCAAACGTGAAAAAGTTATCCCTGTTTTGTGTGGTCCTGTCCGGCGTAGCAAATGCACCTTAAATGTTTAAGTTAGCATTTCGGAGTGCAAACCCTCTAACAGGAACAATCTAGCTACTTGGTTTTTCTTCAAAAAAACCACAAAAGGAGCAAAAAGTTGGAGTTGTTTATGGGAGTTACTTGGTACTAATTTGTTTGTATATAGTTGTTAACCAGCTTAGCTATGATCTTATACGCCAAAATTGAAGAGAGATGTAGATTAAACTTTCGATTCGATTGAGGGATCTCCTGGTTGATGGGAAGTACCCGTGATGGCTCTATGAATTATCTATTTTTGAGACCAAAATTAAGGTGGCACCATCAGTCAAATAAAATAGATCATTCCTTTGGGAAGAACCAATCAAAGATCATTCCTCTTTTTCAAGAATCAATTGATATAATATTTCAACTCAGGATAGCTATTAGATCTTACTTCATGCTCAATGCTGTCTCTCTCCTCTGCTGTGGTACGATGAGGGTCTACATAATCCTTCCTATGCTTTATCAAGAACTGCTCTAAAGTCCCAATGCTCTCTAGCTGAGAAATAATAAAGAATAGCAAAAAATGAAGTAGTAGATCAAGAATAGTCTAAAGTGCATATGGTAGTCAAGATTTGTATACCGTCTTCAACGCAGCCTTCGTGAAATGTGATCTTTCCCGAGGTTTATGCATGATAAAAGATGCCAACAGAGCTGCCCTTTTGGCCTGTTGACGGTGATCATACATCAGAAATACATTATTATTATCAAATACATTAGAATAAATCTGGCATTACGACTGTAGACACCTCAAAAACTCAAATAGTATATAGATAGGTAGGATCACTAAACTCAAAGCTGCAAACTTTAAGAAAAATAACTTAACGAGCAAAATCATATTGAACTCTGGTAAACAAGTTAAATATTATAAATGAGAACCAACCTCGTTAAATCCCAAAGACAACGCCCCCCTGTTGACAGCATCTTTAAAGTCCTCAGTCCGATCTCTAATCTTAGCCATGTCTTAGCATCCACCAGAAATCACCTTAAAAATATTCTTCAGATAAAAGAAATAGTGTTAAAAGAAGTACCAACCTTTTCAATGGTCACAGACTAAGAAATATTGACAGGAGATATTAATTTTGCAAGCATAGTAAATATTTTATAGATAAAGTCCACATTCTTAGAGTAGGTTATCTTGGCAATATTCTTTAAAGATAAATTTCAACCAAGTCGTCATGGTAATTTGCCTAGGCATAGACAAATTAACAAGCACATAATATGATCATACCATCAATTAGAACACCTTGAATGTCAATTCTAATAGAACCAACCAATAATTTCATGTCAAAAGAATCAAATCAAATCCTATTTGCTAACACAGAATATTAAAAATAGGGGATTGCAACAATGGACAGGAGAAGCATGATGGATAAAAGATTACATATCGATGTACCTTGTTTGATTTCCTGGAATAATATCAAAGAAAATGGATGGAAGCAGGAGGATATGGCTACATGGACAAGGAGGTGACTGCCACGGGGACTTGCGGGGGTTCTGATATCGCGATTCGAGAGGCGAAAATGTGGACAGGGACTTCTGAGCGTGTGTTCTGAAGGTGAAAAGGGAAAAGAATACTGGCTCATCAAACTACCAGTTCTGTAAAACATGAAGTTAAGGCATTTCATAAGCAAAATTGACAGGAAAAAACTACAGGACGACCTAAATTGATAGCAGAAATGAAAAAATCGTCAAAAGGCACCAGATTAGTAGGTTTCTTGAAGAGATCCGGCACCACCTGTGAATACAATGTGATGCCTAGTTTCTGAGGTTTTTGATGGATATGTAGCAGAGTAGCAGTAAGGGTTCATTGTAACTTCATAGAAATGTATTCAATTTCAATGGGAGATGTAAATTATATAACTGTTTTTTTTAAGAGGTGTTGAAGTCTGAAGTCTTATTTCACTTCTAATTGATAAAAGTTAGTGCTAAAGTCTGAAAGCGAATCAATAAGACTTTTTGTTTTTGTAAACCGGTAAATGTCTAAATATGTATAATGTACATTTTACCCTAAGAATATTATAATGTTGAATTTATATCAATACAAAATTTACATCTACCAGTCAATTCTAAATACATTCAAATCCTACCAAAGTACATCAATTGATTCAAACACAAGAGAAAATATGAACGAAGTTTCATAGCAACTAAAATCAATCTTCATTTGTAAACTTTGCCACAACTGAATTTGCTAAACTTTGAAGTCTCTCCTGTGATAGGCTTATGTGACCCAACAAATAAAGATTGCATGGTATAGTTGTTATCTTGCAAGATGAGGCTTGGAAGTTGGAACTTAAGCACAGAGAACAAATACACCAAACGGACAATGCTCATCAACCACATTATATTACTGGAAGTTTTAAGCAAGTGCAAGTTGTTTTCTTCATATACTCAAGAGTTCATAAAGCTGAGTTCCAATCCAGTAGATTTTCTTTATTTCACTATTAAATAAGATTACATGATTTGATGTCCATGCTTATAGTGAAATAAACTTTATAAGATCAATATATAGTATGTTGACAGCACAGCTTAACATACTGAGTGGTAGAGCTCATAAAAAAACATCTAATTCTTATGATGGGTCTAATTACCTACACCCTTCTTCAAGAAGTCGAACCCCTGCCATCCGACAAAAGATGGGTACCATTGTCCTTATGAATTAAATCCAACCAATGTTTCCCCATATTCTACCATTATCAATGTTTCACCCAAAATAATATTGAATTATATCACATCAGGACGTATTTTTAACAAAAGATCCGCATACAAACATCTACAACAGTGCTGTTGATCTTTAAAAAAATCAAAATTGGGAAAACTTACCAGTAAATGAATCTGCTTTGGTTCCTTGAGAGCTTGTTGTTCTTCTTGAATTTGTACTGTAATCACATGAGATGAGACCGATTAGGTTTCCCGATTGAGAGAGGAGTGGAGTGTTTGGGATCTGGGATCGATTAAGATAGTTGAGCAATTGATGTGGGATCGATTAGAGAGAGGTGGCCGATTGATCGATTGAACATGAAGTTGGAGAGCGATTGAGAGTTGAGAGCCGATGGATTTGGTTAGGAGGACGGTAAGAGAGAAATTAAGAGGTGTGTTAGGGGCACCTAGACGGGCTCAAATTTACAACTTATCCGGATCAGCTATACAATGGATGACTTTTCGGTAGCATGGTTAACTAGGTTTATTGGTCTATCTGGTTTATTCGTACAGTTATTTGGGTTATTTATTTATGGTTTATTCGCATAGAATATAGCTTAATCACACAGATAGAAATGGTGTGTTGTCCATATTCAGTCACAAAAATAACACTCATACCCCTTATTTAAAACACTGTTTACTTCTCAGATGAGACACCCTATAGTCGGCCTCTTTATGATTTTTTATTTTAATGTTCAAATAATTAATATTGGGGGTAAATCGGTCATTTATGTTATTCAGACTGTTAATTCAAATAAAAAAAAGTAAACAACATCCATTTATCCAGACCGACAAATTTATTCATACAAGACTTAATAAAAAATTTGTTAAACAGCAAGTATGCTTATTTGGTAGTAATTTAATAATATAAAAAGTAGTCTATTCATTAACTTTTTAGGAGAAGATTTATATAAAAAAATTATTTTTTTCGAATATGTCGCTCCCACTTAAATAATACGCTTCTTTCTTCCATGAAACAACCTTATAAACAAAAATCTTCTCAACATATACAAATGAATTAATTTAGACAGACAATTTTATACATGTCTGGCTTAATAGAAAACTAACCACATAACTCATTAACCTCTTATCAAATAGGATGGTTGTAAGAGGGCTTTTCTTATCTTTTTATCATATAAAAACCAATCTAAAAGTATCAATGTCTTATCAGTAAACCATAAGAGGTTTTTCATAAAAGCAAACATCTAATATATCTTTAAGTTTATGACTTGCATTTATCAAATAAGGGGTTGTTTACGACACACTTACCTGGATAAGTGTTTAGCAAGTTGAGAGGTTAAAATTATAGTTTTCATAATGTGTATAAAATATGAGTTCAATTAAATCAAATCAAATCAAATAAACTTAGAAATAAAATAATAAACCAAACAAGATATGCATCAACTATGATAACTTTTCTGATAGTAAATTGTCAAAACAGTCATGTTTTACCTACTAGTTGGATTGTTGGTTAAAACTGATGAGAAATGATGTGTCACCATCAAGTAAATTATCTCAACTTTCTGCTTTGAAAAACGTTAGCTTTTGCTTTCAGAAAATATTATAATTGATTCGAAACTTCAGAAATACAACTTATTTCAAATTTTGTTGATGCATGATGTATTTTGCTCATATGAAATGGAAGTTAGTACACATGCACCGTTCATCATATTAAACATGTTACAACTTCTAGTAGTTGATTTTGTTGGAGCCCCTCGTCAGGTAGACCGAATAAAGGGGTTTCATGTATTCTCAAATGGTATCAAAATCTATTTTAGGGATTCCCCACACTACAAGAAATTGGGCCCATCTTGAGGGGACGTGTTGAGATCGGTTAAATTTTGACCATTTCTCATTAATATATGTTGGACTACCCCACCTTCCAATGACTATTTTAAAAAGTAATCTAACGGTATTTCATATATTCTTACATGGTATTAAGTCAAGGTCTGCCACTTTGAGATATTCAATACTCTAGGAGAATATGTGCTTGTCTAACCCCCTCTCAACACTCCAAGATAATCTGCACGCTGCACGCATCTTGTCATGATTAGAGGTGGTGTTTTGGAGTCTCACAGCTGCTTAGACTTGGATCATTTCTTATAAAATATATGTTAAAACATTCATTCTCTCCTCAATGCTACTTTTGAAGAATAATTTAATAGAATTCCACATCTTGTGGCAAGTAACCAACACAATCGATCCATGTGGGCCCACCAAACATGCTTCACATGTCCATGTCATCATCGGACCTTGTATATACAAACAATGCTCGAAATACTAAACTTGTATATATTATCATTTAAAACGTTATTCAATATGGTTTTTTAAATGGGACACAATTTAGATATCCCAATAAATTACAATGAAACCTACAAATTATATATCAGCAAATATGCTGTAATTTTTGGAGTCCACAGCAATAAGCCTCATTGCAGCAACTGCTGCTGCAACAGACATGAACCCAAAGAAAATCACATTAAGCCAGTGCCATGCCTTCTGCATAGAAGTGAGCTTGTTCCTCTTAGCCACCAAATACATGTGGTTTGCAAGAATAAATGTAAGTGGGAAGGTACTGATAGCTCCGGTTAGGCTCATGAAATCTCCGATGAATGGCAGTGCCGCCGCAAGTAAGGTGGTTATGGTTAGGTAACCGCCTCTCATCATCACTCTGAATGACAAGTTTTTTACGGCTAACGCACTTCCTTTGATCCCGTACTTTGTATCCAGATACTCGTACATTGGACTTGCAAAAATCTAAAAAGGGCATATTACAACCGTGTTAGTGTAAAACGGAAGGGCATCCTGTTTTGGACCAAGGGTAGGTCTGATAAAAGTCGTTGAGCTAAAAAAAATTAGAAGGTCATGCTCCTAACTGAAAACTCATTTTCAGAGGACCAAGACGAATGTTTAACCGTAATACCTTGTCCTACAAAAATTACATCGTTTGTATGTTTGACTATTTATCAAACGTCTACAAACTTATGGACAAAATAAAGGAATCTTATGGGCTCCAATCATCGGTATCAATCTTGTTGTAACAACGACGATCTAGATAGATACTTGACTTCAAAACTTTCAAAAGATGAAAGTTGCGATTTTTTAAGGAATGGATAATATAACATACAAATATGCAATATGATGCGTATATACTATATAGCAGCAAAGGCAAAAGTCTGGCATTTAATCATCAGCCATAACTTTTTACTCTATATTTCTACATATTTTCAAACTCTTTTTCTTTAAAGAACTCCACCCCTCCTGTATCCCCAGCCCAACCCCATATCCCATGTATTCTTAGTCAACCATTTGGGGAACTCAGTCACAGTTTCATCATTTGAAGAGTGTTTAAATGCATAAACGGAAGTTAGAAGAAAGAATCTTACATGCAAAGCTATGACAGTTTGAAGAAAGGCAGATAAATTGGCAAATGTCTTCACCCAAACTGGACCATTAACGCTGTTGAGCAAATAAGCAGATGCATCATTCCCGTAAGCCCAATAACCCATGAAGGCAACAGCGTATAACGGCACAACTCCTACTGTAAATTGGAAGTAGAGAGCTTTCATCATGTTCCCAACAACCGGTTGTCTCACTGTTGCCTAAAAGATCAAAAGATTATGAGCAGAAAGTAGACAAAGGGGATATAACACACCACAAAAAGCATCATTCACCAGAGGGTCATTGGCGCAAAGGTAGGTTCTTGACTTAACTAACCTTTTTTAAAAGAAATTACAGAAATAACCCAAAAATACATTTTTTCAGAAAGAGCCACCAATTTCTCCAATTTTTTCACAAAAGGAGAAAGGGCCCACAAAAATCTGGAAAAGTTGTTGCTGATGGGACTCCTTGGCTGGTTTCGTGAAATGAGAGGAGATTCGTGAAATAGCTTTGGGCCATTTCCATGAAATGCCTCATGAATCTCCCATCATTTCACAAAACCAGCCAACGGGTCCTATTAGCAACAACCAAGGCCGTTCTTTAGCATGTTAAATGTGTGATTTTGAGAATAGGGTCCCCGAACTCCTTTTGTGAAAAAATTGGAGAAATAGATGTTTTTTTTTTGAAAAAAATGTATTTTTGGATTATTTTTGTACATTTAAAAAACGGTTAATTAAGTCAAGAACCCCAGAGGTCAAGGATTCAAACCTCACCAAAGGTGATGAGTGTGTGTGATTTCAGTAAAAAGATTTCGTGCTTTCACCTGTATCTCTGGAAGCATTCCCGTGTTGAAAGCAAAAACAAGACTTGCAGAAGCACCAATAGTTGTAAAGACCTTGTTTATGTCTGACCCGGGGATGCCATAGTCCCTGGGTGGAGCTTTAATTCCTGTAAACAACAGATACAATATCTACTTAAATCCGGAACAAACGAATTCTTAACTCAGGAAGTGAAAAATAGCCAAAAAAATTTGCACACTTTATGAAGCAAAAACATTCTATCAACATGAAAAAGTAAGGGGGTGCTTGGTTTTGGGTAATAGGATTAGGGGGTGGCAAATGGAAACAGAAATCATTAATGATGTCTGGTTTGATATAATGGAATAGCCATTACCAGATACCGGGCAGTGAAGCATTCCCCTGAATCGAACCAAATGCCCCCTAAACAAAAATTGATCTTTGATAGCATCTTCCAACTACAGACAGGATACTGTTTTTACATTTTATTTCATCTAAAATGTGTAAATATGATCCATGAATATAAATATATTAAATGGGCTAAACCAATAGGACTGTTAGAGTGAAGAAAAGGAGTTCATACCATCACGAAGAGACAGGGAAAATGCTATAACGATATATACTAGACTGAAGAATGTTGAAAGTCCCAGCCAAAACCTCAAAGCCGACAGATGAGGGATACAAATTGCAAAAAGGCCACAAGCAAACCCTGCCATTGCAATAAAATATGGGAGCTTCATGGCATTGTCATCCCTGAAGAGTACATAGGTAGCCTACAAATTAAACCGAAAAGGCTTTAAGTATCTCACATATATTTCCTACATAAGAACATTATAACTGAGTAATCAAAATTGCAACCGAAAAAGACATCTTATATTTTTATAAAACAGTAACCCAAGGGTCTGTAAATCATATTTTATGAAATTGCTGTGATTAACTACTTTCTTATCCCTTGACACAGTTCAATGGAAGCGTGACAATTTGTCAAATATCTAAAATACCATTCAACAAAGACAAAAAAATGGATCTTCAAGGCCAAACCATTACCACCAACTCTTTTTGTTGTGGTGATAATGGGTACATAAGCATATGTAACTTGGAAACTTCCCAAAAAGAGAATTGTGCAATTTTCACTGGATATCCCAAAAAAGAAAGTATTGTGATGTTCAAAGATAGAGGGAAACCAAACGAAACAAGCCCAATATATCCCACTCAGAGGTGGGATCTTGGGGATAAAATGTAAAAAAGACCCGATCTCTACCTTAAAATAGTAGGGCAATTGTTCACAGGATAGAGGGAGTAAAACATATGGACATAAGTTTAACAAGTTGAGTAACAAAACCACCCCCATAGTGTCTCTATTGATGTTACCTTAAGAGCTTGACCAGCCAAAATGACATAGCCGACATTGATCATGAAAAGGTTTATGTATTGCAACACCCATGTAAGAGAATAAGCCTTTGGGCCTGCAATTATCCAAAGAGCCTCAATTATTTTTCTAAATTTAGTAGCTATTATATATATAGATATATGTGTGTGTATGTATCATGTACGCATGTATGTAAGCAGAACTCTATTTTTATTGATTGGTCATTACCATATATGAATCCTGCAAGGTCTCTGTATCTGATATGCCTCTTCCCACCAAACTCATGAAGCTTTGCAATGAGAGCATTTGCATATAGTGATATCGCTGTAGCTAAGAGTAAACCGACAACTCCACCTACCCAACCAAGAGGAACCATGACTGCACCTGAATACCCCAGCACATAAGCACTGTTGATACCAGTCGTAAGAACAAAACCGACTTGAAACCATGAATCTACATCAATCAAAACATGTAATTAGATCTCCATTTTAGAACGATTCGATTAACTCTATTTAAGCACCACAAGCAAACAATGTTTCCTCAGACTATTACCATAAGGTTCAAATAACAAGTAGTGATTCATTACAACCTATACATATCAATCAAAAAAGTTTAAAAATCCCTCTTACTATGCTTCCCATGAAAGTTACAACATTTGACTAACATGTAATTTAGTGAAACTGCTTGACCATTAATCAATTATCTACAAATTTTATGGACCAAAATCAATTAACATAAATAGTCCTTAATGTCGACTATGGACAAATATGTAATCTTAGATTGAAAAAAATTACCGAAACGAAAAACTTTGGAATTTTCATAGGAAACCCACATGATTTTTTGTAATTTTCATGGGATGGAGTTGTTGTTCCCAAAACAACATAAAGCTTCCTTTCAGCGAGAATATGTGGAACTTTATCAAATTGCTCTATAAAAGATCCGTTGAGGAGAGAGAAAGTTCCAACATTTAAGAGAAATAGTCCAAATCTAGCTGATTTCGGACTCTGACATGTCTGTTCATTAGAGGCTAGACGGGCACAAATTGTCATCTTCAGAGGGGCTAGACAATTATAGATTTCCCCATAGGTCAGGTCCGTTCCGTTCCAACTTATAAAGCGGAGAAATGGTCCAAATCTAGCAGACACATGCTTTCTATCACAGACCACAGCCATGATTAAATTTTCCGAAACAAAACCTTACATAGTCACAGAAAAAGGGGAATACAAACTTGATTTACAAATTCAGAACCAAGTTCTATCAAGTACTGAACTGATAAAATTTATGTTATAACCATTACAAAACCGGCTATTACCTTGCTTATAATTTTTGAAGTTTGGTATCCGTTTATTTCTCACAAAATTGCAAAATTCTTGTAAATTAACGTAAGAACTGTATATATTTGAAATCTAAAATCATACGGCAGTTCGTTTTGAAAGAAAGATGATAAACTAATGAACAAAAAATAGAAATTCAACCCGTGTATACTACCATTAACAGATTGAAATCAGGAAAACAAACTAACCGCTGCTAATCTGATGAGCAGTTTCAGGAATTTCAATGGCTAATTGATCATCGGAGTAGACCTTCGTGGGGCGAGTCGAAACGTCACCGTCCCGCTGGCTCTCCATTGCAACTACAGAAGAATCTCCAGGTTCTTCTTCTCTTGACAAGAGATATAGTCTATCTTCCTCTTCCGAAACCACTAAGTTTACCCTATAAGCCAGTGATGCGTATTTATATGAATCTAAATGTATATATTCCCCCCTCCTCTCTCTCTCTCTCTCTCTCTCTCTCTCTCTCTCACACACACACACACACACAGAGATACACTGCGTGTGTGTGAATGCTTCAAAAATTCAACGGATTTCCAAAGACTTATTCAAATTAAGTATCGCAAATTGGAAAGATGAGGGTTTGGATTAAGCCCCCAAAAAGAACTGCGGGAAAAACACACAGTAGAATAATTCGTATATATGGAAATTAAAATAAGATAGATATATACAACAACAGATTCAGGGGATCTATGACCTTTTCTTGGGTGTGGTGTTTTAATGGCGGAAGATAATAATAATAGTAGTAATAAATAAGAATCAATTTGAGAGAGAACTGGATCCAGAAAAAGTCGTTGATGTATGCATAATAAAACTATGGCGATTGGTTGCCAAATTCAACGGTTGTCTTTTCTGCCCCCGCAGTTCAGACCATGTTGATTTATGGGGCAAAAGAAAACAGAAATTTTAAACAACCCCCTCTTTTTTAATTTTAAGAAGGTAAACCATTATTATCGTCTTGTTAATACCTTAGAAATGAGTCTAATATTAAATATTTTTTTATTTAATTATATTATTATATAATATATATTACAAAAAAATATTTTTAATACTTATATTTTATACCCTTGTAGTTAATTATTTAATTTATGGTGTGTCCCCTCTTTTTTTATTTTTTGTTACATTCTTACCACATTAATATACATAATTGTATATTAACTAAAATACATTAAAAATACATTTTAATTTTAACAAGTTACATCATTATAATCGTCTCGTTAATACCTTCGAAATGAACCTAATATTAAATATTTTAACAACTTGCATCATTACTTTTTTTACATATTTTTATTTTGTTCAAGTCTTTTACTCAACTTGGTGTGGATGCTCTAACTAGGGTGCTCATGAGTTAGGTTGATCGGGTTGAGTACATTTGAAAAAACCAACCCAATGCTTGCGTTTTGGAAAAATCTTAACCCAACCCAACCCGTACAGGTTGGTCAGGTTGATACTTGGTATATTAAAATATTCTTCTAACCTTGAATATGTTATTTCTCTACTCATAATTTTTTTTCATCATCAACCATTTGATACAACTTATTCATATTTCATACGTATATCATATTCAGTTAATTTTCTCAATTTACATATATATGTTCACAGTTACTGAATGAGTTATATAAATATATGAATAGATTGAAAATATGTGTATATGAAAAGCATACATGATAGTTAATTGTTTAATGTATATATTAATATAAATTCATCAATCATATTAAATCAAAGAAATAAAAGGATATCGGGTTCATAGGGTTGGGTTGGGTTCTAAAATATCGATCCAATACACACGTTTTGACAATTTTACAACTCGATTAGACCATAGGCGGACCTACCTAAGTGGTATGGGTGGCACGTGCCACCATATTATTTCTCCGCCGAAAGGGTAAAAAATTTAGGTTTGTGAATGGTGCTACCGTATCGTTTTAGAAGGTGCTACCGTATTTTCCTGAAATCCAAATAGTGCAACTAAAAAATTTAGGTTTGTGAATGGTGCTATCGTATTTTCCTCAATTCTATAAAAACCATACTTTTTATAATTATTTTTGGGTATATATTGACATTTTTCAAAAGATGAAGACGTGTTGGGTACAAGTTTATGAGTTGTTTATTGGTCTTATAAAAACCATATTTTTTGTAATTATTTTTTAGATGTAGATTATATTATTAGGGCTGTAAATGAACCGAACGTTCAGTGAACCGTTCGCCGCGATGTTCGTTTACTTAATAATTGAACGGACATGCACAAATTTTTTTGTTCGTTTAGTTAAACGAACGAACATGAACAAAAGTCACATTCGTTCATTTATGTTCGTGAACTTTCGTTCATTTACCATTCGCTTACGTTCGTTTATGCACTAAATTTAATGTATAATCTTTTGTTTATTTAATTTGAATTCAAATAATATTTATGTATGTTCGTTTAGCCCGTTCGTTTATGTTCTTTTAGCCCGTTTGTTTATGTTCGTTTCTCTACGTTCGTTTAGCATGTTAACGAACGAACATAAATGAACACAAACACACCAGATTTCTAAAAGAACGAACACGAACACAATGATTTTTCGTTTGTTTATCGTTCGTGTTCGTTCGTTTGTTCGGTTAAGTTAAACGAATGAACATGAACAAGCCTCCGTTCGTGTTCGTTCTGTTCATTTACAGCCCTATATATCATATTAATTATATGGTGCCACTGTTTGAAAATTTTTCTGGGTCCGTCCCTGGATTAGACATCGGGTTGGGTTATTTCGCATTGGGTTGGGTTGGGTTGATCGGATTGGTCAGGTTTTTGAGCACCCCTAGCTCTAACACGGAGGATCAAAACATAAAATTTCTAAAAAAAGTATATTCATTTTTAACAAATAATCTATTATAGAGATTTTAACATAAATTATATTATATAATATGCTCTAATTTATCATCACAATACACTTTTTAGAAAAAAAATAATAAAAAAATAATAAATCAATCTCATTAATATAATTGTATAAAATGATCATTTTTCTCTTCCAATATCAAGTTTTAGATAATTCTCTGTATTGAGAGTTTTTTCTATAATTCTCTATTTTTAAAAACAAGATAGAAAAACCGTTGAACCATTTTAAAAAACAAAAACTCATTTTTATTTTTATTTTAGAAAAATTGTTGAAGATGTTTTTATTTGTTATTATAACCTTAAAAAATATTGTTATTGTATTATTAAGTAACATTATTATTATTATTATATTAAGATTATATTTTTTTTAATATTAATTAATGTGATATTATTATTACATTGAATCACAAAAATGGTTAAAATCGGAGACGACTTAACCCAAATACCTCATTTATTCAAATTGTCACAATATGCTTTGCAGAATCCTTTTAAAATATATATATATATATATATATATATATATATATATATATATATATATATGAATGGAAGGAGCATCACGCATGTATTTTCAAAATTATAAGAGAAAAAAATGCATTTAATACATCTCCCAATTAGTAAGACTTATCTGAATAAGACTGTAAGAGCATCTGAATAGCTTTATAAAGCAGAGATTTTAAAGGATTTGGAGAATATTTTGGTCAAACAACTATTTTAAAATTAAACAAAAAATAAGAGAGAACTACAAATATATTTGAAATTCAATGTTGACTACAGATATTATTTTAATTTTTTTATCAATAAAATAAAATGAATTATTATTTCATTTAAAGAAAATTAAAAATATATTTAAATGATAAATTTATAAAATATTCTATATCATATAATTGATATAAAAACCTTTAAAATAAAGTATTTATTAAAATTAAATGTAATTTTTTAAGAATTTAACTTTTGATTATTTATTTTAAACTTTTTGAATGTCAATAATGCATTTTACAAGTTGCAACAACACCCCTTGAGATTTTGTTCTTTTTAGCACAAAGTTTTATTTAGAAAAATTATAATACTAATAACGATTTTTTTTAAAAAAAACACAGTTTATCATGAATAACCATTAAACATTCGTGGATAGTGTTAATCATAAATATTACTTAAAACTATGGTGAAAGTCATTGGTAGCCTACGACTTAAGCATTTTAAGGAACTTACAAATCTCATTTTCTATCAATATGATACGAGTTGTAACATATTGACATTTAATTATTAAACACCAATAAAAATTGATGTAACCATATAAAATATTGTATGGTGTGTTTGAATGTTTACGTTTTAACTGATAATTAGGTAAGAAACTCTTATAAAAAAAAACACAACCGTTAGAATAGATATAGAATTATTATTAATTATCTGTATTATACATTTATACTCATATAAATCATATTGGTTTGCCTATTGCTATAGCTCAGTTGACAAAAGGTGAAACGAGTTTATCCAATTATAAGACATGTCTTGAGTTTGATCTCAGACTCTCCCACTAGCCTCAATCGCTGAATTAAAAAACCTAATTTCATGTACGATAAACCTGCCTGTACTTTCAAAACAAATTGCAAAATTAAAAACGAGATTGTTTTTGCAATAAAATCGTAAATTATATTACAAAATTAATATCTCAAGTTCAAATACAAACAGTTCTAACATGCATATCTTAAGACTAGGAGGGGGGGTGGGTTATAGCCTGAACTGCACCGTGAATGCCTTGAATTGCTTGGTCAACTCCTTATGCGCCTTCTTTACGCATTCCAAGTCTTCCCTCTTTCTATGCCCTTCTTCGACCTTCTCTTTTAGCGTCTCTACGTGAAATTATTCAGCATTTGACGAACATAGAACAATGTTTGCAATAAATAATTAAAACCAATATACATATATTACAAGTATATGAAACATACCTCCTCATCGCGAGAACCATACGAGGTACTGCTGCTACTGGTTCCGAGATCACCGGTTATAGCAACCCAGGGATCCTGACTAGTCCCATATCCATAAATGCGGCCCTTGTGCCGGCCTCCAACACTACATTCCCACAACTCTGGGTCATCAATGGTGCTCGGATCTGAGTCAACGTATGTCTCTTCTCTAGCTGTGAATATGACGACTACGGTTTACCGGTTTGATAGCATAACAGCTATAATTCGAACATATATGTTACCTGTTAAAAAGAAATATAATGCAACTATAACATTTACACCTATCGTTTGTCCAACAACAATGGCAATCTAAGTTAATTAATAGTTATATATCATATAAAACTAAACGATCCTATAAAACTAACAATTCTATAGAACAAATTATACAAAATAAATCAAAGTAAAGCTCATATGAATAAGAAAAACTTAGAAGAACACATATATTATAAAATAACGTCGGTGATTTACTACGGATTAGCGACATATCCGTCGGTGATTTATGACGGAATTCGGACGGATTTAATAACTAAAAAATTTAAATTTAAATATCCGTCGCAAATCACCGATGGATATTCAATTTTTTTTTTTTATTAAATCCATCGCAAATGACTGATAGATTTGCAATCCGTCGTAAATCACCGACGGCTTTCATTCCATCGGAAATCCATCGATGATTTGCGATGGATTCCCAATGGTTTTATTCTTTAACGTAATATGTTGGTGATCCTTCACAAGTCCGTTGATGATTTCCGATAAAATAAATCCGTCGGTAAAAATGATAGATAATCAATTTTCTGGCAGCGAAAATGCTTGTGTTTGAGGAGCTCAGACTTTTATGTTATTGTCACGTGTGGTTGGACGATTATTATATAATCACTAAATACATTAAAAAAAATTAATTATTTTAATTTTTTAACAACTAAGTTTAATAAATAAAAAAAGTAGCGAAAAATATCTAAATTATATCGATGACTTGATCTCCTTCCAGAAATAACTAACAAAAAGAAAGTGTAAATTTCGATTTTAGTCCTCAGGGTTTGTTGAAAATTTCTATTTTCATTCCTATGCTTTTGAAATTATAGTTTTCGTCCATATAGTTTAATAAACTTAGTTGACAAAAATTAAATAATAGTTTTCGTCCAAAACCTGTTCACCCCCAAATATCAATCACCTTCAAAAACCATGTAACTACTGGAAATGATCATTTAGATTCGATTAAACCGCACCTTACCTGTTGGGTCTGATGCTTTTGAATACAAGATGGGAAATGCTTTCTTTCAATGGAGATGGGTTTGAATGTTTTAAGATTCTAGAGATGCATATGAGTTTTGAATAGAGATGGTTTGAATGTTCAATGTGTTAATCTTCTTCTCCCATATAACATATCGCTCCTTCCCACTTCACCGCCCCCCGTTCTCTGACTGAACACATGTCAATCCCTCACAGGCTTATGCCAAACAAATCATCGTCCAACTTCATTCTATATTTTAGTTGTGGCTCAGTTCTGGACTCATTCCAAGTATTGAATGCCAACTTGTCTTGTCATCTTAACTATGAAATATTCGTTGGATCTAGATAAGAAGCGTCGAGGTGGTGTTGGTGGTTCCAAATTGGATGGCTTTTATCATTCTAAAAAAATACATGGTGATGGCGTTTTCAAAATTTGGTACTAAGAAGTTTTTAGCAATGTATATAAGAAAGTGGATGTTGTCGACAATCTGTGTGGGTGAAGACCCGAGGGGTTGGGGGAAGGGATGAATGCACGCATATCGCCATCTAAATAGTGTTCAAAATTGTCTTTATTAATTAGTAAAAAGTCTAAAATGCCACTTCTTTAACAGAACCTTTTCTAAATAAGTTAGATCAAGGGACCCAATCTGTAAAATATTGAAACTACAATGATAATATTTATAATATTTTATTTGAAGGATCCAATGCATAATTTTTATATAACCACATGGACTAAAATTGTAATTTACTCAAAAGAACCACGAAACTTAAATAGTGCATGGCTGCACGCAATCAATTGGACCCAAGTGATAACGATGTCTTGCCAATTTTGTTTTCTATCCCTCTCAAAAAAAATAACTACCATTAAATATTAATAAATATTTTATTTTTTTAATTTTTTATTTATTTATTTGGATTTTTAATTTATAGTAATTTTTTATTAAACCATATATGTATTAGACGTAAATTGTATTTTAAACAAAAAGTAACTATTTTCCTGAGTATTTTTAGGTATATATTTTTGGTTTTTTTAGCATCTTTTGAAATAATGATAAGTTAATAATAAGAAAAGGTTAATAATAATAAAAAGGTATGATTCATGATCATGTAAGAAGAGAAGTTAAAGTGAGAAGCGTAATAAGATATTTAAATACTTGATCACTTTTAATCTCATGTCCACTCATGAATTACTTTTTAGAATATAATTGATCCGATACATCTTGGTGCATCTTATTAGTGTTGACATTCAATTAAGATTGATCTAATGGTCCATATCCTTTCTTATGTTTCTCATCTTAACTCTCCTTCTTAGACGATTCTTTGCGTCCACCAATGAATCGTGTTTGATGCGATGATTGATCTGGTGCATCTCATCTCAATGTGCATCTAAGAGTAGAGATTCTTTTTTACGCTTCTCACCTTAACTCTTATTACGTGATGAATATTGGTTTCATACGTAGTTTATTAAAATAATGTTCATGTTCATTGTTTAAAAAAACAATGGACAATAATATCGATGAAATACATCAATTGTTTAGGTTCTTAGATTTTTGTTCAGTGTTTATTGATTGTATTTTGTTCATGTAGTTCTTGTAACTTTTATAATTGTATATGGCGGAATGATGAATGATAAAAATGTTTTCAGTATGCGGAAATTTACTACTAATAATATTGAATTGCTTATTTTATTTATTTATATATAATGATATTCAAATCATAATGATTTTCATCATCATTTTATTACAACAATACAACGTTTTAACCACAATGTTATATTGTTCATATCAGTAAATTCATTACATATTAAAGGAACAAAAATAACTTCTTATATTCCAAAGTATGATGACCACTGAGTCAAATTTTGAACAAAACTAAAAAACCAAACAGTAAATAATGTGTGTTCAATCCTAACAAACCCATAAGTTTTAATAAAAACAATGATCATTTGTCACTAGTACGTATGTAGGCTTGTTGATCCCCTTTCTCTCTCTCAGTGATTTTGATGATGATCTTTTTTATCTTACGAATAAATACTTTCTCTTTATTCAGTTTCAACAATCATCACTGAGTCTTTTCAATGATTGCTGAACAAGTATTGTATCTCTCAGAGACAAGTATTTTTCAAGAAGACAAAACTCACACCTCAAGAACCTTTAGTGATATCAGAGATAAAGCTGAAGACAGAGACAAACAGTTCGTGATCTGATGCGGTTTCAGTGATAACAAGTCTGTCTACAAATGTGTGAAATCTACTCAAGATTCAGCATACAGTGAAGAAACCCTAGTGTTATTCCAGAGTCAGCGATCAAATGAATCTTGTTGACCAAAATTAGTTTTGTCTTAACCTCCTACACACAAAAGACAAACCCATACCTTTTCAAAGTAAAGCATTCGTACGGAGTCACTCTATTATTGTACTTTCTAGTACCTTCATATTGAACAAATAAAGTGTCTCACATGGATTTTGAGGTTTTAAACTTAATCACTGAGTGATAGACCTCGTCAGGAAGAGCCATGACTATTATAAACCTGACACGAGTTTCTAAAGACATATTCTTCTTGTCTTCATCACTCCATTGATGAGAAAGCTTTGGAATCTATCGTTCTAGAATCGCATCAGTCGTAGCAGTTGCAGAAACTGCTGGAGAGATTGCAAATGGAACATAAGTTCCATTCTCAATGTAGTATGGGATCTCAAGATCCACACCTTCCAAGAAGAGAGACATCTCGTTCTTCTAGAGACTGAAGTTGTCTTTTAAATCGGGAGGTTTGGCAAGAGAGCCATTATCGTGAAAATTGGTGATAGTGTTTTGTAAAGCCATTTTGAAAGGAATAAATTATCTAAAGGAGAAATGATAATAAAACGCCAATAAAAAACATTACAACACAAAAAGCAAACACTACTCTGATAAATGGGGGGATGAATACAAACACAGTAACTTTCACTTCTAAAAATTATATATTGATAAAGAAGATCAATACAAATTTTACAAATTGTTTGCAGAAAAGATAAGGTACAAAATATATCTAAACAATCCAAGATACACACAAAATAGAGATAACAATAAGAAAAGATTTGCTACAAGAAATAAGGTAAGATCAAATGTGCTCTTCACTTGTTAAAGTGAGTCTTTCTCTTTAGAAATGTAGTAGAGAGAGAAATAACTTCTTAGGTAAGTTCTTAGTGAGGAAGATTGATAAGTGAGAGGGAACCACTCAGCTATTTATACTCATTACATTAAATACAATTCAGAAGGTACAAAACACTTGTTATGCTTTTAGGGGAAAACTTGTCATTTGTTCAAATATGGCAGGCTTTTGGCCGTATATGAACAATCATCTTTCAAAAAGTAGGTAAGCACGTTTAAAGTCAAAGAAGTGGCTTCATATTGTACTATACTTAAAAAGATATGGGTTTGTCCTTTGTGCGTAAAGGACAAGACAAACAATTTTGCTTGATTCATTTGATTGTTGAACACTGTAATGACGCTGAAAGGTCTCATCAGTGTTCGTTTAATCTTGCGCAAACTTCACACATTTGTAGCCGAACTTGTTATCATTGAACGCCGCTTCAGATCACGAACTTGTTGGTCTCTAATCTTCAGTTTTTGTCTTCAACATCACTGACGAATCTGTAATGTGAGTTTTGTCTTCTTGAAGTGTATTGGTCTCTGAATGGATTACAATACATGTCCAACGATCACTGAACATACTCAGTGAAGATCGTTGAAATTGAATAACAGAAATAATACATTTTGATAAATAAGAGGATCATCATCAAATCGTTCAGAAATAGGATATATATATATATATATACAAAGAGAGAGAGATAGAGAGAGAGTTGGGTTTATGTGAGATCAACCTATTTTTCGTGAGACCTGTGGAACCACATATTACAATTGAGACTTCATGACAAAACATTGTAAAAGTAAAAAGAAATATGAACATTCACAATGTTTTACTGTGAAATTTCAAGTGTAAAAAAGTGGTCTCATGGGTATCACGAAACAGACTGGTCTCACTCACATGACCACAAGTCTCTCTCTCGTTCTCTCTCTCTCTCTCTCTCTCTCTCTATATATATATATATATATATATATATATATGGCCATATTCAAGGGAGAACTGAGTTGTTTGTGGTAACTGTGAGAACCAATATTAACCACAAATCAATAGATAAATTAGGAAATTTATAAATTTGGTAATTTTAAATTAAAATCTTAATACAAGGATATTTTTGGTATTTTAAAACTCTCCTCTCTCCTCTCTTCTCTCTCCGGCCACCGTTCTCCGGCCTCCGAACACCGTCCTCTGATGATACCACTGTGATACCTAAAAATATTGACTCTGTTAAACAAAAGATACATTATGATACCTAATCATATATAAGATGCATAGTGATACCACTGTGTTACATTTTCGATCGACCACACAAACGACATCAATGTGATACCCAAACACATATATGATGCATTGTGATACCATTGTAGTATCACCGGAGGACGGTGGTCGGCGGACGGTGGCCGGAGAGAGAAGAGAGGAGGGAGAAAAGTTTTAAAATACCAAAAATATCCTTGCATTAAAATTTTAATTCAAAATTGGCAAAATTATAAATTTTCCAATTTATCAATTGATTTGTGGTTAATATTGGTTCTCACAGTTACCACAAACTAATTAGTTCTCATTTGATTAGGCCCATATATATATATATATATATCACTCTAACAACTAGGAAACTCATGACCAAAGAGAAATATATATGATATTTACACATTTTTATTAACATACATTTCCCCGTCTCAAAATAAGGGCCCACAATTGAATTGATACAGAGTTTTTGGCATGCATAGTTACTACACTTTTTGGTTAACCAAATGACATATTTCCCTTGTTAAGTTTCTTTCTTTTTCATAACTCTTGAATATGTCTGCATTATTAATTAATGATAAATTTGAGAATTTGTTTGTTTATTTTTTAAAATGAACACTTATTTTAGGATAAAAATATAGACATTTATTTTAGACGAAGGAATTAATAATTTGTAGACTTCTCTTTGCTCATTGGGAAAATTTTAGTGAGGTCCTGTATTGTTTAAGAATTCGAGTTGGTAAAAATTGAGTTCTTAAACTAATGATAGTAAGTCGAGACTCCGAAATTTGAATCTAAACCCAAACCGAAAATAAGGTATTTATTTAGAAAGAATAAATACAATGTATGAGATCCAAATGAATACTTTAAAGATGAAGCTATATATTTTGGCATCTTAATGAATAAGCTAAAAATAAGAATATATGCTTGAAACCATTATAAGCAAAGCTTCACCATTCTTTTTCTAGAATCCAAAACATAGAATAGGGGAATGTTTATAAAGCACCACTACTTTGAATAATTAAAATTCTTGTCACCACATAAATTAATTATTTTCAATTATTTCCTTTTTAAAAAAATCAGTCAATTCATATCACTCAATTTTTATGCTATTATTCCGTCATCTCCTTCACTAATATATATATATATATATATATATATATATATATACTTTTTGTTATTTTTATTAAATTATTATAAAATGTTAATACATTATTTTAAGATAAAAAATGCATGAAAATATAACCCAAAATGGGTCCAATTCTGATTTTAGGGATAGGCATGGAATGAGACCCCCCATGTACGCACCCCGACCCAGGCTGGGGATACTCAAAAGTTAAAGACGGGAGACGGGGTTAGGTAGTGTGACCCCCAATCCACAAAGTCCCCGTATATTAAATATTTACTATTACACATATCTATATTGAATTATAAAGTATTTGACAAAAACTATTAAAAATAATTTTTTATGCATGAATTACTGTTTATTGATGTATATTACTTAAAAATCAATATTACAAGTAAGTTTTGTGTATGTACAATTTATTAAAACTTCATATTTAAATTCGTGTAAGTACCTGCAGATAAACATAATCAAATAGAGGATAAACATTAGATTTAGTATATTTTTGATTTAACAATAAAATTATTTTGATCTTGTTGAATTACTGTTGATATATCACTTTGAATCACGTGGTTTTATTTATAACTTTGTGTTGGTATTTTTGATTTGATGATTTTGATTATTGGTAATGTTGATTTGGTTTTATTTTAATTTGAGTGTTGGTAATCATTGTTCGTAATCTAGAATACACCAACACCAGCACGAACTTTAAATCAAAGTTGAAAGTAACAAAGAAAAATTCAAAAACCCAATAAATGGGATTCAAGATTAGACACATTACAATCTTAGTAAGCGAGATTCTAACAGCAAAGGACCCCTGTGTTCATAGAATGATATTGTATTAAGTGGTGTTGTTTTTGTGTTCTTGAATAAAATACTCTCTTGACAACCATCATCATCTACATCTGCAGTGGATTTCCAGAAGGTAACTTGACAAGCTCGTCAGTCAGAGAAACATGTTTGCTACTGATTTAAGTTCTTTTTTTCTTCTTTTATGATTTTGTTAGCTATTTGCACACCATTTGATGCTACTAATAAAAAAACTATTACTATGATTCAACTTGGTAATGTTTTTGATTTTAAATCTCTTTTACTTTTGTTGGACTCGTATATGTTAACAACAACATACAACTTGTTGCTGCTACAATGCCGAATTACCAATCAAGAAATGAACGATGATGTTGGCATTCAAAAGAGGTGCTATTTATTCGAACAAGGGCTACATGAGAAGACTGTCACATGCTCTTATTTGTTATTATTTATTCGATAGTGCTTGAAACGGTTATTAGTTAAATGTCTTATTTAAGAGTAAATTACATCTTTTTTTTATTAACCTGGATATCCAACTCACTATGCGAGCCGACTAATCTCCAAGCGACCACCTGCTTTGCCATTTAGCCCGAAGTCATCACATTTGAATCTCCATGGCCACAAGAGGATTTTTATTCCTCATTGGATTTGAACCCGAGACCTTCTGATACTTTTGACCTTTGGAACCAAGCTCAAACCAATCAGACACCACCCGTGTGGTTGAGTAAATTACATCTTTTGTCCCTGTGCTTAGGTATTTTTAATGGGTCTTGTCCTTTTTTTTTTTTTTAATTTTTAACAAAACGTGTCTTTATGATTATATCTTTTAACGAGTTACTCCTTATGATTGCATTTTTTTAATGAGTTTGGTCCTTGTGGTTGATGCTTTTCAATAAGTTTGGTTCCTAAATAAATCAACAACCTATGTCCTACACTGTTTGAATGAAAGACCCAACTTGTTATAAAAGTGCAATTATTAAGGACACGACTTGTTGAATTTTTCAGAAAAGAAAACAAGGATCGTTAAAAACCTGTAACTTACTCTAAATTTTATGATGATATAAAATTTCAATATTTATTTTTGTTATTTTTTTCTACCACGTCATCTCTTAAATAAACTAAAAGTTTGCTTCATATTCTAAACCGAAAATCTTAAAAGTTTGTTCTATAAATATTGGTCAATTTTAATCTGGGTCGAACTTTGACTTTGGAGGGTTGGGATTACGATGGTGGAAAGGCATACACACGTAAGGGAATTTGAAGGGTCATCGCTCGTATATTTTGTTTTTGACGTTTTGGTAAAGCATTGGGACCACATGTTGCACCATAATTTTAGGATTGTTTATAAAAATAGCATATTGATTTATTTCGATGTGAGATCGATAATAAATATTTTTGAGTGTTTAGATAAACAATTTATACCGGTGTCAAACTGGTAATAAAAAGTTTTAAAAAAAATTAAACCTTTCTAACTTATAATAAATTAATAAATAATTTTATAAAAAAACATAAGTGGTTAACAAACAATCCTAAATACCCCCTCCACATTCCTTAGTATTTACGTTTTTTCAATTAAAGAAACATGATTATATTTATCCTGACCTCAAATGGTGGGTTGAATGGATGGCTGAATTTCTAAGCCACTGCCTAGTGGTGCCTACTGTGCTGGGTGGCTTAAATTCAAAAATATCTTAATAACTATCTTATATTTTTCTAAAACCGAGTATTAAAACTTCAAATTTTAAAAAAGAAAAATAGTTGTTTTATTTTAATAATTTTAACATTAATTATATTATTAAAACTAGAAGCGTACTCGCGCAATACAGCGAGATACATCGTAATTTTAATATTTTATTTTATTTTTTATCTCAGTCGATGTTATAATATGACTTTATATGATTTTAAGAAAACGATAATGTTTTTATTTTTGAATAAAATATATG
>NC_037540.1:12275011-12281012 GCF_001531365.2 Cynara cardunculus var. scolymus | reverse complement strand
AAAATATCATAAAATTTTGAAAAAAAATATCGATATCAGTATTAAATTAATCTTTTTAAAAGTTCTTGTGTTTTGGTGTAATTTCATTAATTAAATTCTGTTAGTTATCAATGATTATCATAATTATATTTTAGATTTTTTATATTTAAAATGAGAGATTTATCCAATATTTGATTATGTTTATCTGCAGTTTGTTAGACGAATTCAAGTAATATGCATCAATAAACAATACTTCGTGCATAAAAAATTGTTTTTAAGAGTTTTTGTCAAATGTTTTTATAATATAGTATAGATATTCAATACAATTAATAAAGTATTATTTATTTTTTATAAATACTTATTTCAATTCTTCTTGTTGGTGTGAAGTATTAAAATAATTATTTCTCTATGTATTTAGAGATTTATCTAAATTTAGAGAATTTTACAATCTCTCTTATATTTTCTCTATTTTAACATACAAGATAACATAAGTTGTTACATGGAAAAAATTGTTAAAATCCATTTTTATTGTATTTTAGCATATCTGTATATATACATCAATATCAAAAACTCACTTTTTACATTGTCGATGTAAAATTTAATCTTATTTAAACATTAAAAAAAACGATGAATTTATAATCTCCATACAAATACAAGGTTTAAATCTCAACATTCAGAAATTCATGTGTTATTTGATGAACTAGCAAGAATGTATTAGAAGATAGACGATAAAATATTCATGGATACGTTTGAGATTAAAAATGAGAATGAAAGTTAAAGTGAGAAGTGGAAGAAGAGATCTTCATCCTTAGATGCATATTGAGATGAGATGAATCGGATCAAACACTGTATCAAATGCGATTCATGGATATGTTTGAGATTAAAGGTGATCAAGAGTCTAGATCCCTTCACACGCTTTGCACCTTAACTCTTCTTCTCATAGGACTATTCACCTACAACTTTGTTCCATTAAAAATAAATAAATAAATCTAATATGTCTCGTAACCACTAGAAATGGCTTAGGTTTTACATTTTCTTAAAACGATCTTTAATAAAACATTTAGTGCCCATTTACAAACATTTACCTGTTAAACATTTATCGGTAAAATCTAATACTAGTCCAACAAAATGACATCGTATGCAACAATTTAGCCAGTAAGCGCTTATCAAGGTAAGAGTTGTCCCTCTCACTTACCAAAATTCTTGGTTTTTGTTTTGTTCTTATCAGGTAAGATTGTTGGTATTTATCATATTCATCCAATAATATAATATGACATGGTAAGCGCTTACTCTGGTAAGCATAATCTGTTTGTTTATTCGAATATATTAATTTACTATTTTAGTTAATGAAACGCGTGCATTAGTTTCAATTTGCAAAAAGGTGCAATTTCAAATCAACTCGTCAAAGTCGAAAAGTCCAAAAATAAAGGAGTCAAAAGATAAATAATAAAAAACCCATTTGATTTGAGAACTTTTAAATTTTCTGGTTTTTAGATTAACCGTTCGAATCTAAAATATTTTATCAATTCTTTTTAAAAAAATAAACAAATTTTATTACAACACCAAGGAAAATTATGATTTTGGATTTAAAGTGAGAGGTTTATTTTCTCGATTCCGTTAATTAAATTGAAAAAAAGAATTAGTTTAGTTGTTTTTTAATTCAATTGTTTTAGAACATACATAAGTAATACTATTGTAATAAACTAAAAGGGTACTCGCATAATGCAACGAGATACATCTTACTTTTAATGTTTCATTTTATATTTTGATCTATCGATGTTATACTACGATTTTATGTGGTTTTGAGAAAACGAAAATATTTTTTTTTTATTTTTGAATAAATATAAAATTGAAGATATTAGAAAATTTTGAAAAAAATAATTGATATTAATATCAAATTAAGTATTTAAAAGTTCTCATTTTTATGTAATTTACTTAATTCAGTTTTTTATATAATTTAATTGGAGTTTGATAATGAACTAATTTATTTTTAGTTTAGTCAAAATAATTTATTTAAGATAATAACTAAGCATTATATTAGAACCTAATGATTATTTTAAATATATTTTAGATTTTTTATATTTAAAATGATATTTATCATGTATTTGATTATGTTTATCTGCAGTTAGTTATACGAATTCAAATATAAAGCTTTGATAATATGTACTCATGTACATTCTATTTATAAACTTGAATTTTAAGTAATATACATTAATAAACAGTACTGTATAAAAAAATTTAAATTTTTTTATCAAATACTTTATAATATAATATAAATAAATATTTCATTCGCATTCATAAACATTTATATATATTATCGGAACATACACATAATTACTGATGGTGGCAGGCGGTGGCCTCTGTCTGCACCTCTTCTGGAGCTTGTCCAAACTCCACCGTTACCTTCTGGCCCAATTAAATGTATCTCTTATTTATTGAAGTGGAAACTACAATTTTGGTCCCTATTGTTTACACGAAATTTCAAAACTGGTCCCTAGATCAATTATTTTCCCTGCTTTGTCCCTAGTCATCAACTCCGTTAAATATGTCCATTAAATAAGGGGCATTTATGTTTTTTTGTTTTGTTTTTCTTTGTCTTATCTAATTTAGTAAAGGACCAGATTGTACTTTACCACTTATATATTTATATTTAAATTCTATTTTTAAAAAGTTGTTATAACCATTTTTTAGGATAACAATTTTTTAGGGATTGTTTGTTTATTTCTTTTAATAGTTTCATTAAAAGATAATCTATGAATTATTAAGAGGTGAATGTTGTTTGACAAAAAAAGTCTGTCTCTTAATGATTCTAAAACCCTCTGAATGATTTTGTATCATGGGTCTCCCTTAACCATTCAACGCCCTAATTTCGTTGTAAACAATTACCAAACAATTATATTTCATTTTCCACTATATCATGAGAGCTTCTTAATCATTCTGATCACTTAATTATTCTGCAACTACCAAACATCCCCTTGATCATATTCGTAAAATCATCTCAGTCTAAAGATTTTGATAAGTTCTTCAATTTTTTTTTCAAAGTTCTCTCCTAATCTTTTCCCTAAATATAGAATAAGATCATAAGGGAAACCTGAAAAAAGAAATCGAAGAACTCATCCAAACCATACATGGTTAAGAACGTGGTTATAACCACTTTTAAAGAAAATATAAAAACATGCCACCATTTTTAAATAAAAAATCAATGAAATACAATAAAATTTTGAGTGAAACAAACTACACTAAAAAAATCACTTTATTTATATTATATTATAAAATATTTGATAAAAACTCTTAAAAATCAGTTTTTATGCATGAAGTACTATATATTACTTAAAAGTCAAGATTACAAGTAAATTATGCATAAGTACAACTTATTAAAGCTCCATGTTTGAATTCGCGTAACTAACTGCGAATAAACATAACCAATTAGTGGATAAACATCTCATTTTAAAATATAAAAAATCTAAAATATAATTAGGATAATTATCGAGTTCTAACAAAATAATTAATTATTATCTTTATAAGAAAATTATATTATTAAGCCAAACGTAAATTACTTCGTTATTAAACCTAAATTAAATTATAATAAAAATTTTGAATTATAAAATTACACAAAAAATAGGAATTTTAAATAGTTAATTTGATACTAATATCGATATATTTTTGTCAAAATTTTATGATATCTTCAAATTTATATTTTATTCAAAAATAAAAACAGTATCGTTTTTTCAAAATCACATAATGCCATACTATAACATCGATTGAGATAAAAAATAAAATGAAATGTTAAAATCAMGATGTATCTCGCTGCATTGCGCGAGTACCATTCTAGTTATCTATAATTTGACATCCATTTTTGATATATTTTTCATCTGTTCTTTTTTGTGGTTCTTCCATTCTTTTTATCCAAAAATTCTCCTTTGATATTTTCCCTAAATATAGATATGAGAGCAGGAGAAAACCTTCAAAAAATAATAATGAAACAAGAAACCTATTTAAGATTTAATTGAAATCCCTCAAATATAGGATTTTAAAATCCTTACAAAGTGCTCGGGATTTCATGGGATTTTGTAAGATTGTATGCAATAAGGTTTTAAAAAATGTTAAAAATACTTATTTTGTAATAATCGATTAATAAAAATGTAATTCAATTATTTTTATAATTATTTATAATTTTTTCTACAAATGATTTATAGATAATGAAATCCAATCCCTTCTTAAATCCTACAAACCAAACACACCAATGATTTCAAATCCATTCCAATCCAAATCCATCCATGAAATTCAAATCCCTCAAAAACGATCCTGCAATAAGAGTTAAGTAGGGTTTCATATACCCATTCGGTCCATAAATCTTAGTAAAAATAATTGTTTTGTAATAATTAATTAATTATTTTGTGATTTATTTTTAGCCACCAAATTATATATTCATCACTTCATGTCTTTTAGACCATTTCTAATAATTCAATATGAAATTAAAAATATATATTGGAATTTTTTATTGTATTGATTATAAAAATACTATTATAAAATACATTTTGAGGTTCTAATTTTATATATTTTGCATTGAACTGCGTTAGGTATAAATAGCACAACCCGTGTTGCACCATATTTCGCAATATGGTTTTTTACGGTTTTGAAGCACGTATGATATATTTTGTGATTTGAAAAAATCTTCAAAACCAGAATGTACATATAATGCGGTTTCGAAATTCTACCTTAAACCGTAATGCAAACAACCCTATTTAAAAATCTTATTGAAGAGCATTTCTTAATCTAACCTTTATGGGCCTTGGGTCTTGGGCCAGAAGTTTCACTGGGCCACATAATTAAAAACGACGATCCAATAAAATATATGTCAAAAACTGAACAAATAGGAAAAATGATGTACACAGTACACATATTCAACTTAAAAAAACCCAAAGCTTTTTTCGGGCCATATGGCATCATGAAGGCCCACGTATGATTGACTTTCTTTCGAAACAAATGCTCGTATTGTTAGTTTCATATAATGAACGAAGGATTATGTGAAAAATGTAAGAAGTGATCTGGACCATCGATTATCTTTAATTTCAAACTCATTTTATAAATCATGTTTGATATGAGGATTGATCTAATGCATCTCATCATAATATGCATCCAAAAATAGAGATCACTTCTTACATTTCTCATTTTAACTTTCATCACCGAACCCAACTCTTCATACTATTATCTATAGTTGTTTTAAAATAGAAAATTAAAAATAAAACTCTTCAAAAAATTACATGTAACTCCAATATATTTTTTTATTTAGAGAATTCAACATTAAAATATTACTAATTTTTTTAAAAACAACTTTATATAAAATAATAATAACTCAATATCATTTTACCATGTTCACGTCAAGTTTTAGAGAATTTTCTGAACTTAAGTTTTTTTCATATATTTTCTATTCTAAAAAACAAAATAGAAAATTTGTTGAAAAAGAATAAAGAAATAAAGTCTTCATTCACCGAAAGTTTACCCGAGTAAGTGCTTATCAAGTCACTTTACTTTACCGGATGAATATGACAAGGACTAAAAATCTTACCCGGTAAGTTAGGACGAGGACTCTTACCATAGTTAGAACTTACCGGGATAAATTATTGCATACGATGCGTTTTAGTGAATAAAATCTTAGTTGATAAGTAAGCGATAGTGTTGAATTTTATCGGTAAATACTAACCGGGTAAGTGTTTAGATAAACGGCCTCTTAAAGAGTTTGTTGAAGATGCTCTTTTGAAAGACATTAATTTGAATAACCTTTAAATAAGCTCTTTAAGTTTTTGTTATTTTCTTTAAATCACACGTCTTACTAATATAAATTTTTTATCTATTACTATTAATCTATATTATATTATAAAGCATTGGATAAAAACTTTTAAAAACCATTTTCTATGCATAAAGTACTTGTCACGCCCCGATTTTTTTTTCTTTCCATTTGAGTGCCATGACGTCATTCTTAATAACTTATGTCTTGATCAAAAATACGAACTTAAAATTT
>NC_037540.1:12247022-12271852 GCF_001531365.2 Cynara cardunculus var. scolymus | reverse complement strand
TATTTATTTATTTATTTAAGATATCTACAATTATATCCTTTAGTTTATTACGTAAATATTTTTAACACTTCAAATAAATTTAAAAAAAATATATTTAAAGGCTCAAATAATATTATTTATATATTTAAAAAAAATGGGTTTTACAGTACTGTATATTATGTATATTACTTAAAATTTAAGATTACAAGTAAATTATGCATAAATACAACTTATTAAAGCTCTATGTTTGAATTCGTATAACTAACTGCGGATAAATATAATCAAATAGAGGATAAACATCTTATTTTAAAATATCAAAAATCTAAAATATAATTAGGATAATTATCGAGTTCTAACAAAATAATTAATTATTATCTTTATAAGAAAATTATATTATTAAATCTATACTATATTATAAAGTATTTGACAAAAACTCTTAAAAACCATTTTTTATGCACAAAATACTATATATTGATGCATATTATTTAAAATTCAAAATTACAAGTAAAATATACATAAATACAACTTATTAAAACTCAATGTTTGAATTCGTATAACTAACTGCGGATAAACATAATCAAATAGAGGATAAACATCTCATTTTAAAATATAAAAAATCTAAAATATAATTAGGATTATTATCGAGTTCTAACAAAATAGTTAATTATTATATTTATAAGAAAATTATATTATTAAACCAAATATAAATTACTTCGTTATTGTACCTAAATTAAATTATAACAAAAAATTTGAATAAAAAAATTACACAAAAAATGAGGAATTTTAAATAGTTAATTTGATATTAATATCGATATATTTTTATCAAATTTTTATGATATCTTCAAATTTATATTTTATTCAAAAATAAAAACATTATCGCTTTCTCAAAATCACATAAGACCATATTATAACATCGACTGAGAAAAAAAATGAAATATTAAAATCAAAATGTATCTGTATTGCACGAGTACCCTTCTAGTTATTAATAAATATTATTTTTTATAAATTCTTTAAATTCAAATTATTAATTAATTTTAGTTTTGAATTATTCATTAGTATTAGTTATTAATTCTTTAGTTTATTATTAACCATATAAGTTATCTTTATATTATTTTTACTATTCCTATTCTATATGTTTAATCGCTAAAAAGCAAATATAACAATTTTAAAAATATGTTTATAACACCAGATTTTTGAAAATGGTCAAATCCATTGGAAAACCAAATTTTCACCAGATTTCCATAGATTGGGCGGCTAGAAAACCCCCGCCGTTAAACACAATTTCTGGTGGATTTGTATTTTCCGGATTAAGACCGAAACGTCCATTAAAGTCCACTAAGATTCATTAGTATCAATTAATTCTCAATTGAATCAAATAGAACTCAATAGATCTATTAAAGTCCACTAAAATCCATTAGGTATTGTATGCTTGTATGTCCTTGTTATATGCATGTGATGTGTATTGAGATCGATACGACAACACTAAATCACTACTTAATAAGAACCACTATACCAATATATATGTTTGATTTATGTATGTTGTATATATGTAAGTGGTTTTTTTTCTTCGAGAAAATGTATTTGAAAGAAAAAATATATTTTTTAATATTTTTCTGGCCGTATTGTCGAAAATCCATCAAAAATATTTTCATTTTAAAAATTAAAATCCGTCAAAAAAATAAAATGTTTTTTTTTTGTTTTCCTTTAAAAATAGTTTTCGAAAGAAAAACAAAAAAAAAACATTTTATTTTTTTGACAGATTTTAATTTTTAAAATAAATAATTAAAAAACCGTCTAAAACTTTAAAATTATTATTTTTCCTTTAAACATAGTTTGCAGAAGATTTTCATTTAAAATAAATTTCGGTCGGATTTCCAATGATTTTTAAATTTATTTAAGTAATTAAAATCCGTCAAAAAATTTAATTTCTTTTTCATTAAAACATATTTTTTTGAAAGAGAAAAAAAATCCGACAGATTTTAATTATCTATTCAAAATATTAAAATCCATCAAAACTCTGTCGAAAATTTTAAAAATATCTTTTTGTTTTTTTAGAAATATATTTCTTTGCAAGAAAAAAACAAAAAAAAAACATTTTTCTAACACATTTTCGATGGATATTAATTTTGTAAATACCTAAATAATTAATTAAAATCGATGGAAAATGTTAATTAATTAATATTAATTATTTTTAAAAAAAATTAGACCAATTTTATGACGGGTTCCAGATGGATTTTTAAAAACAATAAATACGTAAATAATCTGTCACAAATCCATCAGAAAAGTTATCAAAATAAATTAAAAAATAGTTACGGATTTGTTGCGGAAGTCAATAAAAGTTGATTCTTTTATTTCTTTTGGATCCGTCAGAAATCCATTGGTAATTTTCCGACGGAATTTCTGCCAGAAAAACCCATTGGTGAAACCCAGTTTTTTAGTAGTTATACCCAAATGGTTAATATATTGAAATTTTTGTATAAAAATATAATAACAAATAATTGATTCTATTTTGAGAAATTTCACGTAAAAAACATTATAATTTTCATGAGCAAGGGAAGGATGTCATTGAAGGAATTCGACATTACATAGTTAAAAGAAAAATCGTACTTCTAACGAAAGTGCGCCCTTAATTATTAAATGTTCTAAATCTGCCACTCATTATTAGATAGAGAAATTATGAAACTTTAATTTACATGCACGTTTCATATAAGCACCAACTGCATTACAGAGCCAAGTTGACACGTATGGTTCAATCTGTATCGGTTTAGAGCTTTTGTTCTTTGATCAGCGTCTCATATTTTCTTGTTAGGCATGTAAAAACCTACACAACGTTATTATTGACGGTTATTCAAATACGATGATGGTTGTAGACACGTATTTAAAAAATATACAAGTATGATGTACCACATTATATTTAGACCATTGCAATATGGACTTGGTATCATGTAAGACCAAGGGTTTTTCGTGAGACCCGTAAGACCAATTTTCAATCTTTGGATTAGATCTACAATCTGAACATTCATAAATGCCACGAGGCTTCTCCACAATCACAAAATAGCCACTGTGCAACTTTAGACCTAGATCATTAGCTTATAAAGTTGATCAATTAACATAAATTGGTCTTACGGGTGTCACGAAAAACCATTGGTCTCACATGAACCCAACCATATATATATATATATATATATATATATATAATTACTCAATATTCAACAACAAACAAATAAGATCATATTCTTGTCACTTGTTTAAAAGAATTTCAAGATCACAAGACAATACCAAAAACATAGATACATGTATGTATATGCAAAATTGTATAAACACTTCTCGAAAATCATAAAATCAAATCAAACTTACGAGTATTTGATGCCATGGCTAGCTAGACCTTCAAAAGCATAAGTTAAACATCATGGATGTCTATTTAAAGTCATTCATTATATATTGTATACGAATTCGAAGCTACTGAAGGAGGAATCCAAAAGGATAGCATGATCCCAAATTATACGAGTCTGATTTGGGATCAATGCGATCCCTTTGGATGCCTCCTTGAGTTGCAATCATGAGTCGGTGATCATCACCGAAATACCATAAACACACGACCTTGGAGTTGCATATATATGGAGGAGAAGGAGAAGGAGAAGGAGATGAAGAGGGAAAAAGAGGATATGAGAAAGTGGAAGATGGGAAGATGAATATAAAGCTTGCCAAAATGCCCATTAAACAAAATCAAGTTGGATTGCATTTATATAATACTTCATTTTTTTAATTAATTTTTTTAAAACTTTTTAGGGTATACAAATTGTACCCTTTTATTTATTTATTTATTTTTATTTTAGAATAATAATGATATATAGAAAGTCAGCATTAAAAAAATATAGATTAGAATTAGACTGAAGACATTAATAACAAGAGTATCGACAAGACAATTATTTTTAAAAACGAAAAGGAATAAAAACTAAGTCTGAAAAAATTAATTAATTTTATTATACGATAGAAATAAGTGTTCAATCTGAGAGATTTTGATCTCTCATATCATTTATCTGATTCTTGGTGCTTAAATCGTTTGTTTAATTTAAAAATTATTGTTCTTATAATAATTTTATTATACAAATAAAAGTAAAATAGATCTAGTAATTATGTTAAATAGGGTAAATTGCATAAAAAATAACGTATTTTAACTTGATTTTTATTTTGGGTACGTACTTTGAAAGTTCATTTTGGCACCTAAGATGTAAAGTTTTAAACATTTAAGTACCTGAGTAACCGGTTGAAGCATTAACTCTTTCTTCTAATAAACCACAATATATTAAAACTAATTATAGATTAAGATATCCATGTTAGCAAATAATATTGAGTTGGATACCAAATCACTCGTCACATTAGCATGGTAACCGGCTAATGCTTCAACTAGTTACCCTAGTAATTAATTGTTTAAAACTTTAAATCTTAGATACCAAAATAGAAGTTTTGAAAATACGTTACGTAAAATAGGAATCAAGTTAAAATACGTTATTTTTTCATACAATTTTTCCTATTTAATATTAACTTCCATAAACAAAATCACATGTTTATAAAAAAAACAATTTAATGATATTTAATACATTTTCTTAATGTTATGTTTACAAACAAAATGATAATTTGTAATGCTAAAATTAATAAAATGGTTATAAGACTGATTTTTAATTAAATTATTATAATCGTTTCTATACAACTTATGGTTGTAGTTTAATTCTCAAAGAAATTTATGCTTTGAATTTTAATACTAAAAAGTAGATAATATTTTTTATACGTCTTAATTTATTGTTCTAAAAAAATATTAATTAATAATGAAAAAAAAACTTTTGTTAAGGAATCCATATTTCTTTATATTTACTTTATTTATATAACTTTTAAAACGATATTATTATCAGTTCGCGGGTCGTCTTTATGTTACTATTTCTAATCTTATTGCTTTGGAAAATAAAATTCTGACATAGTAAATTTAATGTATGGTTAAAGAGCCAATAAAACCAACCAATTTTATTGAGGAACTCGTTTTTTTTCATTCTAACATGTTTTTTATTTAAAAATATTAATAAAGATTCTAATAAAACTGAGAAAATTAACTGATATTTGTACATCGTCTTGATCATGAACAATCATTTGCTTTTGAAATTCATAGCAAGTGCCAACAATCATCTTGATCATTTGGTTCGTTATTTGAACTGCCCTATGCTTCCATGTCCTGAATCAACTGGACTTATTGACAAAACACGGGGAAGACAACAACTAATTATACTCCTCATTGTATTGGACCCTCGTTTTGACAATGTGTTAGAGTTTCATTGTTGTATCTCTCGTCTCTTCTCACTATTGATGAAACTATTGTTGAATTTATCTTTGTGAAAACCAGATTGGGGATTCCATCTTTCCCTTTAGATACAATTCTTGTCAACTTCCATAGTTTTGTGCTTTCTCTGAAGTTGAGTAGGACTGCGATATTCCTGATCATCGATCAACCACTAGTTATTGCCTCTTTCTTGGTGACTCGCTCATCTCCTCTCTAATTGCCCTATCGAGCCCTTGCCAACACCACCCAAGAATTAATCTGAATCTTGTTTCTACTTTCTAATACGAGTGCTCCTCAACTTCATCCTACAAATGTCTCGTGTGATGACTGTCCATTCTTATTGCTCCCAATGATGTCCTCCACGAGCACAATAAATACAACGAGATAGATTGTCACTTCGTGCGTTAGCATGTTGTTCGGAATAATGCTTATTTCATCTTAGGTTCCACCCGTTGATCAGTTGGTGCCTTGGTGGATATCTTCAAGTTGAAGTGTAATTACAAGTTAAAAGTGTTTGTTTCTCCTTTTTTTTTTTCTTGAAAGGCCACAATATTTATTAACGAAACAGAAAACAAATACAAGTTAACTTCACAACGTAAGTATAATGATTACAGAAATAATGTAATATTTATTTATATAATTAACTCATAGATATGAGTGGAAGTGCAATCATTAACTCGGTGTTAACAAAGGTAGTAAAGTTTATGATGCCATTTCCAACATAATTTAATAATTTTTAAAACATGCGGAATATTGTTGTGGAAGAAAGTTAAAGAAATAATTAATAATTGGTTTATTTTAAACAGGAAATTTATGAATAATACAAATTTTGTGAAAATTCAAGAAATATATGTCAAATCAAATGTAAATTATAATTTTGACATTAAATAAAAAATCAAAAAATAAAAATAAAATCGATATAATTAATGTAAAGTTAAAAGATTATAAAATTCACTACAACAAAATTGAGTTTATAGGACACCCAATATCTAAGTGTCCCAATAGACCGTTTTATAGGACTTAATTTATAGAACCAAAATATAAAATGTCCTATCTAAAGGTGTTGTAATAAGTTTATATGACGCTTTTGAGCGTCTTAACAAGTTTATAGGACATTTTTAATACAAAGTGTCGCAGTACTAACTTTATAGGACATTATTTGAGAAAGTGTCCTATAAACTCAATTTTTTATAGGACATTTCTTTTTATAGGACAATTTTTCAAATAGTGTTCTATAAAGCTGTTAATAGGACGTTTTATATTAAAAGTGTCCTAAAAAACTTATTACGACGTCAAAAAATGTCATATAAACTTATTACAACACCTTAAGATAGGACACTTTAATTTTTTGGCCTTATAAACCAAGTCTTATAAAGAGGTCTATTAGGACGCTTAGAAATTAGGAGTGTCCTATAAACCTGATTTTGTTGTAGTGATTCATTTTTTTTTTGATATAACTTGTTTATATCAAAATTTATTATTTTAGTTTAAAAATATTATAGGTTTAAAAATAATAACTACAAACCCTTGTACTTTTAAATATGTTTATCAATTAATTTTATTAAATTAAAATTAACATAAAGTTTTTAATGATGATACATACGTGATAATAAGTTATAAACTTACATTTTAAAAGATTTTTAGAACGTCTCATAAATGTTTTATATATAACATACAATAACTTAACATTTTACCACTAATCTACATTAAAGATTTGTTTATGGGCATCGTTCCAGAACTCCATGGTCGATCAGGTTCAAATCAAAGAAAGTATTATTGTAGAAGTTTTCTTTAAAATCGTTAACGCACCATAAAATGCCCAAAACACAGCAATATCAAGGGTCTTGTTGTCTTATGGGTGAACACAACGAAACCCCAAAATTCCATCAATCTTCTTCAACGTGCAGCAGGTTAATTCATATAGCCACCAATCCATGCATGGACCTGCATGTTCATGCTTGTGAACAATATACTATATGACTTCACATGAAACATGCACCACTGATATCGCCATTTGTGAGTTAGACTAGCAATTGTGTTTTCACTGTTCAAAATGTTAGATCATAAATTCATAATTTCAGAATCCCATTATCTTCATAAATCTACAACAATAAAACGAATTAGTTCGTTCATGTGGGTTGCAGCTTTAACCTAGTGGCTAAGGAGGCAGATATACTTGCAGGAAAAAAAACATAACGAAAGCTATATACACTGTCGGATGTGAACCGGAAAGCGTGGTTTGTTTGTGTATCAGTATCACGAATGCACCATCCTAGCTACTCAGGTACATCTGTCTCATCTTTATCATACATGAAGATTGTATCTGCTACCCATCTAGTAGATCACCAATTTGTGCAAGAAAACTGCATGCCCTAGCTACTTTTGTCTTCTTACTATCTTGAATGATTGATGAAAAGAAGCTGTAAAGGTTTGAATTACCCTCGTAACCATTAATAGTTACAATTCACAAAAAGACAAATTAGAAAGGAATAGAAATATGAAGTAAGTCAAGCATATCCTTTTTTACCCTAAATCCCCTTTTTCTACCCTTAAATGGTGTGAAAGTAGATGAAGAATGCTTAATTTTAATGGCATTTTAATTACTGGAAGGTCTTTTAAGCTCTGTGTATATATTTCAACATCAGATGGTGGTTGGTACAACATGGAGGGCCTCCTGGAAGGACAAATGAATAAGCATTACACCCCACACCACCCCTCCCTTTTGATACCAACCTCTTCTCTTCAGTGATAATTGTCTTATTGATAATCACATCGACCACCAACTGACGCTTTTCAAACTTTAGCATCTTTATGTATAATTTGTCTTCCAAGATGCATGATTAATTAGAATGTGAAGAAGCCTGTGTAAGCTGTCACATTGGATCCATTACTATATATAATAGTAATAATCGTACCATGCATGATCAAGCTGTAATTAGTTGCTCTTTTCGTATGCTAATCGAACACAAATCCTTATATACGATTAATTACTAAATGTGTCGAACATATACATTGGACCAATTATAGGTTTGTGGAGATATATGAAGAGGTGGGGTTAGAAGGATGCTTTGAATACTTAATCTTAATCGTCCAAATTCTTTAATTTGCAAAGTTTGAAAGCATTTTAAATATGGTCTTCTTTTCGAAAAGAAGAACCTACAAGGGTCCACTCACTTTGGTTGAATATTAAAGCATGCTACCATCACTGCTTCTGCTTTGTTGGTTATGCTTAATCATATTCTTTTACTTTCCACAAGATAGATTTTGCAAGTTTAATTATGATGAGTGTATGTATGTGTATATATATATATATATATATATATAGAGAGAGAGAGAGAGAGAGAGAGAGAGAGAGAGTAGAAGTAAAGATATAGAAATCCATATATTAAACACATAAAGAATTGGAGAAATCATGTAACTGATGTAAATTTGGGAAATTTTCAAGAGAAAGATCTAAGACATAAGATTCTGTCAGTATGTCTCACTTTGGTCTACCATGAGAGAGTCCTATGTCAGTTCTTTTCTGGTTTCTAGCTTTCATTTCATCCTCTTGGGAGAAAATCATTTCCACCCACTATCACTTACAATCTTTTATAATCGCATCTTTTGACCATTTATCCATATAATAAGAATACAGTCCATCAAAAACCATTCACTTTTTGCTATGTTTAAAGCAGACAGAATATCAACTGATCTATTCTACTTACCAAACAATCAGCTCAATCACAGGTTATAATTCAACCATACAAGTCCAAGTTTTAAACATTTAGTGATGTAGATTCTTACACATAACCTGAGTTACATGATCATACATGACACCTTTAATTAATTCGAGTTCTAATGCGTCCTTGTAATCTTATATGCCGTTCATGGTCCCTTAATATTGTAGAGAGAAGAGCTGAGGGTGGGGATGCTATTAAGAACCTAATTATGGAAGCGACAATTAGACAACTCAAAAATGGCGTTTCGTTATGCATACAAACATATATCGACGGAAAGGGACTTAAGATTGTCGTTTATGCAGACAAAGTTGAGTTGAAGATAAGATAGGTACAAGAGGGTGGTCTCTGCAAGAACGACATAAAAATGACAGGCAATAAGAGGGAGATATATAACTGTTATATGTTACATTAAGCTATATATATATATCGTACACTGCATGTACAATATATCACATAGGAGTATTTGTTCTTTTAAATAGCTTATTGGACCTCTAAGTCAGATTGGTTAGTTAGATCTAAGGCCATTATTGGTTCCTTGTGTTGTACGCTTAAGAAAAATTGGTAGTTCATGTTTGTATGCTCGAGGTATTTCTTGTGTTTTGGCATTCATTCATTAGGTATACGACCATTACTAGTTCGGTGAGAAGGAAAATTACGGTAAGAAGGGATCTAGACCTTTGATCACATTTAATTTCAAACTCACTCATGAATCGTGCTTGATACGAGGATTGATCAAGTGCATCTCGTGCATTTCATATAGGTGCATCTAATCCTAATGTGCATCCAAGGGTGGAGATCTCTTCTTACGCTTTTCAGTGCATCTCATCCTGATGTGCATCCAAGGGTGGAATCCCTCCTTACGCTTCTCAGGGTATCTCATTTTGATGTGCATCCAAGGGTGGAAATCCCTCCAAAATTATATATATATATATATATATATATATATATAGATAGAGAGAGAGAGAGAGAGATGAGCGATCAAATGAAAACCGTCCCCGTTTGTGTAAACCGTGTGAACCAATCTTATCCATCTATTTTCTTGATCAATGGTCAAGATTAGTTTAGTTTATTTTAGGAAATTAAAAAATTATATATTAAAAATTTATTTTTATATCAGTAATAAGAGCAAAATGGTAAACAAAAATACATATTCTCTAACATCCTAATCGATCATGCACCCGTTTTATTTTTCATTTCACTACTATACGGATCAACTACACCATTACTGAAACGGGTTTCCACCATGAAATTCGTTCAATACTCATTGTTCAATTACGCCATGAACCATTTTCACCTTCATGAAACATGTTTCATGTACATTAATTTTTTTTATTTCACTCTTGATTTGATGAATTCATTCCCCTAATGCCTTACAATCTTCAAGATTCTGCAGCATATTCAATCGCCACACCATTTAAGAATTTCAAAATTTTAATATTATAATATAATTAAATATTTAAATGTTATCATTTATAAAATTTTCATTATTACGTTTTTCTTATTTAAGATTTATTAATAACTTCCATATTTAATAAAAAAAATTGTAAATGACTGAAATACCCTTATTGATTAAATTTAATTAGAAAAAAATGGAATTTTTCTATTGGTCGAAATTAATTTACACGGTTTCTAAAAAATGCACGATTTTTATTTGAACGTGCCCCCTCTCTCTCTATATTTCGACCCAAGAAACCCTAATTTTTAAAATATGCAACTTGGGGTGTTCACCCACTAATTTTTTCACCCTTAGTTATAAATACATGTTTATGACGTTTTTCACAACATTAATGATTTGAAAAAAAATATGGCCTCGAGTCCTTAATTTGCTCTTTTGGTTTGAATGAAAATGATGATGTTTCAATTTATTTCACGATGAATATCTATTATTTCAAGATGTCGTGTTTTATTCTTATGCCACCAATGAAATTAAAGTTATCATATATTTATTTACTTCAAATCCATATTTTCTTTTGATGAGATGTGTATTGATGGATAGAAATGACAAGTGAGAATATGATACATGGGAATTTGAGAATTCTTAAGCCATTTCGTGTTTAATTTAGTTAATTGTATTTGATTTATGATTTATTTATTTTTATTATTAATTTGTTGTCACTACAACAAAATAAGATTTATAGGATGCTAAAATATCTAAATATCATAATAAAATATTTTATAGGACTTAAGTTTATAGAACCAAACAATATAACGTCATATTAATTAAAAAAGTTACAATATGTTAATATATAAGACCTTTTTTTTTGGCATTTTATCAAGTTTTTACGGCATTTTAGAAATAAGATGTCATATAAAAAATCCATCTTTTTATATGAAACATGTATTTACTGTTTTAGGTATTGTTCTAAAAATTTAGTTAATATAACACTTTATTTTAAAAATGTCACTACAACAAAATTGAGTTTATGAGATGTCACCAATAAATAATGGTCTTAATATACCACTTTATAAGACATAATTTATAGGACAAAAAAAATAAAACATGCTATCTAAAATTGTTGTAATAAGTTAGGACGCTTTTGGGTCGTTGTAACAAGTTTGTTATGACACTTTTATAAAAAAAACGTCATTTTAGCTATTTATAAGGCAACTTTTGAAAAAAAAAATATTCTATAAACACAAGTCTCCTATAAAAAAATTGGTTTATAGAAAAGTGTCCTATAAAATAGCATGCGATACTTTATATTAAAAGTGTCCTAAAAAACTTGATAAGACGTATAAAAGTGTCTTATAAACTTATTACAACGCCTTTATACATGACACTTTGTTTTTTGGTCCTACAAATTAAGTCTTATAAATCAGCGCCTATTTATTGGTGACGTCCTATAAAACCAATTTTAATATAGTGTATCTTAAAAAATTTGTTACGATGTCTAAAAGCATATTATAACATTTTTAAATATAACGTTTTATTGTTTGGTCCTGTAAACTTAAGGCATAGAACTCTATTAAGACACTTAAATTTTTTAGTGCCCTATAAACCCAATTTTGTGGTCCTGTAAATATTGTCTTTTAGGCTATTGGTTTTTTTTTTTTTTTTTTTTTTTTTTTTTTTTTGGTTTTTTTTTTTTTTTTGGTATCTTGTTTGGAATTGGATTGAACCCCTTTTAAGATTAGACGATTTTATAAATGTTATTCATATGGAATTGTATTTCTTTTGGAAAGAAGGCGATACTCTAGCAAATTTATTGATACAAAAGAAAATAAATATAATTGGCATAATACTGTCATCCAATCGCATTCCCACTTAGGAGCTGAGGCGTGCCCTGGTAGCCAACTTGGAGAGCACTAACCCAATCAACTTCACAGAAGTGGTTGGATCTCCAGACATGTCCAATCGAGAAATTAATCAATGCGCTTGTCACGAGCATCTCGTCATAATTAACACGGTCTCTTGAACTTACTGAGATGATTTAAGACGTTAGGTTAAAGTTTTGAAATTGTAGATTTAGGTCGGTTGATTGGTTAATATTTCCACTAGAAATTGAATTACTAGTGAAATTTAGGGAGTTGTTTTAACTATCAATCAACATGAATTATCTGTCATTACAAATAGTTCGACCATATAACTGAGAACCTAGATTTTGGTTGATGTTTTCTCATAAAATTTGTAAAGTCGTCTAACTTAATTTGTCTTAACAACTAATTTTAATTATTATTATAATCTTATTTAATTTTCAATTAAAATCATCAGGTATTTGTTACTCAGAGAACATACAATCTGATAAGTAATTGGATTCTTTACTATTCTAATGAATCATTTAACGGGTTCTATTCAGAATTTCTAAAAAGAATGATTTCACATGTACAATTATTCAAATGGTTGAGTGCGCAAAGAGAGAGAGAGAGAGAGAAAGAGAATGAGGTACAAATGGGAATTGCAATTGAGGATAAAGATTCGTAGCAAATGTCGTGACTGTCCCCTCAACACCAACAATGGAGCATGCACACGATGTGACCTCGTAATACACTTATGGGTGCATTTGGTGGTATGGAATGACAGAATGGAAATACAAAAAGACCTGATTTCATTGTTTCGTGTGAACATGGAATTGACGTAAGAAATTGTAACGAGAATCAAATTTTCTTGTTTTGTTGTGTTATATAGTGGAAATGAATATGTATTTTAATAACATAATTAATCTATTACGATAATTAAATAATTGAATAATGTCTTTATTAGTTTTTTTTTTTTTTGTCTTTTACATTTTTATGATATTACTTTAATAGTCTATTTGGGATTAAGTTGCTCTTCTGAATTAATGGTGATAATTTTATCGTAAACCAAATAAAAAGATTAATGTAATTCATAATTACGTTAATGTTTATTGTATATTTGAACATGTTTACTAGTTTATTTTATGTTCATATGCATGTGGAGTTTTAAGAAATTGTATATACGAAATAATAAATTGTAAAACTAGTTTTATGATAATTATGTATTAATAAACTGTATCTAATATTTAATAAACCGTCTTTAAGATTTTTTATCCAATATTTTTTAAATATGATATAGATAATATGAAACACGGGAAATTTACGCAAATAGGGATTTCATAAAATGACTTTCGCTTTTTAACATACTAAAAACCCATTTCCTTAAATAGCCAAAGTTTACAAAAAAAACTTTAGGGAAAAAAAGATTTTATGCATAAAGTTTATTTTCAGGTAAAAAAAATAAGTTAAAAAAGGAGTTTATGAAACTTTACACAAAAAAAGATTTTCCGTGTAAAGTTTATTTTCAGGTAAAAAAAGGAAAATAAGTTAAAAAAAAGTTTATGCAAAAAAACGAGACTTTATGCAGAAAACTATACATAGAAAATAAATTCTCCGTATAAAGTCTTTTTTTTTTTTTAACGTAAACTCCTCTTTTTGCATAAAGTTCCAATTTTTTTTTTCTTTTTTCTCCCTAAAAATAAACTTTAGGTGACGTTTGGTTCGCAGATTCTGAAAGAATCTGAAGAAATTGGAATGCTGAATTCATTTGATCAGATTCATTTCTTTCGTTTGGTTCATTCTTTTCAGCGGAAGGAATCTTCAGATTCCTATGAATTCCATGGATAAAGGATTTTAACATTTTTTAGCAACTACATGGTATTTTGATGGATTGAAATTTATATCTTCATTATATCAAATATGCCCTTAACCTAATGTACTATAATCTCATAAAACTCAATATGACCATCGTCGACCACCTCTCGACGACTATTGATCTGAACCACCGCCGACCACCACCACCGACTACCACCGGCCACCACCATTGACTACCACTGGTCTGAACCACCACCGATCTGAACCACAGCCGACCACCACCACCACCGTCGACTACCACCGAATTGAACCAACGCCAACCACCATTGATCTGAAGCACCGTCGACCGCCACCATCGACTACCACCGATCTGAACCACCGCTGACCACCACCACCGACTACCACCGATCTGAACCACCGCCGATCTGAGCCACCACTGATCTGATTCACTGTCAATCTGAACCACATCTGACCATCGTCACCTGAACCACTGTGGACCACCATCGATCTATATCACTGCCAACCACCGACGACTACCATTGATCTGAATCACCGTCGGACACCGTCGACCACCACTGATTTGAACAACCACCGCCGCCACCGCTGACCACCTCCATCTGAACGACTGTGGACCACCATCGATTTGAATCACTGCGGACCACCACTATCTGAACCACTGTGGACCACCACTGATCTGAACCACCGCCGGCCACTGTCGATTTAGTAACGTCGTTTGGCTCATGATTATATTTGGGTTGCGTATTTTATATTGTTTTACATATTAAATAATTATTTTATTAAAGTATTTTTAGTTTAAAAAAAATTAAAATTTTCAAAAAAGGGCATTTTGGTCATTTACCAAAATTGTATTCCAATTCTAAAGCTACATTATGTGAACCAAACAGAAAGATTCCAATTCCTTAACAGATTCCATTTAATGTCTGCCAACCAAACAGGTGGTCAAACCTGACAACATTCCATTCCAATTCCTTCAAAGTCAAATTTCTTTAACATATTCTATTCCATCCAAAAACATTTTGCGAATCAAACGCCACCTTAGGGTTAAATGCATGAAATAGCAACCTACTTTCATAAATTTTTTTATTATAACATTCTACTTTTGTTTTTCTTTATTACAACAATGTACTTTCAAATTATTTTTTATTAAGGCATCATACTTTAAAAAATCTACCTATAATAGCAATGGGTAACCTGTTACATTTTAAACTGGTTAACCCCTTGACTTTTTTTTGCTTGTGTGACTTTAATAAGGTGATGTAGATGACACATCATTTTGATGACTTAACTAAAATAAAAATAAAAATCTATTTCAAATTATTATTAGTGTTTTTCATTTTTCATTGCTATGATCTAAAAAAATTAATTTTTTTTGACTTTTTATTATTAAGTTGCATACAAATTAAACATTTTAGAGTAAATATTTCTAAAATAAATATAAAACATTATTTTCGAGATATATTTTGTTTGTAAAAAAGGTAACACTTCTCATTTTATGTTGTTCAAATAAATACATATCCTTTAAAGTTCTCTTTAAAATGTAACGAAATAAATTGTAATCTACAATTTTTTAATATTGTTATATTTATAAGTAATTAAAAGAAATCTAATTAATTTAATATATTTATATGTCAAGTAAAAGCTTTTAAACAAATATAATATATTATTTAATAGATAATATTTTTTGGTAAAAAAGAAACTATTCTTATTTTCTTTTTTCAAAAAACACATATTTAAAAAAAATATTAGCGAGATAAGTTGTGTTCTACTAGTTTTTATTGATATTGGTATATTAATGAATAATTTAGAATTTTTTAAATTCATTTAATATATTTATTAAATAACATGTAAAATATCTAAATATTAAAATTAAAAATACAGTGTTTAATAAGAAATAGTAGATACTATAATAAAATAATTTTGAAAGTACAATGATGTAGTAAGAAAACCACATCACTATAGTACATGTGGACGACCTACGTGGACAATGAGGTGGTATGGAAACCTGGTATAATAGGTAAATATAAATCAAAAGGTTACCCAATGCTATAATGAATAAATTTTTCAAAGTACAATGTCCTAATAAAAAATAGTTTGAAAATGCATTGCTGTAATAAAAAAACTAGAAGTACAATGCTATAATAAAGAAATTTATGAAAGTAGATTGTTATTTTGTGCATTTTGCCCTAAACTTTATGCATAAATTCTTTTTCTAAGTAAAGTTTTTAATGACCTTTAATTATTTAACTTTTTTTATTTGTAAAATGACAAATCATTTTATATAATTAGAAGGGTACTCGCGTAATGCCACGAGATACATCTTCATTTTAATCTTTCGTTTTATTTTTCGTCTTTGTTAATATAATACGGTTTATGTGGTTTTAAGAAAAATAATGCTTTTTACTTTTGAATAAAAATAAATTTGAAGACATCTTAAAAATTTGAAAAAGTATATCAATATTAATATCGAATTAATTATTTAAAAATTATTGTTTTTTATACAATTTCTTTAATTCAATTTTTTTTATTATACTTTAATTTAGGTCAAAATGAAGTAATTTATTTTTGGCTTAACAATAAAAAATTTATAAAGATAATGATTCTGTTAGAATTCAATGATTATCTTAATTATATTTTAGATTTTTTATTTTTAAAATGAGAGATTTATCATGTATTTAATTATGTTTATCTACAATTAGTTATACGAATTTTAAAATAGAGCTTTAATAAGTTGTGCATATGCCCAATTTACTTGTAATCTTAAATTTTTAGTAATATACATTAGTACACAATACTTCATTCATAAATAAATGGTTTTTAAGAGTCTTTATCAAATATTTTATAATATAATATAAATAACTATTTATATAAATTTTTACAACAAAAAACAAAGACAATGACATATGCAACCATCCAAGCATCCTCATCAATCATCATATCCGAATCCGATCCAAAACTTCAAAAACTTCCTATATCGATCTTTTGTAATTGGGCTTTAGAAAATGAAGTCCATATGGCCCGTTAATGGATGTGGTTTTTATATATCTTGATTTGATATTCATATGTGAATAACTTAAACAATATATCAACCCGTTTAAATGTATCACCATTTGAGTTGATCTATTATAATATTAGCAAAAAGTTGTTTTTCTTCCTACCACATCCCCCATATTACCTTCTTACCTCCCTAACTTCACTCTAATTATAAATGGAAATTGTATTTGTATCCCTGAACCTAACATGGAGAGGATTTTCTGCTTTGGTGCATAACGGGGTTCATTTTTATACCCGAATTACGGTTATACCCTAATCTCATCTCGGTTATACTGTTTATTTTGCTAAATATATGTATATACATGGTTAGATTCTATACAAGAACATGGTCAAAGTAAGATACATGAAAATGTCTATATCAAATATAATTTTAGAGTAAAATCACACATAATTAAAGAACGGTCAAACTAGGGGAGCGCTTCACCCGATGACCTAGGTGCTTTGACTTGTTTTTTAATCACATATAATTTTACTCTACAACCACATGCGACATAGATGTTTCCATATTCTTTATTTTGACATTTTTCTTGTTTGAATATATATATATATATATATAGAGAGAGAGAGAGAGAGAGAGAGAGAGAGAGAGATATGCTAGCAGACACAAGTACAACAATAGAGACAAATATAGGGTAACAAAGATGCTTCATTGTTCATGGTGTTCAATCAAGAAAGTTGATATTATTTTTGATTTTGTTATACTTTAAGTCCATATGAATGTAACAAAAGCTCCAGAACTCCATAATTTATTGCAATTGGAAGGCAAAATTCAAATGTCTAAATATCCACCCTTGACAAATAAACGACATTATGTTTCTATGACCCATTCTTGTTCAATCCCCGTGGTTTTAAGGCATATACCAACTATACCAAGGATGGCCGTTCACAAAAGCCCAAAGTCCGACATGAAAAAGTTGGGCCTAGCAAGTTGGAAACCTGATTGGGCCATGTTATTTTTTTCCCAAAAGCTCGAAAAAGCCAAGACCTTTTTTTGGCTTACTAAAAACAAGCTTGGAAGGCTCGACCTAGTTTGAGCATGGTCTGGTCACAGTTGTTGTTCAGGCCTTGTGGTGCCCGCTTATAACAACCCAAAACTCAAATTAACCATAATTCATTATCGAAGTCCAACCATCATCCAAGTAAACAAGTATAACAGTTTCTCAATACATCTTAAATGCTTGCAGCAGAAAAGACATACATCCATAGTTGAGAATTATTACAAGCTAAGGACAGAAGAAACTAAGTCGACTTGTTCCCCTACTGGAAGAATCACATCTTCCTTTTCCCTTCAAGCTACTCTCTACTTGATACTTCCCCTGGAATTTGTTTTATTTTCTAAATGCGAGAGTTAGACCATAAGGTTTAATGAATTCTCTTCAACACATTTCAGAATTTATAAACAATTGCAATATTGATAAAGCTAACAATGGAAACATCGTACTCAATTAAAATTAGAGCACATCCCCATCACACGTACATTACACATCATTTGTAGCCACACCATCACAACCCCGCGTGACAATGCAATTCATGCCTCCAGTAGATGCCTATCCAATGTGCTAGAGAAACAAATTTAAGGCACACGGATTATCACTTCCAAGGGATATCGCTATCCACAGGTACCTTGCTCCTGCTTTGTAACTCCACACACCCCACATAGCCACATATAACTCAATTTCATCAATGGTATACCATTATAGATTTTGCACTTCAAAACCATAATGCATAAATTCATATTTAGTGCTCAAAAGTATTTAGAAACAATCTCAAGTCATAAAATTCAATGTAAGAGAACCCATTTGGCGATTCACACTCCACCCCAAGCCTAACAACTATAAAGCTTAAACCGAACGCCAGAATTAACCAAGATCTAAAAGGTGTTAACCCAACTTAAACCTCCCAAAAATCTTCTATTATAACCCTTAAAAGAACCCCTAGAAAGATACCCTAAACCTTGGCTTGAAACGAGAAACGAAGCTGACAAAACTGCACAAAAAGGTTGTGACACAGGTCGTACGACTTTTTGTGTGGTGCTGGTTCATTCCTTTTCTTCCAGGCCCGCTGTCAACACTCCAATACACATTAATCCATCAAATTCCAGTCAAATATGTGGTGTTAAACAAAAGGGAACTCCCGAAAACATAATTTACTCAAATCTACTTACTGAGCAACAGTAATCAAACCCAATCCAACTAAAATCATGATTCCATCATCCTTAGAATTGCATAGTCAAATTAACCCAAAAAAAAGCATTATTACTTGAATTTCATTTGGTTTGAACCCAAAATTTTGTTATCATCGTCATTTATTGGTATAGTCATTGGATGTTATTGAAGAAGTTGAAAGTCAAAAAGACTAATAATACATCATGAAACTCAAAGTACATGAAACATTACATCAATATTATGCATAGTCAATAGATATTAATGAACACAATAAGGTTTTATATTAATGAACAACTTTATTATTTTATTTTAATTAATTATTTATTAATTTTTATAATGGACTTTAGTAGGAGATTACAGGGCTGTTTGTTTGTTAAGTCCTGTATGAATAAAGTTGGTTTTATGCATAAAGTTTTTAGTCTGTTAATAAAACTGTTGTTTGTTTGTTATGCTGAATAAACTGTCTGAACAATTAAAATGACCGTTTTGCCCTTCTATTTGGTTTTTGTTTTATTGATCTCCCGACACCATTGCGTTGCCGGTTAAGAAAACCAAAACAAAATTCATTACAGATCAACGAATTGACCTCCAAATAAGAATCTAAACACAAATTCAATAAAAAAAATCTTAAGAACATCAAGAAAATAAATCTTTAAATCAAATACAAACAATATGTGACAAAAAATCTCAAACACACATCAAATACAAAATCAATATCTTAATGACATCACATCCCCAAAATCAAATCCAAAATGACAAAAAACATGAAATTAGCATTGTTCTTTAACTTGTCATTCTTTTCGTCTTTATGATTTATAATTTATTCTTGTTTTTTTTCTTGTGATTCATAAATTGTTGTTTTCGTCTCTTATAATTAAAGGTAGGAGTCAGACTCAAAACAAGAATAAGCAATGAATTTCAAACCATATGAATGAAATTGCAACTTCGAAAGGACAAAGTTGGTAACTTTTAGCAAACTATAGGGACAAAAAAGTAATTTTCTAAAAGTAATAATATGAATTGGATCTTTATCCTCAAAATTTGGGGTCACCATTACAATGAAGTTGCAATTATGAGGTTGTAAAATGCAATTGTTTTTCTCCATCTCTATTCAAGTGCTTTTTTATGCCATTATATTTTTTCATACAAAGCTTTTGAAGCTTTCTCTCCTCCCAACCATGGCTATGGAGTGATGTAAACACCACAGAAAGGCAAAACCCTTTCTATTCTTATCCCCATTTGCAAATAAGTAGGAGGGAAAGATTTGAGAGAAATGAAGACTTCCTTCAACTTTTGGTGGTGAGGGTATTCATGAAAAGAGATCAACTTTTCCTATCTTTCTCCTTAAGATGACAACTTTACAAGAACCCCAGCTCGATTTAGAAGCCGGCGGTAACAGTGGCGGTGGAGATGACACCGGCCCGCAGTCAGGATCATCTGATGGTAATGAAGAGAGTAGCACGACTACTATTGAGATCGTAGGGATGGTGCCGGAGGAGAAGGGAAGGGCATCCTCTGTTTCAGAGTTCGTGGTGGTGGATCTTGAGAGCGGCAGCGGTGGTGGCAGTGACGGTGGTGTGGAGGGTAGTAAGGTACATTTGACAAGAATTGAAAAAGATTGCAGGATTTGTCATTTGAGTTTGGATGTAAACAATCAAGAATCTGGAAATGGGATTCCAATCGAGTTGGGCTGTTCTTGTAAAGATGATTTGGCAGCTGCTCATAAACACTGTGCTGAAGCTTGGTTCAAGATTAAAGGCAACAGGTAATTAACTACCAGACAATGCTTCAAGATTTGATTTTTATAACTTCTTTAAGATACCCATTTGCATTTTTTCCATTTTCCATGCTCAAGTTCACATTATGCTTCAGAATTCATAAATGTTTTTAGGATTTTTTGTGCTTGTTTCTTGCTTATAGCTGTATACATTCAGACTGTTGTTCAGCACTTATCTGGGCCTTTGCTTTAGAGTAGAAACTAATGCTGGTTTCTTTGTCGCCATTTGAGGTTTTGAATATAGTTTGTGGACATTTAGGAGCCAAAGATTGGTACATTGTAAAGGGTATGCAGCCAAAAAGAAAATGTAAAATTTAATGAAGTAAACACTTCAAAAGAGGTAGTGAATACTTTAAGGAATGCAAGATAAGGGAATATTTTCAGAAATAAAGTCGAAAAAGCAGCTTATAAAGCAAGAAAGAAAGGGAACCAAGGCTTCTTTGCATTGGGATTGGAGGTGGAAGCCTTTGGTTTTTGTTATCGAGAAACTATTGAAAAATAGGAATAACTTTACTCGTTCTTTCAGTATTATTTCTTTACAGATATACGATCTAATTGACCTTGATTGAAACTTATTTAAAACATAACGAGTTTGAATCGGACGATGTTAGATGTGTCTGAGGAAAAAAAAGTGTGAGAATATGTATAACTTGGGTTCCAACATAATATATTAGAGATGAAATGATCTAAGTCTAGCTGATAAAAGACTCTAACACGTACCTTCCAACGGAGACTAGACGGGCACAAATTGTTTGAGAGTGTCGAAAGGGTGCTAAATGGGTGAGAGGGCTACACAAGTAAGATTGTCCCAAAAATGTCAACTTTTGCTCTAATACCATGTCAAAACACATGGAACTCTCAAATTACTTTCCAAAAGAACCTTAAGGAGAGAAAAAAGGTTGCAACATATATAGAGTTGAAATGATTCAAGTCTAACCAATTAAAGAATCTAATGAGAAGGATTTACAAAAACTTAGGGGCCGTTTACCAAATACTTACCTGAGTAAGTGCTTACCGGCAAAATTCAACACTAGAACTTACTTACTTACCGGGTAGGATTTTAGTCCATCAAACCGTATCGTATGCAACAATTTACCCGATAAGCGCTAACCATGATGAAAGTCGTCACTCTCACTTGGTGGCTAAAACCCTCGGTCCTTGATAAACTCTTAACCATACAAGTGTTATATAAACTACAGTTATTTGTGTTGTGTGTATTTTGCACATGGGGAAGTCTGCATATGGGTTACTCATCAATTAACTTTGATGGAATTCGCTTTCTACTTTCTCTTTTCTTATTTAAAGTGGGATTTGACTCAAACCAACATAAAAACTTTTAAAAGCTTAAAGATTCATTTAAAAAATGCAAATCTTATGAGATGACATATGATTCGCATCACTATATCCTAGGAGTGCTGGCATCCTAAGTTCATGGAAAGATTGGATTGCTAAAATTCCATTACATTATTTTTTAAAAGAGGGTTTTTAGGACGTTCGAATTTTACGTGGGTTAAATTTTCTTTTATCTGTAGTGATATTTTAAAGAGTAATCTGTAGTTTTATGTATTCTTATATGGTATTAGAGACAAAGTCTACTACTATAAGGACTCCACATAGAGTCGATTTATACTCGTCTAGCCATGGTGACTAGTGAATCCAATCAAGATATAACCATGTTTTTTATGATCTCTTTTCGGCAAAAGAGAGTTTACACTACAACAAAATTAGGTTTATAGGACACTACCAATCTCTAAGTGTCCTAATAGACCGCTTTATAGGACCAAAATATAAAGCGTCCTATCTAAAGGTGTTGTAATAAGTTTATATGATGCTTTTGGGTGTCTTAACAAGTTTTTTAGAACATTTTTAATACAAAATGTTGCATTAGCAACTTTATAGGAGACTTTTGAGAAAGTGTCCTATAAACTCAATTTTTTATAGGATAGTTTTTCAAATAGTGTCCTATAAAGTTGCTAATGGGACGCTTTATATTAAAAGTGTCATACAAAACTTATTACGACGTCAAAAAACGTCATATAAACTTATTACAACGCCTTTAGGTAGGACGCTTTATTTTTTGGTCATATAAAGTCTTATAAAGAAGTCTATTAGGACGCTTAGAAATTGGGAGTGTCCTATAAACCCGATTTTGTTGTAGTGTTAATTTTATTTTTGTCCTTGTATGCTAATTTGGTTTTGTATGGTTTAAAAATCCAGAACATGTGAGATCTGTGGATCAATTGCACTAAACGTTGTTGGTGTAGACGAGACTGCATTGATGGACCAGCGGAATGAAGCGAATGGTGGCACACCATCACGATCTAGTGCACTTGGTGAGACCATGGGTTCGTCAGAAGCCCCCAACTTCTGGCAGGGACATAGGTTTCTTAACTTTTTGCTAGCTTCCATGGTTTTCGCGTTTGTCATCTCATGGCTATTCCACTTTAACGTCCCATCATGAAAATGGTCGATGAGGTAGTTGTTTGTAGTCGGGTATGGAGGAAAAATAATATGCACATTTTTGTTCTTGTTTGTTTGTTGCATAATTTAGTGTTTGTAAGGCTTCTTTCGATCTTGTTTTATTGGAACTTTAAAATATGTATCTATGTAATCTCTTACCCATTTCTTGGACAAATAGAAAATGAAAAATTCAATATATATATATATATATATATATATATATATAGAGAGAGAGAGAGAGAGAGAGAGAGAGAGAGAGAGAGAGGTTCAGGAGAAAACCTAAAAAATGGAAAATCGAAAAACACTTTTTTATCCTTTAGATCAAAAAATCAAGGTTCAAGATTTAAATGGCATATTCGAAAATAACTTAAAAGCAAGGGCAATTATGGAAATATCAGCATTAATTAGAGGGCATAATTGGAATAAAATTATAATTATCTTTTCTTTAATTTAAATCCCTAAATTATCTATATCGTTATCTCCATTATTGTAACTCTCTCTCTCTCTCCATGAATTTGTTTTTACATGTGCATGCAAAACATGTTCATCGTCTTCGTTTCCTACGATGCTAAAACTGGATTCAGTTTTTATGAACAATTGTTCATGTGTTTACTTCTGAACACTATTCATTTTTTTTTAAATAATTGATAATTTGTACATACCTAGTTTTTGTTACGTGTATGTAGTTATCAGGTTCACATATGAACACAATACTTTTTTAAATGTTGAAACGAGATGGTGCACATATGAACAAGTGTTTACTTAAGTATAATTAAGAAAATGTAATCGACAATTAATTACTTGGAATAATTAAGAAATTTAACCTACAACTAATTTGTATGGCATATTCACAATGGCAAGAGATGGAATAATTAAGAAATGTAACCGAAAATTAATTTGCATTAAAAGAAAGATCAAATAAAAAATTACATTTTTACTCTCATTAAATAAATTTATCATGTGTATCAACCAAAAATATATCTTGTTTTTTATTGATTCATTTAGGTTTGTAAAGTTAACACCTTTTAATTGGTTAAAAAGATCTTACCTATATATATATACTAGAATAGTACTCGCGCAATGCAGCGAGACATATCTCGATTTTAATGTTCTATTTTATTATTTGTCTCTGTCGATGTTAATAAAAATTTAAAAAAAAAAATATAATGTTAATATCAAATCAACTATTTAAAAATTTTCATTTTTTATGTAATTTCTTTAATTTATTTTTTTAGTATAATTTAATTTAATGAAATAATTTATTTTTGATTTAATAA
>NC_037540.1:12244567-12246683 GCF_001531365.2 Cynara cardunculus var. scolymus | reverse complement strand
TTTATAATATAGTATAGATATGTGTGTGTGTGTGTGTGTATATATATATATATATATATATATATATATATAGACTTGAGATCATATGAGACAAGATTATTTTTGGGAGACACGTGAGATACACTTTTTACACTTGAAGCTTCACAACAAAACACTTTGAGGTAACCTTCACAGTGTTTCTGCTGTGAAAGTTCGGTTTTTTTTACTTTCACAACATTTTATTGTGAAGTTTCAAGTATAAAAATCGCGTCTCACGAAAACAACTTTATCTTACGTGAACTCAACCCTATATATATATATATATATATATAATATATATATATATATATATATATATATATATGACTCGGGATCACGTGAGACCAATCTGTTTTCATGAGACCCGTGAGACCATCTTTTTATGCTTGAAACTTCACAGCAAAACACTGTGAAGGTAACATTCACAAAACACTATGAAGGTAAAAACAATCTGAACCTTCACAACAAAAAGATGGTGAAGGTTACCTTCACATTATTTTGCTGTAAAGTTTCAAGTGTAAAAAAGTGGTCTCACAGGCTCACGAAAATAACCTGGTCTCATGTGAACCCAACCCTATATAATTTATAACACCTTAGATTTTGTTACCGATTAATCTTGATATATTCATTTACATCAGAATTAGATGCTTTATCTGCTTGTACCCTTGCCTTACATAGTTTTATTTTGGGCTAATAATGTAAGTCCAAGTTTTATGTAAAAAGGTAATTATGTAGAAAATAAAGTGGTTTTAGGACTAATAATGTTAAGAAAAGTCCATGTAGGGACCAATATTGAATTAGGCAATTGATGAGGGTAATTTTTGATAAGTGAGAATTCTTGTATTAACAACTTAAACCCAATTTTCAGCCAGAAAGTCTGATTATGCTAATTACCTCTCTCTCTCTCTAGAATGAAAATTCTCTCTTCATCCAAACCTAGGGTTTGATTCATATCTCCTCATGCAACTAGGAAGATGATGATACCTTGAAAAATTGAAGCTAAGCAATTGAAGAAAATGATTAAGAACTTGAAGTATTTTGGTGATAGAATCTTGAAGAATTGCTATTTGTAGAAGACAATCCAAGGTATACTTTCTAAATTGTTTATTGATGTCAAAGTTGGGTTTGAATTATATTAGGATTCATACGGTTTTGATTAGTAAGTTAAACCTTTGTTAAATGGTGTTAGTTTCATGTTTTTGGTGGTTAAAGAAGTAGAGAATTAAGTTGTAAACATTTGTTTATGGTATGGAAATGATATATAGTTGATTTATTATAGTTTTAGTACCAAATATATACAAAAGAATCTGTTTTGAGTTGTGAAGAAGAAATACAATAGTTGCTGGTTGTTTAAAAATTCATATAAAATTGGTCGTTGATATGATTGAGGTGTGCAATATATAGTTGGAAAGGTTTCTGAGTCTACTACAACTTTGTATTATCTCCAGACCTGATTTTAGCTCCATGATGCTCAAAACAGTAAGTTTATATATCTGGTCCTGTGTAAAAACGGGATTTGCACACCGTTTTTAGATAAATCGGTCTTTGCTCCAAATGTGATGGATCCAAAAAGATTGGAACCCTAAGAAATAGGCCTACAACTTTTGTTTAGACATTAGCATCTGAATGTACTTCTAAGTTCTAACACTACTAGAAAACTGGGCATTTCCGGCGGATTTTCCGGCGGACAAATTCCGCCGGAATTTTTCCGGCGGATTACCGGCGGATTTCCGGCGGTGTTTTAAAAAGTCAACTTTTGTTGACTTCCGCCGGAAATCCGCCGGAATTACACCGGAAAAGTTAAACCGGTTATATTTCCGGCGGATTTTCGGCGGATTTCCGGCGGATTTATTAATTTTGGGTTAATTAATCTTTAAAAAGTAATTAATGTTTGGAAAAAAATTGGAAAAGATATCACCGGCGGATTACCGGCGGCAAATTTCCGCCGGAAAAGTATTAAAAATTCAAAAAAATAAATCCGCCGGAAAATCCGCCGGAAATATTTTAGGAAAAAAAATTAAATATCTTTTAAATATTACCGGCGGACTTATTCCGCCGGAAATTTAAAAAAAATTCAAAAAATTCAAATTTTTATAAA
>NC_037540.1:12221627-12244467 GCF_001531365.2 Cynara cardunculus var. scolymus | reverse complement strand
CGATGTATCTCGCTGCATTGCGCGAGTACGCTTCTAGTATATATATATATATATACAGGTGGAGGTTCAAACGTGAACACATTCGTTTTATGAGAATGCAAAAACACCCTAAAGTAATTATTGAGGTTCTCGTTTGAATCCTTCCCTATATATATAGTAATTAACCTGCCTAAAGTAAAGGCTTAGCCTAGGGCTAGGGTCCGGTTTGCCCATCCCGATCCCATATATATATATATATATATAGATATATATATATATATATATAGAGAGAGAGAGAGAGAGAGAGGTGGGTTATCATACAACTCCATACATTTGTACAACCAATACAACTCAATCTCAGCCGTCCATTTAATTTGTTAAATATGTAATTTCATAGAAGTTTTAATTGTTTTATAATGTAAAGTATTGATCATAATCAATGAATCTTATTTATCTTCTATAAATATTTAAATCGTAATAAATAAACTCTCATTATTTTCATAAATATTTCGATTTATTATGTTGCATTGGTTGTACAAATACGATTAGTTGCATTTGGAACAAACTCTCTCTCTCTCTCTCTCTATATATATATATATATATATATATATTTGTCAAAATAAATATTTGGTGTTCTTGGCTTCAAACAAGAGTAGGAATGGGTGCACATGCGTTACTCTCGTCAACCCATGTTCTCTTCGTTCAAAAGGTTTGATTGGTTCTACATGTTCATTATTTTGGACTTTTTTCTTTTATTTTCTTATATTATTTATCTCTTTTTAACTTACAACAAAAATGAATTATTAAAAAAAACACACACACACATATATATATATATATATATATATATATAAATGGTTGGGTTTCGATAAAAAATAGAGTTAATATGAGAATTATAAGAAAAGATCTCAATTCTTTGACGCAAAGTAGGATGAGATGTACCGGATAAATCCCCCTATGAAACGTGATTCTTCATAGATGAGTTTGAGATTAAAGGTGATCAAGAGTCCAAATCCTTTCTTACACTTCTCAATTTAACTCTCATTTTCATACGATTCTTCACACACAACACACACACATATATATATATACATATATATATATATATATACACATATATATATATATACATATATATATATATATGCAGTGGTAGGTCCAAGATTTTTGTTGAATGGGTCCAGATTTAAGGTGGAGATCAGTGACCCATAAAGTATTTTGTTATGTTTTTATCCGAATTCCACCATCTTGAACACACATAGGTCTACCCCTACATATATGTACATATAGGGTGAATAATATGAAAATATAGGACCGATACAATGACTAGAGAACGTAAAAATATTATCCTTTTAAGAACTAGTACGTCCACAATATATAGTTGTTGAAGGTTTTTGGACCAACTTATTTACATAATTAAACCAACGTTACAGTTTAGACAATAACTATAAAACTCCATAAACTTCTTGAAATACTAGTTTGTAAGAGAATATAAGCCGAAGTGAGACACCATGTTACTAATTTCATAACACAACCTATTTTGATTAGCGGTGAATATGATATCGAATGCTTTTTTATACCAATTACCATGTATCAACAAACTATAATTGGGACCGGGAATCATATACCGTGTACCAACCAACTTTATATAATACCAACTTAATTGGTATCAACTTTAATACATGTGATATACCACGCTTTCCCAAATTACACGTTAGAAAGAGTGAAATTATCCTACTAAGAAACTTGATGTCCTGAAACCAATTATATAACTTCTAACGAAAATCATACAGAACTTAAGAAAAAGGTACTTAATCCTTTAAAGCCATTTAAAAACTTCCAAGTGCTAATTTCTTATTTTGGCTACCTCACCAAACTGTACCGGCTTATCATACAAATCCTATCACAATTGCTTATTAAAACGACGTTACTCCAATTAAAAGAACAACCAAATTCTAATCTTTTTGTCTTCATACATCCGCATCCACAATTATTATGCACTTAAATTGTACACTCTCTATATCTTATGTTTTATAAAACTATCTATCATTCACTGATAACTGGGTCATACCCAACAAAAATTTCCGAACTTTCTATCTGCGTCTCTCATCATGATTACTGGTTGAATTTAAATACCAACATCATCACATAACATGTTTATAATACACATACATTCGAGTTCAGTTGTTAAAAGGTGGAACGACTTTATTCAAATAGACAACCAATTCAAGTTTGAATCTTGTAAGAGACAGCTTTAAACTCCTCTGTTAATCTCTCCTCCTGCTAAATGAACTCTAAAATGTCTATTTACATGTGGTTTCTGAAAGACATATTTTATATAAATATAAATGTGACGAACCTTTTTGATGATGAGATTTATATAAAAACAAAATGGAAAGAATTTTAGAAAAAAAGGAGATAGAAAGAAACATGCGAGGGACCGGCACATTGATTGTCGGCGATCTTGATATTAATATTGTTTTGTTTTCTATTTTGTCGTCCCCTACTTATGTTTGCTTCCCTTTTACTCCTCACTAATTAATTTAGTAATCATATGCCTCAAATATTTCTCTGAATCTACACTATATTACAAAGCATTTGATAAAAACTTTTAAAAATTATTTTTATGCATGAAGTACTGTATATTGATGCATATTACTTAAAATTCAAGATTACCAGTAAATTATGCATAAGAACAACTTATTAAAGCTTCATATTTGAATTTGTATAACTAAATGCAGATAAATATAATCAAATAGAGAATAAACATCTCATTTTAAAATATAAATAATTTAAAATATAATTAGGATAATTATCGAGTTCTAACAAAATAATTAATTATTATCTTTATAAGAAAATTATATTATTAAACCAAATATAAATTACTTCGTTATTGAACTTAAATTAAATTATAATTAAAAAAATTGAATTAAAAAATTACACAAAAAATGAGTAATTTTAAATAGTTAATTTGATACTAATATCGATATATTTTTGTCAAATTTTTATGATATCTTCAAATTTATATTTTATTCAAAAATAAAAACATCATCGTTTTTTCAAAATCATATAAGACCATATTATAACATCGATTGAGATTAAGGATAAAATGAAATATTAAAATCAAGATGTATCTTGCTGCATTGCACGAGTACCCTTCTAGTGTATGTGTGTGTGTATATATATATATATATATATATAGGGGCCTAATCAAATGAGAACTAATTAGTTTGTGGTAATCGTGAGGTCCAATCTCAACTACAAATCAATAGATAAATTAGGAAATTTATAATTTTGGTAATTTTGAATTAAAATTTTAATGCAAGGACATTTTTGGTTTTTTAAAATTTTCCTCTCTCCTCTCTTCTCTCTCCGTCCTTCGGCCACCGTCTTCTGGTCATACTACAATGGTATCACAATGCATCATATATGTGTTTGGGTATCATACTGAGGTCATTTATGTGTTCGATCGGAGATGTAACACAGTTGGTACCCCAATTGGTATTACATTGGGTATCACATTGCATCTTGTATATATTTTGGGTATCACAACGTGGATGATCGATATGTATTCCTTAAATTTAGATTATAGATTTGATTTTGTTTTTAAGCTTTGGGTTGGTATCATAGTTGGTATCACAATGGTATCACAGTGATACCACAATGGGTATCACATTGTGTATCACAATGATTACTTGGTACCGGTCGGAATAATGTTTATCGGAGGATGGAGATCCGAGGTCGGAGAGAGGTAAGAGGTGAGAGAAGAGAGGAGTTTTTAGAAATACCTAAAATGCCCTCTAATTATAATTTTAACTCAAATTACCAAAATTACTAATTTTCTAATTTATCCGTTGATATTTGGTTGAAATTAGATCTCACAGTTATCAAAAACTAATCAGTTCTTAGATGGGCCTATATATATATATAGTTTTATACTTTATATAAGCCCACGCAGCCTAAAATATATGTGTAAACTTTAATTTTGATTTCTAGTGAGATCTTTAAAAATGAGATCTCAATTCTGATAAATGTAAAAATTATTCACCTACTTGGTTTTTAATCACTATTAACAATTCCCATTAGAACAAGGTAGTTTACTTATTTTACCTATTTTCTGAAATATATTTTAAAAAATATAATATATAATTTATATATAATTTACGATCACCACACCGTTAAGCCCCCACCCCGCAAAATCATTGGACCTTCATCTTCTTCCGTTCAAGTGAAGGCTTTCCAGATATGATCGTAGAAACAGAGTGTGTGTGCTAAGTGAACCAAAACCTCCTGCAACGGTCGAAGATAATGACCGTGACCGTGGAGAGTGTGTTTAAGTTGATGGACCTGGAAATATTGTTGGAGATACCAAGTTTGAGAGTTTCTGGAGGTACCGTTGGAGATCTAACATAAGTTAACCAGTAGGAAATGACGGAGATGAAGGCGGTGGAGGTACTGGTGGAGATCTAACACGAGTTTTTGCAGGTACCACTGATGGTTTTGGTTAACCGGAGAAGGTGACCGTCGAACAGGAAAGGGGGGGGTCCCTGTGAGATTGTCTCTGCAACCATGTTTATACATACACACTATAGAGTATAGACACACACTATTTAATATTTATATATGTATATATGTATATATGTGTATGTATGTATATACACACATTACAATATTAAAATGATATTCTTTGTTCTTGAACTTCTACCACCATGTCGGTTACCCATGTTTGTAAGGGAGTTTTTGGGATTGCTTGTTTAAAATAATTTATGTTTTTTTTTTAAAATGCTTATTAATTTATGTGGTATTAAATTGGAGTAAAATAAAACAGAGTTAAAATTGTAAACTGGTAATAAGCAGTTTTTCATAAGTCATGAATGATTAACTTCTTAAAAACAGCTTATTACCGGTTTAGCACCGGTATAAGCATTTTTTTCTTCTTATCCAAACACCAGAAAACAGCTTATCACCGATGACAGACTGAAATAAGTTAAAAGGTAGCTTTTATAAGCAATCCCAAACACCCCCTAAGTCTTGGACGAGATGTACAAAAAGACGTTTAATAAGTATGATAAAAAAATCTTTAATGTTATTGTTATAATCATTAGAAATAATATTGAAGTCAAGAAATAATAAGAATTAATATAAAAATGTTTAATAGAATATTACTAGACGCAAAATCAATGAATACTTATTTTTAAATTAATACTATTACCATATCAATTTTACATAGCATTGTCAATCTGTTCCACCATAAAAAAAAGCATCATATCATATATCTTTAATATATAGATTGACATCATTTGGGACCATAATGATATCATTTGGGGTCACAATGTTGATTATTCAGAATAACACTCTATGTAAATTAATATAAATTAGTTGACTTTCTATCTCAGCTCAAGTTAATGTTTTTCATTACCATTTTAAACTTTTAGGATTAAAACAAATTTTTCATTACCATTTTAAACTTTTTTATGATTAAAACAAATTTTTTGAGAACCACCAATCTTGGAACAAAAAATCCATGTTAGTTATAACTTAAGATCTTACTTTTGTTTTAGAGATAAGAAAAATGATTAAGACTAATGCATTCAATATTAGATAAAAATAAGTCAATAACGTATGAAAAACCGAAGGTGGTTTTGAAACCTTCAATATAGATATAAGTTAGAACGTCTCATATGGTTGGTAATTTTTTCTCCAAATGCAAGAGTTTTCTTAATTAATGACAAAATATCTACTATATTCTAAAGCAAAAATAGGATTCATACGAATGAAATAATAAAAAAAAGTCAGTGGGAAATAAACGATGGAGAATATATCAAAGTTTTAAGACAAGTAGTTTTAAACTTTCGTATTAGATAAAAAAAAACTTACAGAAGCACTAAGCATATAAAATGAACGGCTAATTAACATTTTTCATATTTTTTTTTCCAATATAATCAATTAACACATGTTTGGGTCTTTAATATAATATAATTTTTATTTGGGTCCTATTAGATACTGGATTTTTTTTCATTTTTTATTTACTTAATTTTTTTTTTTGAAAACTACTATACTATTAGATACCGGATATTTTTCCTTTTTCATTTACTTAATTTTTTTTTTGAAAACTACTATATACATTATATTTTTGGACCCCTATTTCTTGTGGCCCCTGGACGTATACCTGACGCCCACATTTCCCTAGGAACGGTCTTCTCTGCCACCAGTTGGGTGGTTTTAGAAGAGGATCATCATGACGGTGGTAAAAGGCATTGGTTGTTGGATGATGGTTGCTATTGATATTGGTTATGGGTTTAGGGCAGGCTATTCACCATTTGCAAGTCACGACGGAGGAGATGGAGTCGACGATGGTGTATAGAGTGGATCGAGTTGACGATGTAGCACATCGACGAAGGTGAGGTGTTGGTTGTAATTTTATTTTCAACACACAGGGACAAGGGTGTTGTGTGTGTGTAGGAGATGAGGGAAGAAGAGGAAAGGGTCACCGGAAGGGAGCAAGAGGGGAAGGGTTTTGGGAATTTGGGGTGGGGAATATTTCGCCTCAAAAAATGACCGATATATATATATACGTTTCAAATGCAACTCATCACATTTGTACAACCAATACAACTCAATCAATTGAGATATTTATGGAAATAATAAGTGTTCATTTATTATGATTTGAATATTTATGAAAGATAACTATGACTTACTAATCGTGCTCAATACTTTATATTAGGAAACAATCAAAACTTTTATAAAATCACATGTTCATCAAATTAAATGGATGATTGAGATTGAATTGTATTGGTTGTACAAATGTAAAGGATTGCATAATAACTCAACTCTCTCTCTATATTATGTATATATAGACAAATATATATATCATATATGATTTTTCTTAAAAGATATTTAAAAAATAGGTAAAAATACTAAACCGTCCCTCACTCTAACAAAGATTGTTAAAAAAGTTAGTAACTAAGAACCACTTTCAAAGAAAAATGAGAACCACGACGACGATTTCTAGACTTGTCAAAGTTCAAGTTCCACTTTCAAAGATATCACTGAACTTTAGGGACCAATATTAGAGTTTACTCTAAATATAATCAGCAAAATAGTTGTCACTCTCACTTTATCAGGTAAGACTTTCGACTTGTTATCGTTCTTACCGATATAAGTTGTTTATCCAAACACTTAAAAATGTTTATTACCGATGCTACATCGAAATAAGTTAATAAGTTGTTTTTATAAGCAATCCCGAACACCCCCTAATTGTCTTATGATATATGTTTATTTATTTCGTTCTTATTATTCTTTGTTTCTTCTTCCTCGAACTTTTTCTAATAGGGATTTTACAGAAACAATAATTTACACGATTTACAAACTAATAACAATAATTTCGATTACAAAAATTTATTGGTTTATAAATCTTGAAAAATTATCTAACTTATTATCTCGATCCAAATTAAAAATTATAATCTTCAAAAATCTACTTCAAAATTATTGCCATAACGTGTCATATTTTGCTTTTTGATGCTTTGTAACCGTAGAAATAGGGATGGACCTGATATAGTCACAAGTTTATTTTTTTCAATATCATGTACCAATCATCATAATTGGTAAATAAAATCTTATACCATATACTAACTAACTGTACTAAGTATCAATTTTTTGTGGTTGGTATATGTTATTGGTTTTGTACCAACTTCATGTTAATATATAAAAACTTGTCATTTTTTATATAATTTTTTAGGCACATTTTGAGTTTACACGTAATACATTTGATGTTTATGGTTTTAAATTACAAAAAGGACAAGTAAACATTCAAGTGTTCAAACAACATAATAAAAGTTATACTACTGATTAATATTGGGAAAATTGCATCAAAATAGAACCAATTTTTCACATGATTCCTATTTTGGGGAACCAACTTTCAAAATCGTCATTTAGGGGTCTCTATCAAACTTTTTGTTTATTTAATGGGATGGTTGACCTGTTAATGCTGACATCATCTAGATTTTTTGCCAACAAAGATATTCCACATTATATTAATTTTTTATTTTAAAACTAATATTTCACGTCATATTTAAAATTGCAAAAATAATTATAGAAAAATAACTAAAATTCGTCTTTTTTCTAAAATTTAATGCAATAAAATCTATTTTTCATTTCCAAACTCGTTTTTTTTTTTTAAATTCAGATATCGAATTGAAGATTTTTTCAAAAAAAATTCAAATTACCATAATAAAAATTGTTTTTTTTTACTAATGCAATAAAAAATCAATTTAATAGAAAAAAATTAATTGATGCAATAAAAAATAAATATTAGATATCACATTCAAGATTTTTATATCTAATCAATCTGTATCAATATTAAAGTTTAAATCAAATTTGGCAAATCAAACCAAAAGTTTGATAGAGACTCTTATATTACTTGTTACCTGTTCAACAGGTCAACCACACCCTTAAATAAACAAAAAGTTTGATAGAGACCTTTAAATGATGATTTTAAAAGTTGGTTCCCCAAAATATGAATCAGGTGAAAGTTGGTTTTATTTTTGGTGCAATTTTCCCATTAATATTTGATATATAAAAAATAATAATTTATTAAAAAAACAGTACCCGAAGGTTCACAAGCGGTTGAGTATTTATTCCAGAAGGGCTCATCCGATCTAATCGTACCACATAATCTTTTAAAAAGCGTTCTAAGTGAGTTACTTCAACTCCATACTTTCATAAGTCACTCAGTACCATAATACACACGAGTTTCAATATTACGTACCAACTGAGTTTTGCATACTTGATACAGTACGATCAATTGAATTTTTATGGTTGGTCATATGTTGATTGTAGAAATTTATCATCTCCAATAGAAAAAATGGAGATTTGTTCTCTGTATAGTCCAACAAAATCTCAATAATGTTCTTTAAAATAAAGAAAACGAAAAAACTTCGGGTTCAGATAATTATTTTATTTAGCTTCACTTATGAGATTGAATCATTATTATTTTTTATTTATAAAATTTAAAAAAAGTGTATTAAAATAATAAAACTAAATAATATTATAATAATATAATTTATGTTAAAATATATAAAATAAGGAATTTGTTAAAGTTAAAGGAATTTTTTTATAACGATTTTAATTTTTAATTCCCTCATGTTAAAATTATAAATAATCGGAGAAAAGATCCAACCACTATCTTCTTGACACGTGTTTGTTCTCAGTAACCAAGTGTTAGAATTTAGCAGTTGCACTCTCTTCTGTGAATAAAATAAAAAAGAAAAAGGGGCATTCCGAGAATTGAACTCGGGACCTCTCGCACCCTAAGCGAGAATCATACCACTAGACCAAATGCCCACTTCGCTTTTTCTCTTTATTTTTAGGTACTTATTTGCGCCTTTCTCCTTTTTAAATGTATATTGGACTTGAAAAATATCAAAAAATGGGCTTAAACACAAATTTTGAATTGTTTTGTAAACCTCTAGAAAGTATTTACATATTTATGTAAAATAAAATTGTTTATAGAAATCGAAGATAGATTGAAACATGCACGCAATATCCTAAGATTGAAATTTCTTCGATATAAGACATCAGTTTCCTAATTTCCGTTGTACAAGCAAAGTCGCACAGTTGTCCAAAGCCCACCATGATCACTGACATAACAAACGCAAAGTAGTTAAATCATTCAATCAAAGCTCGTAATTATTTAGAAAGCGAGTTTTATTTCCATTTTGCCATCCATGTGTGATAAAGTTCCAAGGCTAAACCACAAGGGTGGTGTCTGATTGGTTTGCGCTTGGCTACAAAGTTCAAAAGTACCAGGAGGTCCCAAGTTCAAATCCAAGGAGGAAAAAAAAATCCTCTTGTGGCCATTGATGTTCAAATGTGGTGACTCCGAACTATCTGCAAAGCAGGTGGTCGCCCTGGGATTAGTTGGTTTCTAATATAGTATAAATTAAGTCTATGATTTCTAAGTATTCCGTTAGATAGAATTTTATGCATAATTTGATATCACAAATTAATAACAAGCAACCTAATAACTGTAACACCCTACTTTTTATATTAGCAAATCTACAAAACTCCCAGCATGACCTATTCATAAATTCGTCATTTGCCTATTTTATATCCCGTAAATTAAATTTACATATACATTAAACAAATCCTAAAAACCGAAAGTGTGCATTAGCATAGTGTATATTAACTATTATTTACACACATACACCAAATGTACTGATATTAAATCTATCGTATACTATTTTGAACTAATCTTCGGTCCCAAGCGATAGTCAAAGACATTGTATCAACCAATAATATTACCTATTAATGGTTACACCGTCAATAATGCCCTCTGATCTTGATCCTGGGATACACGTTGAATCAACCACATTTCATAACGGTCATTTAAGTAATGCATTTTTCAACTCCATATTCAAGCATAAGCGAAATGACCAGTTATGTAAAATACATACATTTGACGTGTACCCAGTATTAAGAATACATGAACTCACCTCTGTTAAATTAAGTTAATACTAGTTTTCAACCAACTTGTACGTTCTTCTTGCAACCTATACAACCATTATGTGATCATCAAATCAGCATAACCACTCTAAACCAAGTATTTAGACATCTGTTTTCCTTTTCCAACCCATTAAGAACCATTCCAAATGGATTTAAGACCAAATTTATGCAAAGATTTGAAGATTGATTATAGATTCCCGTCCTAAAACAGACACTAGCTCTGTTAACTCGATTTTTGAGCTACCTATAGCCCAAGTTAGCCCATCCTCGAACAAATCGATTATAGAAGACATCCTAACGTTTCCAGAAAGCTATTATATGCTTGAATAAAAAACACGAGTGATTTATTACGATTTTTACAACTTCCAGCAACAATGAAGACATCAATTTCGACCAAATCACTTTATGATTTATGTTATACTTTCGAAACTCATCTCCACACATATTTAACCTACTTCAACCTATGTGATTCCAACACTGTACTCCCAATTAAAGAATTCATTAGTTAGGCTTTACCCAAGTTTATATCAAAACGTCATGTATGAACTTAAGGTATCCGTAAAACTTGTTTTTGACATAAAGTTTGTTCATAACCCAACTTACCATCAAATACTCAATTTCTCAATAACAAACTATTATCGAAGTGAAGTTTTCAAACATACTTATTGAACTTTTATAGACATGTTTTTAGAACGTTCACACATCAAAATCCTTCATGAATTCCAAAGAACCCATAAAACTTCATCTTTTAGTTGAACCGGACTAGAACAAACCTATAAGTTTGAAAATCCTTCAAAATACTTATGAATTATTTGTTTGATCATTGAGACACTTTTATCACCTTTCATAACTAAGGGGTTGTTTAGCAGTTGCTGAATGGTTTGATGCAGAATGATTAAGTGGTCAGAATGATTAAGAGGCTCTCGTAATATAATGCAAAATGAAATATAATTATCTGGTAATTATTTTCAACGAAATTAGGGCTCTGAATGGTCAAGGGAGACTCATGGTACAAAATCATTCAGGGGGTTTTAGAACCATTAAAAGGTAAACCTTTTTTTGCCAAACAAGATTTACCTCTTAACGATTCAAAGATTAGCCTCTTAATGAAACTATTAAGAGGTAAACAAACAATCTCTAATTCCATTTAGTTTCAACCTTTAATTTCACATAAAACTATCCAATTTGAATTTATAACAAAACAGTTTGACTTTTTAGAAATAAGTCCACTGTTTTACACGCAAACTTGATTCTCTTTTCAAAAGCATGTTTGGATTAAATATTTCAAACTTAAATACATCTCAATATCATCTTGAAAATTAAGTAATTTGACTTTAATCAACTGTACAGAATGCTTAAAACGTTGTTTTTAAGAGTTCAATCCAAATGATTTATAATATAGTATAGATAGCAATGGCTGCAAAAAAGAAAGGAAAAAAAAGGACATCAAGATTTAATTATTGAATTTCCATAAACATTAATAATGGTTTTCTTTGTTTTTTGTTTAGGAGTCATTTGTCAAACATATAAGTGTTTATTGGTAAGAGTTATCATTCACTTATCTTATCTGGCAACATTCTCAGCATTCGAAATGGATTTTTGTAAGCGTCTTTTACATGAGAAGCGCTTATGGGTAAGAGTCTTCCACCTCATTTACCAGGTACGATTGTTAGTCCTTGCTATAGTTCTTACTGGGTAAGAGTCTTCTATCTCACTTAACGAGTAAGATTGTTAGTTCTTACTATGTCTTTTACCGAATAAGATTTTCAGCCCTTTCCATACATGCTTACCACTAAAGTAACTGATACCCATTAAACATTTATCCAATAAAAAATTGGTACACGGTCGTTAATTGTGAGCATCAAATCGAATTAATATGTATGTTTATTGTCATACAACCACAATTGTTTTTTTATCCCATGCAATATTCGTAAAGTGAAAATAATTACAATATTATATTTATTCTAATTATTTTTAAATTGACTATCTATACTATCTTATAAAGCAAATTTAATAAAAGTCTTAAAGTTTTAAAATACTAAATGACCAAGATACCATTTATATTTATACTATCTTATAAAGCAAATTTAACAAAAGTCTTAAAATACTAAATGACCAAGATACCATTTATATCACTTTTTCACTTCCTCCTCTCCTCACATACACTCACCCTTTCACACCCTCTCACATACGATTTTTTTTTTAAATTACACTTTATACCCTTATAATTAGTTAATTAATTTACTTTATGTCATTTACTTTTAAATGTTTTATTTTAAACATTTATCAAATTAATATACATAATCGTGTATCAATTAAAACATGTTTAAAAAATACATTTTTATTTTGATAAGTTACACCATTATAATCGTTTCGTTAATACCTTCGAAATGAGTCCAATATTGAATAGTTTTTGACTTAATTATATTATTATATATTATATATACTGTGAAAAAATATTTTTAATATTTACGATTTATACTTTTATAGTTATTTATTTATATATATACTATATATTTTGGGGTTAGGCTGTTCAAATTGCACTATATAATATGTTCTGAATTAATATGTTCTTGGGTTTTTTTGAAATATATATATATATATACATGTATTAATTCAACCTTAATCTGAGTTTCTGGACAAGAAAGAGGGTGTGCAGTTGAAATTTCATTTTAAAACCCATTTTTTGGGTTTTTTCATGGCTTATGATCTGTCAAATTTGTAGTTTTCTTTATTGATTTTGAGTGTTTATCTTAAAACTCAAATTTCTTGGTTATTTGCTCTTGGTGTAAATCGAACACATTTGTGGAGTCGTTTAAATATGTTGGATTTTAAATTTATTGGATTTTAAACTGTCATACAATTCTTTTCATCGATAGTCTGTAATTGGAACCATTACTCTTATTTATTCAAATTGTATTAATATGTAAAGACCAAGTGTAACTTATATCATCGTTAAATCTTATCTTATAAAACCAGTGGAACTTTGAAATTGTTAAAATTCATGGCTCCCGTCACATTGCGCGTGTATACAACTAGTATATATTATTAATTATTATTGCAAACAAGCTGATTCTATTGTCGTTGACTTGGGATTAACATTAATTTTTTATATTGGTTAATTAATAATTTAGATTTTTAATATATGAATAAATAAGGGTAAAATGCACAAAATAACAATCTACTTTTATTTTAAAGTCGAATTCAAAGAAAAAGATGAAGACAAACATCATTTTAAAGCCTTGGTTTTCTTTGGTGTGACCCTACATGTTTCTTCTTGTAAAAATATAAAACATTGTTTTAATCGTTTATATTCTTTTATAATTCTTATTTTTAATGCATCAATAATTGTGAGTTCGTACTGGATTTAAACGTCGTTAACACTTAAAATCATGTGATAATAATTGATATCTTATGCACTCATAATCTTATGTTATACTGAAATTCAACAATTTCATCATGTAAATTAATATGCAATCATTTTCTTCATACGTCATAATACCGAAACACAAAAATCAACTAAAGTCAAAAACAAAGAAAAAGAGATACGAAAATAAACACATCTTTTAATTTTCATGTACAAATCGTTTATATCGTTTAAATTTTATTTTTTCACTATTTATTTCCAATTCCACATTTATTATGAAATAAAAAATAATACCCAAATTAAAAATGATAAACAACTAATCAAGATTCATGTATTTGAATGTGATGTAACTTTTGGATGATGTTGTTTCCATGGGAGGCATTGTAGCTTGGAACAAGATCCTTCCCATATGCTTTTGCAATCTTCATCACTTGATGCTCCATCACAACACTTGCACTCCACTCCAAGTGTACCAAACACCTTTGTATACTCTACACATTTACATACATACATCATTACGTATACACACAGTTTATTACCATTAACAAAATCAAATAATAAAGTTCCGATTTTTATCAGTATGAGATGAAATTTCGAGATTTGGGTGTTTTTTCAGCTTGAATGCTCATGATCCTGAAACACATCAGTTTCTTTTCTTGCAAACAACCCGATGCTTTTGACATTTGATGCACTCAAATGCATATCATGTGGGGTGTTTTACAAATTCGGTTGTACACAAACAGTAATCAGGTTATCAGAAGCAAATGTTCAAGACATATTTAACCATATCAATACTCGTTTTGACATGGGTGTTTTTTCGATTTTGATTGTATATAAACACGAATCCTACAGTAAGAAAACTTACTTTGAGAATAATGAATATCTGATCGAAAGCCAAAATCTCTTATGCAAGTGGATGAACCAAAGATGGTGAAAAGCAAGAACAAGATCCCAAGATTCTTTAGGTTATGCATACTCTTTTATTTGAACAAGAACTAGTGATGAATTTATGTTTGATAGTATGGTCTTGATTAGAAAATATCAAGCTTTGCATTAAATTGAGGTGGTGGGTTCATGTATTTAAATTCCAATGGGTTCATGCTAGAAACATAGGGTCAATGATGTGCCACGTATCCATAGGTCTATCGTTTGCTCTTAGGGTGTTGACCCGATCAAAGTTTTTAGAAGTGGGTCTCACATGAACAAAAGCTGATAAAAAAATGTCTGCCCCGTATTTACGTCTGATTCTATATTTATCTTTATTATATTATAAAAATTTTTATTATTTAAAATTTAAGATTACAAGTAAATAATGTATAAGTACAACTTATTAAAGATCCATACTTGAATTCGTGTAACTAACTATAGATAAACATAATCAAATATCGGATAAATATTTTATTTTAAATATAAAAAATAAAAAATACAATTACGATAATCATTGTGTTCTAACAGAATACTTAATTATTATCTTTATAAAAAGTTATATTATTAAATCAAAAATAAATTACTTTCTTATTAAACCTAAGTTAATTTATAATAAAAGTTGTCTGCGTCAATGATTTAGCATAACATGTGATGGTCTTGATGGATTATAGTATCATATCAACAACAACCTTATCACATATGATAATACTTGTGAGGGGGCTTAGTGGTGTAAGGGCGACTTGTCCCGCAACCAAGATCACATCGAAAATTGTCCGCGTCTCTGATTTAGTATCACATGTGAATCATATATGATGGAATAATAGTATCACATGTAACTGTCTATCGTAAAAGGGTTTTCTCACGTTCTCGTAAAATAAATGTGTTCTCGTTTGAACCCTTCCTTATATATATATATATATATATATATATATATGGTTGGGTTCACGTGAGACCAAATGTTTTTCGTTGGAACCGTAAGACCAATTTATGTTCATTGATCAATTTTATAAGCTAATGATCTATGGTCTAAAGTTGCACGGTTGCAATTTTTGTGATTATTGAGAAGTCTCGTGGCAATTTTGTGATTATGAATGTTCAGATTGTAGATCTAATACAAAGGGTTGAGAATTGGTCTTACGGGTCTCACGAAAAACACTTGGTTTCACATGATCCCAAGTCTGTCTGTCTGTTTGTATGTATGTATATGTCGATTGTTTCCTAATCTAAGAGTTGATCATAATAATAAACCTTGGTCAACTAACATAATATACTTCAATTTTTTCCTAATCCAAGGTGGCTTTTGGTAGCAGAGTGTTTTTGGATAGAATGTAATCTGTTAAAAGAATTTGACTTTGAATGAATTGCAATGGAATATTGTCAGGTTTGACCACCTGTTTGTTTGACGTACATTGGAATGGAATATGTAAGGAATTGAAATCTGTCTGTTTGTTTCACATAATATAGAATTGGAATCGGAATGAAGTATTGGTAAATGACCAAAATGCCTTTTTTGAGAAGTTTATTTTTTTAATGTAAAATTGGAATTGGAATGAAGTATTGGTAAATGACCAAAATGTCTTTTTTTTGAAAAGTTTATTTTTGTAAAACTAAAAACACTTTCATAAAATAATTATTTAATATGTAAAACAATATAAAATACATAACCCAAATATAAACATGAGCTAAACAACGTTACTAAATCAATGGTGGTCGGTGATGGTTAAGATTGGTGGTGGTCCACAGTGGTTCAAATCAGTGGTGATCCCCAGTGATTCATATCAGTGGTGATCCCCAGTGATTCAAATCAGTGGTGATCCTCAGTGAATTCGCCTAAGCACTTCTTACATTAAAACTATCACAAAACATCTATATATACAATACAAAACACACAAGCTTAAAGCTTAAAGCTTGGATACCTAACATAATGTGTTTTACTTGATATTTATCAAATGTGTTGAGTATTTGATGAATTTTGCATATCTAGTAAATTTGGGTTAATAAATATTGTAAAATGTCTATACCTATGTTGTTGGACATTTTGATAAATAAATCACAAGTAGGTTCTTTTAATGATTTATCCTACAAATGAAGATTATTTGGCGATAATGTATATGTAGTGTATTTGGTTTGGAAAATGCATATTGATATGTTATGGGACATTTTGGAAATATAAATGGTATGATTTCGGTTGAAAAATGGTATGATTTCAATTGAAAAATGGTTTGTCCCAACCAATGATGAGTTTTTAAGTTAATCATGTCTTTAGAACATGTGTTTGGGTTCTTGGACATTGAGAGCATGTGTTTGGATAAACATTGGTTAAATACGTTTTTATTGATGACTTTTATTTAGTAGTCAATTGAGTTGTTGAGCTTTTGGATCGGTTTAACTCAGATGAGTCTTGGGGACATTCGTCCAATTTATTTTCTCTATTTTGAGCTTTGGAGTTATATGCAGTTATAGCATATTTATTTGATTACATGCTTTGAGTGTGTGGTCATTCATTTGGGGTCATGTAATTTAGACTGTAACGCAATGTGTCCATAGACATAGAAGTTAGTCTTTGTTGATTTAAAATGGGACGATCGTTCCCACGTTGTGACCAAGAATAGGCATTGGGTCATTGTGGGCCTTATAATGCAGGTTCTTGAAGTCGAACATCTGCCATCGACCCCATGGTGTAATTCTTGAGTCAATTTAATGGGATGGTTATTCTCGTATGGGGCCGTTTACCAAACGCTTACTCGGGTAAGTGAACACCAAGTTATTTTACCTTACTGGATGAATATGATAAGGATTAATAATCTTACCCGGTAAGAGTGAGACAAGGACCAAGAGTCTTAGCCGGTAAGTGAAAGCGACGACTCTTACCATGGTAAGCGCTTACCGGGTAAATTGTTGCATATGATATTGTTTTGGTGGACTAAAATCTTATCTTGTAAGTAAATGATAGTGTTAAATTTACCGGTAAGCACTTACCGGGTAAGTGTTTGGTAAACAGCCACTAAATATTTCTAGAAATTATAGTTTAAATAACATCTTTTCAATTTTACCATTTATATAGATAAAAACCGTTTGAATTCACTAGTCGTTAACCTTAACCTTTTCTTTGTCGGCATGTGCATCGGGTTCTTTGAGAATGGTAATAGCGATACATTGGTGTGATGAGTGCTAGTTAAATGGTTGAGAAGTAATTAGCAAATTGGAGACGTCTTCCGCATTTGGAGATAACGACTTTATTGTGTGTGTTTTTTTTATTAACCTGGATATCCAACCCGCTATGCGAGCCGACTAATCCCAGGGCCTACTTTGCAGATAGCCCGGAATCAGCGCATTTGAACCTCCGTGGCCACAAAGGGATTTTTATTCCTTCTTGGATTTGAACTTGGGACGTCCAGATACTTTTGATCTTTAGAACCAAGCTCAAACCAATCAGGCATCAGTCTTGTGGTTGACTTTATTGTGTTTTAGTATCACCCCACCTTAACTTAGTTTACGTTTACCAGTTGTTGATGTTTAATTTTAGTTTTAGTATTCAAGGTAATTCATGTATTTGATAATAGAATGGTATTTATCCTTTATTTGATGTATAATTAAAAAATTTAAATTAGTCGTTATTTCCAAATTTAAAAATGTTATATTAAATAAATCAACTCCAGAGAGAGCCCGAGAAAGATTATTTGAATCATAATCTATCGTATCAGAGGCTTCAATGGTCCCACGAGGAAAATGAATGTGTGAACGGTCACCTTTCATAATATAATTCTAGAAAATTTAACTACAAGTCAAATTTCCATTCCTTTCATGATTCAATTTCACACATGATCATAACACAAAACGCACGTGGCTTACCAATGAACGTAAAAATAGGTTCCAATGCCAACAATTGGTCAAGTGAATTTCTAGATTCAACAAAAACTGAAAATCATTTTTTTATTAACCTGGATATTTAATCTGCTATGCGAGCCATCTAATCTTAGAACGACCACCTGCTTTGCAGGTAATCTGGAGTCAACGTATTTGAACCTCCGTAGCCACAAGGGGATTTTTATTTCTTTTTGGATTTGAACCTGAGACCTTCAGACACTTTTGACCTTTGAAGTCAAGTTCAAACCAATCAAACACCACCCTTATGGTTGAAAATCATTTTTTAGATATAAAGTATGTCAATTTTGAAAAAAATCTTTAATATTTACCGTATTTAAACCGTTTTTTTTTTCTTTCTTTACTGTATTTATAGTATCCAAATAATCCCCATGTCAAGTAATGTGTACGATTACCTCTCGTGCATATTTGTTTTCTCTCAAGATAAGTAGTCTAATTTCATAAAAGAAATTCAATAGAAAACGAAATTTCCAACGAAATTGTGGAAAACGTATATTACAATTCATTCCGTTTCTAGACGTTTTACGAAATTCAAAATTCCTTTGCATTATCTTAAAACTTTCTTCCAAAGTACTTCGATTTATTCCAGATTCTTTATAAGACCAACATAATATAAAACAAAGTATTCTTTCTAGTCATTCTACTCCGTGTTTCAAGATGCATACTCAGTGTAAATATTTGTAACATACTTTCAAACTTTCATATTTTAAAATTCAAAATTTCCCCGTTGGTTATTTTAAAATTTTGTTACAAAGTACTTATATTTTATTACAAATTCCTTATGGTAGTGTTTGGTACGCAGACTGGATGGGACAGGACGGGATGGTACAGGACGGGACATGACTAATTGTCTGTCCTATGTTTGGTACGACTAGGACAGGACGGGACAAAACTATTAAAATGACCATATTACCCCTAAATGTTGTTCAATGTTATTTTATATCATATAATAATTGTAAAATTACAACAAATCAATCAAAATATTGTCATTTTAACTTTAGTCCCATGTTGTTCCACTTTTTTTGGTGGAACAAAAAAAATCAAGATTTGTCTCATTAAAATTAAAAATAGTCCCACATTGTCCCATGTTTTTTTTTGTTCATGGCATGCCAAACATGATACTATTTTTTTTGTCTCGTCCTGTCCCATGTAGTCTGCATACCAAACGCACCCTATAAGACCAATATCTATACTATATTATAAAACATTTGACAAAAACTCTTAAAAACCATTTTTTATGCTTGAAGTACTGTTTATTAATGCATATTACTTAAAATTCAAGATTACAAGTAAATTGTGCATAAGTACAACTTATTAAATCTCTATATTTGAATTTGTGTAACTAACTGCAGATAAACTTAATCAAATAGAGGATAAACATCTCATTTTAAAGTATAAAAAATCTAAAATATAATTAGGATAATTATTGAGTTCTAACAAAATACTTAATGATTATCTTTATAAAAAAATATTATTAAACCTAAATTAAATTACTTCGTTACGTTAAATTAAATTATAATAAAAAATTTGAATTAAAAAATATATACAAACAAGAATTTTTACATAGTTAATTTGATACTAATATAGATATATTTATTACAAATTTATATGATATTTTCAAATTTATATTTTATTCAAAACTAAAAATATTTTCGTTTTCTCAAAACCACATAAAATCGTATTTATATCGACATGGATAAAAATAAAATAAAACGAAACATTAGAATGGAAATGTGTCTCGATGCACTGCACGAATACCTTTATAGTAATATAAAATAAAGTGTTTTTTCTGCTCATTCTACTCTGTGTTTCAAAATGCGTACTCAATATAATATATATGTAACAGAACAGACCTTCAAACTTTCCTATTTTGTACCCATTTACATATTAAATTGGTTTTCAAGTTTAAATATCTTGAGTATTTAACAAATAGAAAAAGATTGAAAGTTTGTTACATTAATTGGAGATAAAATTGTTCAAATAAATAAAAATATAACCAAACTCTGTTACATTTATATGCATTTTGCTATAAATTAAAAATTTTATTTTTAAACTAATTTAATAAGTTATAAATTGGTGACATTAGAGAGTCATTACACATTAATTGTTAAAAAAGTAAACTATAAATTTGTTCCCAAAAATTTTCGAAAATAACACTTGTCGTCCCTGTAGTTTTGAATCTATAAGACGACCATCGTGGTTTTTAAAAGCGTTCGGATTTGATCTCTTTCATTAACGGTCGTAAAAAATTTCATTAAATGAGAGACATTTTCGTTTTTTTATGGTTTTTTTTATAAAAAACAAAAAAACAATAAAAAAACCAATCAAAAACCACATGAACCAAAATCGATTTTGATTGGGTAAAAATAAAAAAAATGAATAAAATGACGGTATCTTTCTCAACTTCTCTTCCTCACATGTTGATGAACTTGAACGCCAAACCATGGTTTGTCAACAGAAACGAAGTCGAAAACCATATATGTTTAGGATTTTGAAGTCGAAATCCTAATAAGTTTAAGATTTGAAGTTGAATATGGATATGAGGTTTGAGTGAAATCGAAATTCGTATTTGTGTAAGGTTTCAAAGCTTTATGAACTTGAAGGCCAACTACTACTTCGTCCCCTCCCCTTCCGGATAACCAGGCCCCTGCACCCTCTAGTTTTCCCCCTTTCGTACCACTACAATAGGGATTCAAATCAGGTTTGGGGGTTTGGTTCACAAATTTCATATATGGGTTTTAAGGGATTCCGATTCAAAGATGTTATATTTAGGTTCGAGGGGTTTGGATTTTTTAATTTCAGGTTTAAAAGATTTCAAATTTAGATTTAATTTGGTTTTTGATCTGATATAAGTCATGTATCACACAAGTTGGATTGTGTGTGTGACTGAGACCTGTGTGTTTTTTTTAGTTGGAGAAGACGACTGGAGCAGCCTGAGAAGACGACTGGAGCAGCCTGAGAAGACGACTGAAGCAGTCGGATTAGATGATCGGACCAACCAGGGATTGGGATGGTGATCGGAGCATTTTTAATGTATGTTTTTTCCTTCTGTTGCTTTACCTTATACATTTTTCAGAGGTATTAAGTGATAAATTTACCATTTAAAATTTCAGAGAATTTCAGAGGTATTCAGCTCTTATTTGAAAGGAAAAAAAACAAATGTTCTTAATACCAAAAACGTCTGCCCGAATCAGACTTCAGAGGTATTAAGAGCTTAATACCAAAAAATAAACAAAACAAGAGATGGGCTTCTCACCCTTCTCGACTCTATTACGTTGCAACTTGCAAGCAGCCATAGATGGCTTCACAGGCGACCAAAGTCGCACTCCTTTCCGCCTCAGACACTGTGATCGACATGCGGCTAAACCTGCCGCTAAACTCCTGGCAGTTGAATCTGAGGGACCAGACCTGGGTTTATCGATGATCAGTGGTTTCTTCCATGGGCTCATTTAAAAAGGCTTTCGGTAACTGCTATTAGGAGGGAGACGACGGCTGGAACAAAAATTGGAAAAAACAAGGTTCCATTGGGAGCAATTTCTTCATCAACTCTACCTCACTTTTGGTAACTTCTTCCCAATTTGTAGTTGTAAACCTAACTTCCATTCTAACAGTTGTTAAGCTTTAGGTTTTGATGTATTTCCATTTGAGATTCCTATGTAAGATGCTGTGAACAAGTTTATTTGTTTGATTTCTATATAAATGTCATTTTCATCTGAGTTATCGACTAACTTGATCAATTAGTTGATGTTAATAGCTACTTAGAAACCTAAGATACATAATTGTCTTAGGGTTTTGATAAAGTAGCAATCCAATCCACTTGATTTCAGTAAGGTTTTCGAATTGGGTTCTTGAAATCTCACAATCAAAGCTCTAGTAAGTCGAGCTCATGAGCTTATTGCTTTGGATTGGTATTTTCCTCACTCAATAAAGCTAAACACACCTAGGAATTTGAGAGCTTATTCAAATTCTCATTTACGGTTAAGATTTAACTAAAGAGCTTATTTCGGTTAATGTTTATTTTAGGGAAATTTGAGGTTCTCAGAGTTCGTTGATAACCATCGCCGGTTTGGGCTTGTTTACCATTTTGCACCATTAGAAATCGATGATAGTGTTTTGCATCATTACTTGCAGCGGGCATTAGAAATCGATGATAGTGTTTTGCATCATTACTTGCAGCGG
>NC_037540.1:12204278-12221602 GCF_001531365.2 Cynara cardunculus var. scolymus | reverse complement strand
CATTAGAAATCGATGATAGTGTTTTGCATCATTACTTGCAGCGGGCATTAGAAATCGATGATAGTGTTTTGCATCATTACTTGCAGCGGACTATTGTTGGGTTTTTATTTCATTGTTTCTAATTGCATGTTTAGTGCAGTTAATCAAATCCAAACCGCCTCCTTTTACTAATAGTAGAAGTTTGATCAAGCCAAGTGGATTCGACCTGACATACCACTATTACAATCTTTATTGTGGTTTAGGACAGTTAGTAACTATTGTTTGTCGGTCTCGACAACTGTCGGTCGTTATTGCAAGATGGTCTTATAAACCTTACTTTTTATATCAGGATGTAGGGTAATAGCATATAATAGACATGATTCAGTGACGAAAATTAGGGTGAAGATAGGAAAACAGTCATAGCAATTGTCCCTCTTTGAATATTGGAGTTAATAAAAATGGTTAAAATTTTAATATAATTTATAAAGGGAAAAGTCTAAAAAAAAACTCTGTTTTGAATGATCAAGTCATTGGACAATTTTTTAAAACAAATAAATACTTGGACATTTCAAAACTTGTTAAATAACTCATTGGACTTTCTAAAACATGTTAGATACTTTCTTATTACCTATACAACTGGTTAACGTGATAAAATAATAATAAAAAAAGTATGAAAAAAGCCAATGGATATTCATATTTTGAACGTTTAAGTCCCTAAACATTTTTTGAACCAAGGGAGTACTTAGATTTACAAAATAAAACAAATATACCAAAAAGTATTTATATTTACAAAAAATACTTACATTTAAAAAAGATTTTTGATAAAAGTTATTTTAATTAAAAATAAAATATATTTTGTCAATGATTTTTCAAACTAAAAAAAATAAAAAAAATTTAAGATTACTGATTAAATTTATTTTAATTGAAAATAAAATATATCATGTATATGATTTTTCAAACTAAAAAAGATTTAAAAAGATTATGATGAAATTTATTTTAAAATCATTTTTTATTTTTTTTTTAATTTAAGAAATCATATATGGAATATATTTTATTTTTAACTAAAAATAAATATAATCAATAAGCCTTTTTAAATCTTTTTTATTTGTTTTAATTTGAAAAATCACAGGCAAAATAGTTTAATTAAAATAAATTTTATCAATAACTTTTTAAATATAAATACTTTTTTGATATATTTGTTTCATTTTATATATGCAATTATTTTTTTTGTTCAAAAAATATATTTAGAAACTTAATAGCTCAAAATATGAGAGTTTATTGGATTTTTTTCCAGATTTTTTTTCATAATTTTACCACATTAATCAGTTTTATAGGTCGTAAAAATGTATCTAACAAATTTTAAAAAGTCCAAGGGGTTATTTAGCAGGTTTTGGAATGTCTAAGAAATTATTTGTTTCAAAAAATTATCCAATGACTTGATCATTACAAACGACATAGTCCATTGGTTTTTTTAGACTTTTCTCAATTATAAATTGATTATTCTTTTTCAAAATAAAATTTATAATGAATTTTTAAATTTTCTTCCATTTCTGTAAATATTTTGGTTACAAATTAATTGACTTATCCTCACATCCATTATCCATATGATAAGAATCCATTGAAATAACTACAGGGACTATTTTGACTAATTTTTGACTTTCAAGGGTGAATCATATCCTTGATTCCACAATTAGTTAAAGTATAGGGGTATATATCGTCATTAAAACATAAGGGGGGGTGCCAATGAAACATTTCGACCTCAAACGATTCCTGGTTTTTCTGATCGTTTGCTTGTGAATTGCCCGTTAAATTTCCCGTTTGTTCGGAATTTCCGTTTCTTCCGGTATGTCCTCTCTCTCCCCTCTCCTTCTCTCTCTACAATCTTCTGCAACTCCTACGGTCTAATCTCTCCATTATTGTATTGTTCTTCATCAGCCATTTCTGCATGGTCAGTTTAGTTTCTTGAATCTTTTATCAGTTTCCCATTAATAAACAGAAAAAGAATCCCGTTCGGTTATTGTGTTTGGGATTCATTCGCACTTTTGAATCTTTCCGACGATCATAAAATGATGGGTTTTGAAACAATAAAAGTGGGTGCAAGTTGGTAGGAGAAATGATCCCGAATTGTTGGTTGTGTACTTCGTTTATCAATTGCTTTTGTCTGGGTTTTTCGGTGTTCTAATCGTCATCTTCTTTTCTGTTCCTTTTTACAGGTTTGTGGAAGGTGTAGAGGGAATTAAGGAATGGCATATAAGGTGGATCACGAGTATGATTACTTATTTAAGATTGTATTAATTGGGGATTCGGGAGTTGGAAAATCTAACATCCTTTCTAGGTTTACCCGTAATGAGTTCCTTCTGGAGTCTAAATCCACCATTGGTGTCGAATTCGCTACAAGGACTCTTCAGGTTGGTTGGTTTTGTCTACAATTTCTTATAGATATTGGTTTTTACGTTGATCATGTTCATATTAGAAATTTTGTTTCTTGAAATTGCATGTCGACATCTGTAAATAGCACATATTTGGTTGTTCTGGAAATTGATTCAGACAGATATAAATGGAGAGTTGGTAATGCCCATAAGGTGTTTGTTAAAATTACCCACAGTAAAATGTTTGGCAAATGAGTGATTTCAACCCAAAAACTTCTCAAAAAGGAAATGTTGCTTTCTGGGACTCGTCAGATATAAGAAATTGTTGTAATTTTCATTGGAAAGACGGTGTATTATAGATTGCATTGTCGGTACAAGCAATAAACTTTGTGAGTGATACAATGCAGGTTGAGGGGAAGACGGTGAAGGCGCAAATATGGGACACGGCCGGTCAAGAGAGGTACCGAGCAATCACGAGTGCTTATTATAGAGGAGCTGTAGGCGCCCTCTTGGTCTACGACATAACAAAGGGGCAAACATTTGAAAATGTGTTACGATGGCTACGAGAGCTAAGGGACCACGCAGACTCCAACATTGTCATCATGTTGGCCGGAAACAAGTCGGATTTGAACCATCTTAGAGTCGTCCAAGAAAGCGATGGTCAAAGGTTAGCAGAGCAAGAAGGGCTATCGTTCCTAGAGACTTCTGCACTCGAAGCACATAATGTCGAAAAGGCATTTCAAATGATTTTATTGGATATATATCATATAGTAAGCAAAAAAGCTTTGGCTGCTCAGGAAGCAGCCAAAGCTTCTGCGGTTCCTAGCCAAGGAACCACTATAAATGTTGTTGATTATGGGAATAAACCCCAAAGGAAAGGATGTTGTTCTAATTAGATGAAAAGAAAAGAGGAAAAACCATGTACTATAATACTATACATGTTTGTTTTCCTTTTCTTTTTTAGGATTAGTGAATAGATTTTGACATGTAGATTATCCAAAAACTATATATATTGTTCATTACACATTTTCTTCAGAATGTCTGTTTGTAGTTGTATATGTTAGTTATTGTTTTCCCCTTGAGATTAGTCACGAGACTAAGCGGTTGTTTGGTTAGTTTTCCATTAAGTACTGTATGGATAAAGCTATCTGTATGGATTGGAAAGTTTTTTGTTTGGGAGGGTTTTTCATATGACTCATTTGATGAGTATTATGAATAAAGTTTCCCTAAAAGCTTACTGAATAAATCGCTTTCTATAATATTAAGCCACCACCAAACACTCGTATACAGTTGTCGAATAAGATGCGAGTCTCATTAAGCTGCTAACGAACAGACCCTAAGACCGGTTACTACATAAGCGGCTAGTAAATGTGACGTAGGACAAGGACCTGTTATAACCGATGGATGGCACCTCTACTCTTAATCTTAAAGAGTTCTCCCACAAAAGAATTGTGTTGTTCTAAGACCACTTCCACAAACACCATTCATTAGGATTCGTTAGAGGTGTTTGCAGTCTGGTATGACGGTTTAAGTCTTTTTTAATAAACCAGTCACCAAGTGGCGGTTTAAGATTTTTCCAATCCATATAGTTTGAAATGAAGCGTCTAAATCGATCTAATCAGACCTCAAAAATGCGATCCAGCCTCACTAGTCTACAGATTGGTTTAGGTCGTTTGGACTGATTATGGGCTTTAAAGTTTAAAATATGAATTACAAATATTAAATCCAAATATATAGCTTAAAATTTCAAATAAAAATCATCAAATCAACCATACTCCATGGTCCACACTTTATACAAGCTCGCAAATTAGTATAAATGCTAAATTAGAAATGTGATGATTGACTTTAAAGAACCCTAAATTGGTAATTGTTTTATTAAATTCTAAGTTGAAGTAAACTGTAAATTTAATAAATGATAATTATATAAAAAGATTAGAATTTAAAAGTCTTATAAGTATTAGCCAATCTGTAAATCTAAAAGTCCAATACTGAAATAAAAGGATATGAGATTGTGAGTCAAAATGTGTTATATATTTTAAAGATTATATAATTATATAAACAACCGGTTCGGTCGGTTTAGACCGCCAAAAAACCACTCAAACCGCAGTCCAGACCACCTGATTTGGCAATTTTCTATGATCCGGTTTGGTTCAGTCAGACCGTTTTCTCCGTTCCATCGGTTTTAACACCCCCAACCATTTGATCTTCATTGGATATCATTTTAATATCAAACAATGATGGGGTCATTAAATTTTATTTTAACAAATAACAGCATATTTGTTTAAGAATATACAGATCAAAAAATTTCATGACAAGTCTCTTTCTGCTAATAGTTTTAGTTTACAATCCCAGAAGTTAAACAATTTCAAAACAGAAAACACCCATATAAATATGACACAAATAAATCTCTTTTTGAGGTTTATTGAAAAGTACTGGACAACAACTCCGCCTTTTTCTTGCACATTTATCTCCAAAATGACCCCATAAAAACTTGGTGTCATTTGATCATTTTGATCCTCAAGAGCTACTCATGCAAAGCAGATGAATTATACAATCTATAATAATAACCATAACTTACAGAGGAAAGCTTCCTGTGAATCGAATGTGATCCAGTGTTCGACGTAAGCCGTATGTATTCACAGCTGCATTTGCAGCTCGAAATCCTCCTCCATATGCTGGTGAAGCATCATGAGTTATCTGATGCATGAAAAATTCACCTAATCTGTTCTCCATTCTTGAAATCCCACCTTTCTTTGATGATGCTGATGATGATGATGTTGATGGCATGTTTTTTAATCCAGGCATGATCTCTGATTCAAGCCACATGTATGAAAGCACTTGACAGATACCTTCTTCTACCTCAGGATTCAGGTTCCTGTAACCTGTGTCAAATTTCAAAACTTTCTATAATCTCAGAAACATGAAACTACCAAATCTATGTTTTTTCAATTCTTTAAACAAAATTCAAAACTTTGCTAGTGAATCTGAGGAAGATCCAAAAAAGGTCTCCAGATTCACGTCTATTTTTTCGATTCTTGAAAGAAAAGAAACAGAATCTTGATAGTTACCAAAATTTCAATTTGGAAAAGAAAAAATTTCCAAATCTATGTTTTTTCAATTTTTCAAGGAGAAATTAAAACTTTGCTAGTTAATCTGGGGAAGATCCAAAAAGGGTCTCCAGATTCATGTCTGGTTTTTAAATTCTTGAAAATAAAAAAACAGAACCTTTTGCTAGTTACCAAACTTATAATTTGGAAAAGACTAAATTCAACTATGGTCTCCAGATTCATATCTGTTTTTTCTTTCTGGTTCTTGAAAGGAAAGTAGAATCTTTGTTAGTTACCTTTAAGACGTAACCAGCCATGCATCAATTCGTGAGCAAGAATGGCTCCAGTTAGTAATCTGCAGCCATTCGATCATCAAAAAGACTTTAGATTGTTGCCAAAATCTGCATTTTAATTATGCAAACAAATGATATGGTCTCAAGAAAGAAAAGGGTTCCTAAAGAGTCATAAAAACATCACCTTGGAAGACCATACAAAACAAGAATGGCGGTAACTTCACATCTGCGAGACAGCTTCTGATGTTGAGTTCTCAATCCTACCAACCGATGCCCACCAATTTTCGGCCTTCTTAGTATCTGCAACAACAAATTAACACGATAAGCATTTGATGAACATGGAATACACAAAGTATTATATTGTTTAAATTCGTACACTTGCAACAGTCTGCTCCTCAGAAAGACATAAACCCCTTGTTTCAGGCAAATGATGGAAGCCCTGAAAGGTGAAATTATTAATCAGAAGTGCCAAAAACATTATGATTTTAAAAAGAAAAAGAGTTGATTATTTACCTTTTTCTCCCCAACGATAGCCTCATTGAGGGCGTGTCTTTCAACAAGAAGCATCGGAATTTGTTGATCAAGTCTCATGTTCATTCCTTCGTAGTAGTCTCTAATGGCATGGTAAAGCGGTTGGCAGTCGCCTGTATCCATTATCGCAGATTCCATACACTCCAGGCATAAACTCCGCCCATCTCCCAAAGAGATGTATCGAACATTCACGGACTTCAGGATGAAAAACGTCATAATCATGAAAATCACATACTTATTTTGTGGATCTTGCTTATATGGTGTGAGAAGAAAGGATATCAATCTTGAACTAAAAAGTGTCCGGTAAAAATCGAATAGGACATTGTATTTCAAAAGTGTCATAAAAAACTTGTTAGGATGCTCAAAAACGTCCCAACATCCTATTGTAACACATTTACATAGGATGCGCAATTCTATTGGTCCTATAAGTTCTACAAAACATTCTATTATGGCATTTAGACATCTTTGGCATCCTATAAAAACCGATTCTGCTGTAGTGATATAAATCAATGGAACATGAAACTTGCAATATCATCAGAAACCATACCTCCAATCGTTCACAACTACAGCATCGAGCTGTATTATCATTCTCGTGTGCAGGACAATATTTCTGGGACCAAAATGGGTGGCATCGATACTCAATCAACCCAGTTTCGTTCGTGGGAATCTAGAAAAGCAGAGATAATAATATTACACATGCTTCCAGTAATAGTCTTTCTAGAGATCATATCAGCCTTAATGCAGTTCATCTGTAATCTTTTAGAATTCCAATTCTTATTTTAAGAATCAAGATAGCTGAAAGTTAGTTAATGCACAAAAGGGGTTTCATAAGCATAGTTTTGCTTACAAATTGAAAGCAGACTTCACATTTGGGATGAGTCAACTCTTTGAAACAGGACTTATGGTATGCATCTTTCCCTGATAAAGAGAACTTGAATCAACAGAAAAAACTAACATGAGCTGGCAATAGTAAGAGATTCAACAGCATCATTTGACATTACAGAAGTTTGTCACGGATCAAATGAGAAATAAGTTTAAATCAAATAAAATGCATTTGGTGGCATGATGGCTAATAGCAGAACAAATTACCTCGTGTTCGGTGATTGGGTAACCACAAGCACGACAACAGAAGCACTCTGGATGAAAAAAGGTCCCCATGCATCCCAAGTAATTGCTGTAACCAATGTCGCGGTTGCAGCCACCACATACTCTGCAAGTTGGATATGTATATAAAGATCAATCAAAGTTATATCATGATTTGACCCTTCGTTTTTCTAGAAATGCAGGCAACAGAAGACGGTCCAGCTTAACACGGTTGCAGAAAAAACCACAGGGATATAGATATAACTTATAAGTACCTATATCCCATGGGATGACATTCACTAGGTACATATGGAGGGTATGACGGATGAAGGTCGTTTTGACGTGATTTTGCAAGATCTTCATCATTGTCTGGCTGCCACTGATATCCTGAACGGATTCAAACACAATGTTTTTTCTGTAATCTAGAGATAAAGGTTGAAAATGAATTGGATGAGAGTTACAAAAAAGGAGTTCCAATTTTCAATTACTAACATCTTACCATTTGGATTCTTCAAACCTTCGGCCAAAGAAAGTGCAATTGCTCGATCTAATTCTTCCTTCTCCTTATYAGTCCTTGGGCGATTGTCCTAAAGGAATTTCTTGGTTATAGTAACAAAAGCCAAAGCAAAAGAACAGAGAATGACATTAAGAAAATAACAAACTTCAGCTCAACTTCCTTGCAACCATAAACCGAAGCATCAAAGAAATATCAAACCAACCAAAATCTTCAAAAGCACCAAAAAGAGGAATCAAACAAGCACAAAGTGGTGAAAAACTCCACAATGTGCAGTTTGTCATAACGTGAAGATTGAGAACTAAAGCGTCAATAAAACATTTAAAAGAAGGTATAATCCCCAAACGATATGTGTATTTGATGCTTCGTGTTAGTACGGTGTCTAAGTTGATGTATTTTTCTCTATATTACAAGGTAGATTTTTCTTCATTTTGCTCCTTCATAACATTTGAAGCCTGATAGCATCACAGTTCTAAGCAAAGTTCACATTTTTGTATATAGTTCCTGCAAATACAATATAAGCCCACAATGAAAGAAGGGAAGATGGTATTTACCAAAGATCTAACTGGAGCGCGCAATACCATACTTTCATCTCCAATAAACTGAGGAGGATTTCCATCACCAATCGACCCACGACTTGACCCACCTTTGAAAAGCTTACTCAACCATTTCATAAACCGGGACTTTCTTTCTGCGTGCGAAGAAACAAAGTGCCCTGCTTTAAAAATCATGGTTACATTGATATATATCACCTCTATACTACACATGTTCGTCTGAAATATAAGCACACACTAATCCACACCAAATTGTAAAAAATCTGATTGATCCCCATACACAGGTTCTGTGGTATTAGTAAACCCCAAAATCATGGAATCAAAAGTGGAAACATAAGGGTCCTCTTTCAGAAATTTCCACATGTAAAATTCATACAAGCATTTCATCAAACAGTTTCCTGATATAAAGTCACAAAGCCCAGAACTCAAAGAATATCATATAATAAAAAATGTTGTTGTTTTTCATACCATATATACAAGGCTGAGAGAGGTGGCTGACGTTCACGGAAGAAGACATGATTGGTGGGTTCCGGGCCGTATGTATAGATTTGCCACCGGGAGTTCAAGAAGGTGGAAAAAGACGAATGCTGAAACCAAAAAAGAAGTAAGATGGCGATAACACTGAAATGGTCCTGTGAGAAAGAAGGGGGGAAAGAAAAGAACGGTAGGAGAGGAAGAGAGAGAGAGAGAGAGAGAGATGAGCGGAAGAACAATGGCATCATTGATGATAAAAAGCTAATTATTTTGAGAAAGAAAAGAAAGGAGGGGAATCTCTGATGGAGAAAGGAAAGGTACAGTTTTGAGATAGAGAAATAGATTGATTCTTGGCTTGTGAAAAGCAAAGATGAAGAAAGTGGGAGAGATCGAAGCAGAGAATCTTGAAGAAGGAGAAAGTTAACTGTTTGTGGACAAAAGAAACTGTAGAATTGAAAGAGAGTAGAGAAAACTAGGGTTGAAGATTAGCATCCAATTTTCGATCGGACTTTGGATGATGAAACCAACTTTTGAAAGAGAATTTTGCCGGCAAAAAGCAACGGCATACAAATCACAACGGCCCTGCCCTTTCATCTTCTCTTTCAAATCTGTTTTATCCCTTCCATTTGGAATATATCATGTGAACGTCTTCTTTTTTCCTTTTCGCTCTTCTTTTTTAACCGCAAAAACGATCATACGATTTTATTCGGTCGAACAAAATCAAACAAACTTAACGTATCTTTTCATTACAAGTACGAGATGAAAGGTGGACTGGACGGTATGTAAATGCAATGAGATGGCTCGCTCGAACCTACCACATCCTTATCTGCAATCGAAAATGATAAATCGTTATTATTAATATTAAAAAAGTGTGAAGAATGCTAAAAGCTGTGAAGCCTGAGCTGACAATATCCATTTGCTCTTTATATATATGGTAACATTTATATTATAAGAAATTAAGAATGTTATAATTTCACATCATGCAAATAACCCTTATTTATGCTTATGTAATGTTCTTATATAATATAGAAAAATACTTGCATGCATCATAACATCATATAAACGTAACACAAGGACATGATAAACGATAGTTGTGTATAACCCACTTTAAAATAGCGCATGGAGCTCACTTCACTGGATCTTATATTTTCGATGCTTAGGTGGCGTTTCTTTTTTAAGAGATGCTAAATTATGATTTTTAAGAGGTGGTGTTGAAGTCTGAAATTTGAATCAGTCAGACTGTTTGTTTTTACGTCTGAAATCTGAATCAACCATATTGGTTATAGCAATCTTTTGTTTCAACATGGATTTGTATTTCTTTCTTTCAAGGTTTTAGTCAAATAACAAAAAGAATTCAGAGTTTTCCTTATGGTGGGTGGAGTTGAAATCATTTGTATTATGAAATCTGAATCTAATCCGTCGATTACAATTTTATCATGAGATTCGTAGAAGAGGAGATTGGGATATCAGCAGGAGATGTTGATCTTCTTCGGCGCCTTCAGATTTTGATTATATATTGTGTTGGTCGTGGGAAGAATCATGGATCATTGTAAGATGGACCACCGGTAAAAAAGAGTTGATTTAAGAGGTATTAAGTGATAGGTTTATCACTTAAAAATTCAATGGAAGAAAATATCATTTAAGCTCTTATTTTGAAGGAAAAAAAACGATCTAAAAATGAAAATATCTAAACGATTCAGACTTAAGAGATGGTTAAGGGGAAATTTAAAAAAAAAAAAAAAAACAGGATGTTAGTATGTATCACATGCAAACGTCTAGTGAAAAATGTATTAAATCTAACTTCTCGTTGATCGTGAAGTGTTTGCATATGTGTAGTGGGATTAATGGGTCGTTTACCTAAATGCTTATTCGGTAAGTGTTTAACGTTAAGAGTCAACATTATAATTTATTTTAGTGGGTAAGATTATAATACATCAAAACGTATCATATGCAACAATTTACCTGGTAAGCGTTTACCTGGGTAAGAGTCGTCACCCTCACTTATCGGGTAAGACTATCCATCTTTATCATCGCTCTTACCGGGTAAGATTCTTGGCCCTTGCCATGTTCATCCGGTGAGGAAAATTACCCGGTAAGTACTATCGGGTAAGTGTTTAGTAAACGGCCCCTAAGTGAAACGATGTATGATATATATACATATATATATATATATATGGGCAAGTTCATTTGTTAATTCAAATTATTGTGTTAACTTTATGAACTAATCATGGTCATTGATTTTTAAAATATATGGTTGAGATTAATATATTATAAATTTAATTTATTACCCTTATAATCTCACAAACATACGTCAACGTAGTAGCTCAAGGGTATTCATGTAAAAGAGGAGGTGCAATCCATGTCATTGGTTACAAACAGTAGAAATCATGTATGTCAGTTTGTGTTCATATGGGTGTATGCATGTCAATTTGTGTTCATAATTACCAAGACACTCGCTTTGATTATTTACTTCACTTCCCGATCTCGAACTTCGACTGTCATCATTAACAATTTTAAAACCTTCTCAAAGTTGTCTTGTTGTTTTCCAATATTTTTATCCATAATTATTTGAACCATAACAAACACTTTACTAGCAGATCTCTTTCATCAATCATAAATTTATAAATATTAAAAATGAAAGATCAATATTAAAAAATAAAAAAATTCACAAGATCAATATTAAAAAATGCAAAAATCATTGGATTTTACCGATCTTGTAACTCCCAATTAATGATATAGGAGTTACAAAAAAAAAAATTTACCCCTATACTCTTAACATTAAATTATTAGATAGAGTAAACCTAATATTAAGATGGATTGTGGTTGGTAGAAAAAGTTCATAAAGTTAACACAATAATTTAGGTTAAGATTTGAACTAAACGCTCTCTCTCTCTCTTTCTCTCTCTCTATATATATATATATATATATATGTATATATAACAAAAAATGTTGTATCTGAAATGTGTGGTTTACTTATGTTATGAGGTTTCATGATAATTATTGAAAACAATTGGATTAATTTGAAGTGTTGTGTTGATAAGTTTGTGCAATAATGATTTATTTATTGTTTGTTATTAATTGTTATCTTACTTTGTGTGTCTTAAAGGCACATGTTTTTGTGTGGTTATTGTGAATATATGCTACATATGAATATTATTTGATGGCTTATACTTTATGCACGTGCAATTGGTTGTGACATAATTAAGTGACATAATGGTGTCAAAATTGTAATTAAGTATAGAATGTGTGTAAATTTATGTAACCGACACATTACATATTTATCATTTTTTTTTTACTTGTTTGATATTGTATTAGGTACTTTGCTACAAGCTTAACGAGCTTGGTGCGAGTAACGTCTTATTCAGTTAGTTATACATGACTGTTTGTTAGTGGTTTAATGATATACAAAGTGGTATTCAGTAAGTTTGAAAAATTTTATGCACAAAGTCAAGTTTTTTTAAACTTGTCTCTCTCAATTAAAAAGAACGCTCCTTTTATCCGTGAAAAAATTATCTCAAAGAAAAACTTTATCCATCTATACAGACAGATTAATTTACACAAATAACTTTATCCATATAATACCTAATGAAAAATCAACCAAACAACTCTTTACACAAGTATAATGGTACTTGCTAAGTGTATGACATACATTGGGTATAAAAAATGTTTATTTCCTTGTATAATAGCACAAATATTAAAGGAAAAGCTAAATAGAGCAACAGTATAATAGAGAGGAGGAATATGTATACTCATTAATCATAAGTCATTCATATAGGGAATAGTTACAAGTAGATAATTACGAGATATTTCAGTTCTAATCTAACACTGATATATCTATCTCTATCATCATATCCTTTAAACGATAGCACAATTATCCTACAACAATTCGTCTTGTGCTGAGTCAAACGAGTGATGGTGCACGATTGTTGTCTCGTTAAAACCTTACGCCTAATTAAAAATCCAGTGGGAAAGATAAAAGTAGGATGAAGAAAAGAGTACAATGTACCAGTTTCTTTGCAACACATAATCTTTTTCTTTAGTCTAATATTATCTCATATTCGTACATTAATCATGAGAGTTAAGAAAGCATGATGGTATATAAACTATTGCTTCACTAAAACCTTACACCAAGGAACAAAACACATTGGGAAAAATAAAACATTGCTGAATGAAATAGCACAACAAACCATTATTATATATATATATATAGTAAATTCCCTTGTTTTGGGCATTAATTAAGGGAGATTGGAAAACATTTGCATTTTAATATTTTCAACACATTTCCCAAATATAGTTTTAAATAATGATTTGGTAAACAGATATGTTACATTCTCTTCACATATTATTTGATTCACTTGAATCTTGAGGAGAGTTTGTTATTGATGATTATATAAAAACTTAAGCGAAATATGCTTTGTGTTATGACCTTTGATGTATCTTACTTTCATTTCTTCGATACATGATGCATTATTTCCATATATGCATATAGGAGGGTGGTTGAAATCAAACCACTAGCTCCTCTAATATATGTAATGATTTAACCATCAAACTCTTGAAATCATGTAGAGGAGGTAGCTACTAGGGTTTTCCTACTTTACTTCCAAGCAATCGACATGTTCCATGTGGCAATTATTTATCCAGTTTGGGACGACCTTTGTGTCGGTCAGACAGATACTTAATATCAGCAAATACATACCAAGACATTGTTTGGTGTTTTTTCTATGAGGGATAATACTTTTGTTGCTCATTATCTAAGTAGATATTGAAGTTCCATTATCAATCTCATTTTTCTCTCTGTAGGAAATGTATAAGACCACGTCAATGGTTCCAAAACGTTAACTGGATATCATTTCAATGACGTTGTGCTGGCATTGAGCTAAATCTAGCTAATAAGTTCACTGAGAAATACAATATACAGTCAAATTTATTGTGCTAAGTACAATAATGCGCATCTTGTACTTAGATATGGAATTCTAGCTCACAACACCTCTTTGTCATCATCCTTTAGACGAAATTGATATTTTCTTATATCCATCACTTTAATCGATCATTGGAGTAGCCAGATATGCTTTGTCCATATTAAATCGCATAATCATGTTTTGGACATATGCAAATCGTTGGATTAATGTTCCACAAGTTTGGTATCCGAGCTCCAGTAGCTAGATGTAGCCAAGTTTTCCCAAGATATTTCATCTCAAGTTTAGATTTCAAGTAGTTATGTTTTTTTCTTATTTCATCAAGAGTGTCTATTATGTTCATAACGCCGACATATAGAGCTACGATTGAAAATATGGAACTTGTTTTCTTTATAAATACGCAAGGGCACAATTCATTATTCTTATATCCCTTCCCAATCAAGTATTTACTTAGGCAGGTGTACCACATCGGCCTAGATTGCTTTAATCTATAAAGTGAAAATTTCAATTTTATTGCAAACGCTCTTCATGGTTTACACCTACTTGACTTGGGTAGTATAATGTCGTCATATACTTTTATATATCTCTAAATCTAGATCCCTATAGAAATATGTAGTAGCCACATCCTTGAGCTGCATTTCCAGATTTTATAAACTATTAGGCTAATTAATTAGCAGAACATTATAGCATCCATCATGGGAGGCCAAGTCTTCTCGTGGTCAATCCAGGGCGTTGTGAGAAACCATGTGCCAAAGGAGAGTCTTATACATTATGACTTAATTGTTCTCATTACGTTGTCTAACAAATGATTTATCTATGTCAAACATGATTTACACTTGGTGGGTTAGCGCTACCAGACCAAATACCATTTTATTTGTCAAATAATATAATTCTCCTTGATTGCTTCTTGTTATTTAGGCCAATTTGCCCTTTATTGACATGTTTCAACTGATCATGGTTCGATGTCATCATGCTCTATCAACTCATATGCACTCTCATAATTCATTTGAGATTTCTTTGATCTTTGGAATCAATATTAATGTAATGATTGATAGACATAGTTATAATGAGAAACAATCTCATGAGAGGTTTATTTATTCATGATAAATGATTATGTCGTATTATTTTCTTCTTTAGTGAATATCTATCGAACCAATTAGTTTTCCCCATTTCTTTTGGGAGTCACGACCTCAACCACCCCTCCACCATGTATAATTGCAACACACTTTCCAATGGCGTATTTTGATTATCTTCGTAGAGCGAACATGCTGATAACGTGTCAAATGAAAAACTAAATAGAACAACAGTAGAATAGAGAGAATGAATATATAATTATCATCAATCATAAGTTTTTTATATAGTGATAGGTTACAAGTGATAACTACGAAATATTTCGGTTCTAATCTAATTCTGATATATTTATCTCTATTTCTATCGCCACATCCTCTAGACAGACACTTATCCAACAACAACAAATTGTTATTTAGTCAAATTTGATGTTAACTTATGCATTTTCATACACCATGTTTGTATCATATATATATATATATATATATATATATATATATGTGTGTGTGTGTGTATGTATATGGAGTGTTTGTTCATTATAATTCATATAACTTGCATTTAGATAATTGCTCACATTATATATGTATGTGCTTCAACATATTGAATGTTCATGCCATATATCATACCATTAAAATAGTATTGATTTGTGAACAAATTTAAATATATTATTGATTAGTAATAAAACATATTAAATATTCTATTGAGTTGCTATAAAACAACATAAAAGAGGCTATTAAAGGGTTACACATATGTACAATTACTACAACAAAATCAGTTTTATATGACATTTTCAAATTCTAAGTGTCCTAATAGACCTCTTTATAAGACTTGGTTTATAGAACCAAAAAAATAAATTGTCCTATCTAAAGGTGTTGTAATAAGTTTGACATTTTTTGATGTCGTAATAAGTTTTTTATGACATTTTTAATATAGGACGTCCTATTATCAACTTTATAGGACACTTTTGAGAAAATGTCCTATAAACTCAATTTTTTATAGGACAAATTTTCAAATAATGTCCTATAAAGTTGATAATGGGACGCTTTATATTAAAAGTGTCATAAAAACTTATTACGACATTAAAAAACGTCATATAAACTTATTACAACACCTTTAGATATAACACTTTATTTTTTTGGTCTTATAAATTAAGTCCTATAAATAGGTCTATTAAGACACTTAGAATTTGGGAGTGTCCTAAAAAACCGATTTTGTTGTAGTGAATAAGTACTCAATGCAATTGGTTAAACAAGTTTGAAATATTTATAATTTTAGAAAATATATAAAATAACAGTTAAAATTAGGATATATATGTGGTCTAATATTTAGAATTCAAAACATATTAAATCAGTTAAAATTTGTTATGACGTCTGTCTATTTCTCCAACCCTACTCAAACGATATAAAACATGTTAATTAACATTCCTATATCTTAAACTACAAACACAGATATATATATATATATATATNTCTATTTCTCCAACCCTACTCAAACGATATAAAACATGTTAATTAACATTCCTATATCTTAAACTACAAACACAGATATATATATATATATATATATCGATTGAAAGAAAAACGTGTCTCGTACAATTTGAGAGAGTTCGTTTTATGAAAAATATCATACTAATAATTTACAGGTACATATGTTAAAATTTGAATTTAATTTTAAAAAAAAAAGGGTCAGATTTTTTTAACACACTTTAAATAAATAAAAATATTACATTTTGAATTGATGAGTAATGTTTGGACCTCAGCTTTTGCTTTGAACAAAGTATCTCTCAGCAACTTTATGCTTAAAAAATATAAAAAACAAAATACAACTTGGCTGTTTGCTGTCATTACCATTCTTTTCTTTTTGCTAAAAATTAAAGGTTAAATATATTTATTCTTTTTTGCATTTATATATCTGATTATCGACAACCTCAACCAGTATTACACAAAACTTATCTTTAAAGACAACAATGTAAGAGGACATTTTTTGGATCACTTTGCGATCGAGGCTAGCAGAAGCAGGGACGGACCCAAGAATTTTTGGATACAGTGACACCATATAAAATGATTGCACCTTCTAGAATAAAACGGTAGCACCTTTCACGAACTTAATTTTTTTTTACCTTACCACGGAGGAACAATACGGTAACACGTGCCACCTAACCACCCCTCTAGGTCCTTCTATGAGCAGAAAGGCCATGGACAAAGTCACTTTGTCCATTTGTCAACTGAACTATACACCAGATGTTACATGTTTCCATATTAAAAATTATTTAAATCCGAAGTGTTTGTTCGTCAATTTCTTGGGTTTTTATTACTGAAGAAAAATCATCTGCCTCAAATTTTCACGTTTCATTAGATGATTTTTGTCCTTTATCTATACTATATTATAAAGTATTTGGCAAAAAACTCTTAAAAACCACTTTTTATGCATAAAGTACTGTTTATTAATGCATGTTACTTAAAACTCAAGATTACAAGTAGATTGTGCGTAAGTACA
>NC_037540.1:12198546-12203098 GCF_001531365.2 Cynara cardunculus var. scolymus | reverse complement strand
ATATATAACATTTTATAAAGATAATAATTAAATATTTTGTTAGAACTTAATGTTTATCCTAATTATATTTTAGATTTTTTATATTTAAAATGATATGTTTATCTTGTATTTGATCATGTTTATCTTTAGTTAGTTACACGAATTTAGATATGAAGTTTTAATAAGTTGTACTTACGTACAATCTACTTGTAATCTTGAGTTTTAAGTTAACATGCATTAATAAATAGTACTTTATGCATAAAAAATGATTTTTAAAAGTTTTTGTCAAATGCTTTATAATATAGTATAGATTATGTTTTTAGTTTTTGTAGTTTGTGGAAATTTCTGTTTTCATCTTTATGGTTTTGAAATTACAATCTTTAATCTTATGGTTTTTAATTAATTATCTTTTTCATTCTTATGATTTAAATTTTATTGCTTATCTTTTATTTTTATGGTTTACAATTCATTTCTATTGTAGTTATTCATACTTAAAAAGTAGTGTTTTGAACTCAGGGGAGAAAATAGAAATGAATTACAAATTACTAGAAGGGTACTCGCACAATGCAGCGAGATGCATCTCGATTTTAATATTTTTTGTTTTTTTTTGTCTCAATCGATGTTATAATACGATTTTATATTGTTTTGAGAAAGCGATAATGTTTTTATTTTTAAATAAGATATAAGTATGAAATTATCATAACAAATTGAAAATAAATATTGATATTTTTACTAAACTAACTATTTAGTTTTTTTTTGTGTATTTCTTTAATTATTTAATTATTTTCTGTTTAATAATATATTTTTTATAAAAATAATAATTAAACATTTTCAATGATTATCTTAATTATATTTTAAATTTTTTATATTTAAAATGAGATGTTTATCCTCTCGATTATGTTTATCTGCAGTTAGTTATACGAATTCAAAACATAAAGCTTTAATAAGTTGTAATTACGCACAATTTATTTGTAATCTTAAATTTGAAGTAATATGCATCAATAAACAGTACTTCATGCATAAAAAATGATTTTTAAGAGATTTTGTCAAATATTTTATAGGGGGTGTTTGGGATTGCTTATTTAAAACAACTTATGCTTTTTTTTAAAGTGCTTATTAACTTATATGGTATCAAACCGAAGTTTTGTAAAAAGTGTTTGGATTAGCTTACAGTGGTACCAAACTGCAATAAGCTGATAAGTTGTTTTTTAGTGTTTGGCAAATTTTGCTTAAATCTGTAAAATGACCAAAAAGGACAGGGAGAAGATTGATGTTGTTATCTGGAGAAGGGAGAAGATTGAGATCGATGTTATCTGGAGGAAAAGAGATAGGTATAAAGGGTAATAGGGTTAAAATGGTAAACTGGTAATAAGCAGTTTTTCATAAGTCAGGACGGATTAACTTATCAAAAACTGTTTATTATCAGTTTGGCACCGGTATAAGCAGATTTATTTTTTCTTATCCAAACACTAGGTATTAGCTTATCACCGGTGCCAAACTGAAATAAGTCAATAAGCAGATACAATAAGCAATCCCAAACACCCCCATAATATAATATAAATAAGGATGAAAACCAAAATCTTAAAACCATAGGGATGAAATCTGCAATTTTTAACAAACCACAGGGATGAAAAACGTAATTTACTCTTTTATTTATAAAGGTAATTTTAATGATGCTTGTTAATTTAAAAAATATCCTATAAATAATGTTGTACTATTGGAAAGAAATGCTTAAAAATACTCTTAAATATGTTTTTTTTTACTCTTTTCCTTTTCCTATTTGTTTCTAATTTCTTTCCTACCTCTCTCTTTGCTTGTGTAAATCTTCATGAATATTGAATATTGAATATTTTTAAAAGTCTCCACAAATATTATACATATTCAATTGTATTGTTGATCTTCAAATGTATTATGGAACAATAATAATATCTAAATTTTTGGTTTTTGGTTTTCTCTGAATGGTATTTGGTATGTAAACAGTAATTGAATGGACTGGACATTTAGACAGGCTGATGACAAAACATGACAATAATACAATATATGACGGGACATGACAAGTTTTCTATCTAGTGGTTGGCATGACTATGATTGTGTTAGACAAGTTGTCCATAAATGTTATTTAATGGTAGTGGTGGAAGAGGAGGTGGTCGGTGGTGGTGGTGATGATAGTGGTGGAGGTAGAGACGGTGTTTGTGGATGACGTTGAGATGGTGGTGGGTGGTGGTGATAGTCGACGGTGGTGGTGATAGTCGACAGTGGTGGATATGGAGGTGGAAGTTGCAGTTGTGGATGAGATAGAGTTGGTGGTTGTGGAGGAGATAAAGGTGATGGTGGTCACCGCTGGTGGCGACGGCGGTAGTGAGTAGTGGTGGCCGATGGTTATTGTAGAGGCGGCGGTTGTGGAGCATGTGGAGATGGTGGATAATGGTTATGATGGGTGGTGTCGTGGTGGTAATAGTAACGACGGTGGTGGAAGTGGTAATTACGAAGGTAGGTGGCAGTGGCCACCGGGGTGGCGACAACAGTGATAGGCGATGACGACCAGTAAAACAAATATCATATTATGGTTATATCAAATGATGATGGATTGTAATTTTTTAGTTCCATCTCATCGTTGTTCACGAAATGTTCAATAAAGTTACAAACTTTGGTTCCTAAAAAGTGGTGGTGTGTGTCCATAATCACTGATCAATCTTCATATTAAGCTTCCTTCAATGGCAGATTCATGGATTTAACAATAAGAACACTATGAACACTTTATGAATATTGAGAGGAAAAGTCAATCCTCTCAATTCTGGTCAAACCTTCTATTATGTATGAATATTACAATTAGCTCTCATCTTTCTAATTACAAAGATTAAACCATATTTATATGGTCAACCTAACTAACAAAGTCAAAGTCAAACTAGTCTAAGAAAGTCAAACACGCTGACTTTACAATTATAGACTAAAACTAATCTTTCAAGACGAATACAATTAATACTGATTTCTCAGTCCTAACAGGTGGTAGGTTCACGGTTTATGGCTAATGAAAGGATTACGATTATCAGTTTGTGAAAGGGATAAGAATTTGTAACCAATTTCTCTAGGACATCGATTGATATATGCAGTGACTGATCTAAAAACTTATGAGAATGGGGCCATAGCGTATGAAAACTCGAAACTGAATAACTCACCCAAACCAAAACGGTTTCGGGTTATTCGGTTTGCAGGTTAAACGGTTCGGTTAACCATATAAGGTAAATTTCGACTCCGATTTTTTTTTTTTACCATATCGGTTAACTGAATAGCAAAATATACTAATATTTAATTTATATAATTTTCTTCTAAATGAATTGGTTTGAACATATATAAAACTAAAAAAACAAGAAATTGAGATATATTCAACCAATGTCATCATTGTAGCATGATTGCAAAAACTAACTGTAACAATATAAGAAAAAAATGACTGTCAAACAAGAGAGTGTGAGGTTCGTTAAAATGGACTAGGCCACTCGAGAACCGTTAAAACAACTAGGAGAACTAAACACGTAAGAGTGGAAAAAATCAAGATTTGCCTATAAAATTTAAAAAAAAATTACATTTGAGTGGGACCTTTATCAAGTTAAGTACGCCATTGGATATATGGGAGGATTCGCGAACGTCATCTCTTCGTAACATCCTCTGACTTTTAAATCAGATTGTAAGGTTGGTTTATTAGGAATGCTACGTCTTTTGCTAATTTTACATCCCGAAAATCCATTGAACTATCTTATTTAAAATTACTAGAAAGATACTTATGCAATGCAACGAGATATATTTCGATTTTAATGTTTTTTTATTTATTTTTTGGTTTATGTCGATGTTATAATACGACTTTATGTGGTTTTCAGCAAGCAATAATGTTTTTTTTTAATAAAATATGAATTTGAAGATATCATAAAAATAAAAAATATATAAAAGTTATTAAACTTAACGAATAATTTATTTATAGTTTAAAATTATAATTTTTTTTATAAAGATAATAACTAAGTACTATGTTAGAGATCAATAGTTATTCTGATTATATTTTAGATTTTATATTTAAAATGAGAATTTTATCATGTATTTGGTTATATTTATATATAGTTAGTTACACAAATTCAAACATGGAGGTAGAGCTGTAAACGAACCGAACGTTTAGTGAACCGTTCGGCGGGAAGTTCGTTTATGTTAGTTTATTTAATAAATGAACGGACATGAACAGATTTTTTTGTTCGTTTAGTTAAACGAACGAACATGAACAAGAGTCTCGTTCGTTGAACGTTCGTACATTTACCGTTCGTTTATATTCGTTCTTTATGTTCGTTTATATACTAAATTTAATATATAATCTTTTGTTTATTTACTTTGAATTAAAATAATATTTATTTATGTTCGTTTAGCCCATTCGTTTATGTTCATTTAGCATGTTAACGAACGAACATAAACGAACACGAACACGAACACACCTTATTTTATAAACGAACGAACACGAACACAAAGATTTTCGTTCGTTTACCGTTCGTGTTCGTTCGTTTGTTCGATTAAGTTAAACGAACGAACACGAACACAA
>NC_037540.1:12193663-12196846 GCF_001531365.2 Cynara cardunculus var. scolymus | reverse complement strand
TCTTTAAAACATTTAGAAACACTTCCTCCTTATAACCTTCAACTCTCTTTTCTAGATCAAAAATTATTTCTCTGAAGTATTCAGATACAACTGCCATTGCAAAAGTAGATTGATCAGTTAAGAATCTATGCAGTGAAATCAGTTAAAAGAAATATGAACAGTTAAGCGCAAAAAATAATAGAAAAACACAAACACTGAAAAACTCACGCAAAAACAAATGTACAAAGATCCAAAAAAAAAAAAAAACTAAACACAAATGAAATAAAAAAAAATCCAAGACAATAAACCAAAATCAGTCCAAAAACAGTCTACCAAATCAATCTGAGTCAAGTCCAAAACAAACAATACTCACTTTTTACAATACAAATATGGAACAAAAAAATTTATACTATCTGCACCCGAAATCTATCCAAAAATCCACTTGTTGTAGATAAACCTTCACAAACCAAACAGATTTGCTGCTGTTGCAGATCTACTGTATTATCAGTTTAAGAATACACAAAGCTTTCTGCTTCAACTCTGTATGCTTTCAACTCTGTATGCTTAAACTTGCTTAAACATAGCTTTCTGTTTCAAAACTGTTTACTAGATCTGCTGTTTCAAATCTTCTGTTTGAAACTGCTGTTTTAAATCTGCTGCTACCTTGGTCTCATGGCCAGTAAATATCACAGCCCTAACGATATACTCTGACCTCTGTGCAGATAGCTTCAAAAGCAAACCAGCAATATCTGTTGCTGCACTAAGCTTTCAACAGTCAGCAGCATTAGTGGCTTATGACAGCAAATTCTAAACAAACACAGAACTCTAAACAACAGTAAGTGTAAACAACACTTAAACAACTCTAAAACAGCACTCTAAACAGTTAGTACTCTAAATTGATGAGAATCACAGAGAATCTGCTGCTGTTTGACAGATTGCACACAACTACTTACTCACAAACACAAACACATCACAGTTTTAAAACACAACACACTTGGATTTGTACTTGCTGCTGCCATTCTGTTTTATTCCAAAACAGTGCTGTTCTTCTGCTAAGACCTGCTGTTGTCAAGACCCTTATTGCATACTGTGTAAAGCTTTATGCAAGAACCTGCTGTTATTCTTTGAGCTGCTGTTATAAAGCTTCATCTCAAATAGCAAAACTGTGTTCATAACCTGTCAATACCTGTTAAGAACTATGTAAACCTGCTGCTGTAATTTCAAATTCAAATTGCAAACATGCTAAGACCTGCTGCTTCTTTCTTCTCTACACCAACACAACACAAAATGAAGCAGTTGCTGTTAAAACTTGCTGTTAAAACTGTTGGTGTCAAAATAAAAAATTTCTGCAGCTACTAAAACAATCTGCTGTCAAACACCATAGACAACAGCAAACAAAGTTCCAAAATGAAGCAGTTGCTGCTTGCTGTCAAAAAAAGGTTATGAACAGTAACTGTTTGCTGTTCTGTTTGCTTCTTCTCTATACCAATACATCAAAATAACAGCAAAATGTACACAAAACTGTTACACCGCACACAACCTGCTATGAAAAAAAATTGCTGTTACGAGAACTTAAGCTGCTGTCAAGACTGTCAAAATAACAAAACCTGTTATTGCAAACACAACAGCTGTGATATAGTTCTGTTTTGCAACCTGCTGTTACACAGTTTCTTGTTCACACCAACAGTTGCTGCCTATTAATGCAGTGTAATCTGCTGTAAACAGCTTCAATGTTGCTGTTACTCACTGTGTAGCTGCTGTCAATGCTGTTACAGAACCTTTGTTTTACCTTTGTTGTGATGTTCTGTTTGAAGTTGCTACTTAAACACAGCACATCACTTGAAGAACTTGTTGCTGTCCAAAACAGTTAAGTACAAACAAAACAAGAAACATATGTAAACCAGAATGAACAGCAGTCTAAAACCTGATTGACATCACAAAATGCTTTTACAATCAACACAATCTAACACAATGATATGCTTTTACAATCAACAAATAAAACAATCAGTGATTTAGGTGGAGTCCGATTGATGATTTAAGCAATTTAGACAAGGTTAAATCTCGAACACCTTAAACCCATACTGCAAAATTGAACAACCAGAGATCGATTTAATGAGCGGTTTATGAAACCGGACAAAAGAAAAACTTGAAATTCAGACAAGCGGTTTAATACACCGATCAAGATTTAAAAACCCATCGTCCTCTCAAGACTAAACCTAAACCGGTCAAATCCGCTTAAAGCAAAAAACCTAAACCGCTCACTAATCCGGTTAAGGGTTGATCGGTATACATGAATATCGGACAATTTGAGATGGAATACTTACCTGATTAGACAAATCCGAACACAATCCGGTCAAGGTTGATTGGTTTACCTCTCCGCTCATCTCCGCTCATCTCCGCTTAGACAAATCAAACCTCTTGAAATACCGATCATACCTTCTCCGGTGTATCTCACGGTTTACCTTCTTCGCTAGTTCTCCGCTCGTTCTCAGCTCAAGTGGCACACGGTTTAGACGAACACCGCTTGAATGGTGTGCGGTTTAGATGGTTTACCAGTCAAGATTTGTGCGGTGAGCTTCTTTTCCAACCAAGCTTTGATGAACAAACACTTTAGCCTATTGGGCCTTTAAACCGGTTGGGCCAACATCATGATATTAGGCGGTTTAACAAAAATAACAAATCCAACTCAAACTAAAAAAAATCAGATTAAAACTAACAAAAACACAAAAACGAAAAGAAATTTATATAAAACTAGATCAAAAACACTGGTTTACAAAAAAAAAATTCACGAACACAAAAAAATTTAAAAATCTAAAAACCCGATTAAATCTGATTAAAATTGATCAAATCGTAAAAGTTTGTGAATAACAAAGATTCACAATGCTATTTCGAGCATTTTGATCATGATTTTAACACCAAAACACAAGATTTTATGAGAAAATCGGATCAAAAACAAAAAAAATGACAAGAACACGAAGAACACGAAAAACAAAAAAAATTCAGAAAAAAAAAAAAAAACTTATCTGATCGATTTCTTCATTCTGATTTCTTGCATCCTGCTCTGATACCAATTGTGTGTCCACAATCACACTGATCAATCTTCATATTAAACTTCCTTCAATGGCAGATTCATAGATATTGCATTAAGAACACTATGAACATAGAGAGAAAAGGTCAACTCATATAATCTCAGTCAAACTCTCT
>NC_037540.1:12178126-12191843 GCF_001531365.2 Cynara cardunculus var. scolymus | reverse complement strand
CGAACACAAAGATTTTCGTTCGTTTACCGTTCGTGTTCGTTCGTTTGTTCGATTAAGTTAAACGAACGAACACGAACACAAAGATTTTCGTTCGTGTACCGTTCGTATTCGTTCGTTTGTTCGGTTAAGTTAAACGAACGAACATGAACAAGCTTCCCTTCGTGTTCGTTCGGTTCGTTTACAACCCTATATGGAGGTTAATAAGTTGCACTTACGCACAATTTACTTGTAATATTGAATTTTAAGTAATATGTACCAATAAGTAGTACTTAATATACAAAACATGGTTTTAAGAGTTTTAGTTAAATACTTTATAATATAGTATAGATTAAGTCCTTGACTATTCTTTTGATGAAAAAATCATCAAACTTTCTCATTTTAAACGATTAAGTCACCAAATTTTTTTTGTGAATGAAAAAACCATAAAATTTTCTCATTTTGAATCATCAAGTCCATGGACATTTTTTTCAATAAAATAAACCATCACATTTTAGAAGTTTTATACGGATACTGTCAGGAGATAAAGTTAAAGTTAAAGTAAGTCGTTATAATTCAACCAGAGGTCGTATAATTTATCGACTCCGAAACAAAGATTTGAAAGAGTAGGTGATTTTTTTCAAGTTCATTATTTCTTTCGTAGGAACATGATTCGAAATGGAAAATTTCAAGAAACTTATTTTCTTCCAAGAAGTGGATTCAAATTTAAAGTAAGGAGTGATAAATATGAAAATAAGAGCTTTTGTTCGTAAAATTTGTGAAAACTGGCGACTAATTCATCGTCGGGGACGAATAATAGTAATTTGTTCCAACCCAAGACAAAAACAAAGACAAGAATAATCAAACCCGTTAAAGACCCGATATACAAATAAGAAGKGGGATCTGTTTTGACATGAAATGGATATATCCATATATCTCTGAYTCAAATTTATGAGATGATAAAATATGGCAAAAGCTATACCGAAAAAGGGTTCACGTGGACGTATTGGTTCACGTAGGAGTACACGTAAAATAACAAAGGGAGTTATTCATATTAAAGCAAATTTCAATAATACCATTTTGACTGCTACATATGTACGGGGGCGAGTGGTTTCTTGGTCCTCTGTCGGTACTTGTAGCTTCTAAGGTACAAGAAAAGGGACGCCATTTGTTGCTCAAACCACAGCGGGAAAATGCTATTCGTGCAGTAGTAGATCAAGGTATGTAACGAGCAGAAGTCGTGATTAAAAGTCCCGGTCTCAGAAGAGACGCAATATTACGAGCTATTCGCAGAAGTGGTATACTATTAACTTTCGTACGATATGTAACCTCTATGTCACATAATGACTGTAGACCCCTGAAAAATAGAAGTGTGTAGAAATAAAAATTGAATATATTTCAATAGCAAGAGAAACAAGAGAAGTAAAAATTAAAGATATTTCAATAGCAAGAGAAACAAGAGAACTAACTATGGATATGTTGCCTGAAGAGGAAGACCAACTTTATATCACCCTTCAATTCGAATTAGCAAAAACAACGTTTCCTTGCATGATATGGATTCCAAACATTCATGATCTGGATGTGAATGAGTCGAATTACTTCTCCCTAGGTCTATTAGTGAACCTTCTATCCAGGGATGATGAAACTATAAATATTCTTGTTATTGCTTCGACTCATATTCCCCAAAAAGTGGATCCCGCTCTAATAGCTTTGAATAAATTTAATACGAGCATTAAAATATGAAAGGCTTCTTATTCCACAACAAAAAGCATTTTTTCACTCTTTCATATACTAGGGGATTTCACTTGGAAGAAAAATGTTCCATACTAATGGATTCGGGCCCATAACCATGGGTTCTGATGCACGAGATCTTGTAGCACTTACCGATGAGGCACTATCGATTAGTGTTACACAGAAGAAATCAATCATAAATACTAATACAATTAGATCCACTCTTCATAGACAAATTTGGGATTTGTGATACCAGGTAAGATGGTTTCAGGATCATGGGATCCTTTTCTATCAGATAGGAAGGGTTGTAGCACAAGATGTACTTTTAAGTAATTGCCCCATAGATCCTATATATATATATATATATATATATATAGAGAGAGAGAGAGAGAGAGAGAGAGTTTGGTTTAAATACTAGCCAAGATTTTTGTGTTAACTTTGTTAACCAATCTTGGTCATTGATTCTTACAATAAAGGGTTGTGATTAATTATGATAAAAAATTAAAATTTTAATTTTACAATTTCAAAGAACATATGTAAACAAAGGGGGAAAAGGTATTAATGTAATTTTCTTTTTTATGTAACTCCCATATCATTAATTGAGAGTTACAAAATCAAAAAATCTCATTATTTTTGTTAATGTAAAAACCATATGAACACACACACACACACACACATATATATATATATATATGAACCATTGTGTCAAATATGAACAAAATTGACATATATATGAACTTGGACTGTATAGCATTTATGAACACAATATGAATACAATAAGAATAGTTGTTACACGAAAGTAAATAAATAAAAAAACAGATATTAACACAATATGAACAGTTTGTGAACAATAGTTCCTTCGTTATGAACACATTCAGGAGCAAGCTAATGTTGAGATATGCAACTAATGTACATATGAACACAATATGAACAGTTTGTGAACAATAGTTTCTTCATTATAAACACATTCAGGAGCAAGCCAATGTTGAGATATGCAGCTACCGTACATATGAACACAATATGAACACTTGTGAACAATTCTTTAACAATTACATATGAATTCGAATTTCGATTATAGTCGTAGACGATTTTACCTTTTCATTCTCATTGTTGTCGATCTGTTTTCCAATAGGTTTATCCATATTACTCGGACGATATCGAAATCTTTACAATAAGAAATTCTTTAACAATTACAAAATCAATATCATTATGGATAGAATAAATCGAAATTACAAAACATGAACACATATAAAAAAATATCAATATTACATAATCATCAATTATTGAGATTTTTAGATTTGTAACTCCCAATTGATGATTTGGGAGTTACATAAATGACAAATTACTTAATTACCCTTTGTCATTAATATATGAGTTATATGTGAACCTAAAGAAAAGATGGAATATGATTGGTTGAGCTTGGTTAACAAAGTTAACACAAAAATCTTGGTTAGTATTTGAACCAACCCCTATATATATATATATATATATATATATATGAGACGGAAATCATGTAACGAAGTGGATTATTATTAATACAATTGGTACTTCGAATTTGGAACGATACTGTTGTTTGCAAGGGGTTTGAAGAGCGTAGGGTTCGGAAACGATAAAACTGATTTAGGAATCTTTTTACTTTAGGACATTTCCAATCGGTTATATATAGGTTTTTTGTTAAAAGGAATTAGATAGTAGAGAGGGGTTATTCGTCTTCCTAGTCTTCGACACACGAAAAGGGTGTGAAAAATCCTTTTCTTGTATCGAAATAATAATAATTCGTGATGCTGTTCATCAAAGATTCCTAGTGTTAGTTTAACCAATTTTTAAAAGTTCGATGACTTACATTATAAAAAAGATGTTCATGGACTTAATCATTCAAAATGGAAAAGTTTAGTGGTTTTTCATTCAAAAAAAAATTCAGGGACTTAATTCTTCAAAATGAGATGATTTTTTCATGCAAAAAATAGTTTAAGAACTTGATCATTTAAAATGGTATAGTTTGTTGGGTTTTTATGAACTTTTCATTTTTATATTTTGTATGTTGGACATAAATTATATAGAATTAACCCGCAAACTCAATCTAACCTGCAATCAATTTCAAAAAAGTGTGAGGCATGACGTGGCGGCGATGTCAATGCTTGGTGAAGACATGATGTTTTTGAAAGTGTGACATAAGGCGACAAATTTATGTCATATATAAAATTATATACACACATATATGTTTGCTATCTAGTATTCAATCAGTTATAAAAAAAGAAAAATTATATAGAATTACTATTATAAAAATAATATTTGATTAAATATTCAAAATATAATTAAATGGGTAATTTTGTAACTTTGTTTTAATCGTCAGTCTATTACGTTAGTTAATGAATTCATGGAACTATAGGTAATGTGATTAGATAAATATATAAAAATATAAAGTTAAAAAACGTAAAAACACAAAAAAACTTAAAAATCGAAAGGTTCTTTTTGAAAAAAGTCACGCCTTGAAAAAATTACACGTCGCATCACGTCATGGCGTGAGCCACGCCTTACATAAACGTTATCGTAACGACGAAGACACGCCTTGCACTATTTCATGTCATGGCCTTTTTGAACACTGCATACAATATGTTAGATTGAGTGGGTTGGTTGTACTTTTTATCTGGTTGGATTGGGTTGAGATTTTTCCGAATCGTTTGTAATTAGGTGGATTGTCTAAATGTTGCAAGCCGACCAACACAATCCATGTACACCCCTGGTTGAGCTTGGTATATTAATTGTTTTAAGCAAATACTACGTTTTATTCAGATTTGTGAGAAATCACATTTTTATGTAATGAGTTCAGTAATAATAACAAATAGTATAATGAAATATCAGTGTTAGGAAATAGGAATCCCGAATGAGTTCATATATTGAGATGACAGTCGATAAAATGATCTTTCTAATGGTATATGGGATCATTCGGTTTCGATGATTGGACAATACATTGTTCCAAAATACAAAGGTACTAAAAACGAATAAAGATTATGATGTACTTGTGTGGAGAAGTGCATCAAGGCGATTATACGATTTTCTCACACTTTTATACGATTCATGATTTGTGTAGATAACTGATTATATGGGATCCTTTGCTTTGAGAGTGAGGGACTGTTTGACAGTTATTGAATGGTTTTGTGCAGAATGATTAAGTGGTCAGAATGATTAAAAGACTCTCATGATATAGTGTAAMATGAAATATAATTGTTTGATAATTGTTTACAATGTAATTAGGGGCGCTGAATGGTTAAGGGAGACCTATGATACAAAATCATTCAGAGAGTTTTTAAACTATTAAGAGACAGACTTTTTTTACCAAACAAGATTCATCTCTTAACGATTCAGAACTTGCATTTTAATAAAACTATTAAGAGATAAACAAACAACCCTTAGAACATTGGAATATGGAAAAAGGAGTCGTTTGAGTTAAACCATAAAAAAAAAAAAATAAACGAGCTTATAGTTAAAACATTCGTGGAATGTTATAAAAATATTCTATCTAGATGTTTATACAACTATGGTGTATAGGGTGGGACGAGCCACCGCTTCGTTTCTCGGTTGTAGTGTAAGAAATTTTAGGGTCGTGAAAGGTGTTACCACATTATTTTGTCGGGTACAACCGTATATTCTTTGAAACTATAATAATAACACAAGTTTCTCTACTAAAGTTGGTTTACACCATTTGTATCATTTTCTTAGTTTTTAACTTCTAATTTCAAGTATATCACGCTCGAATGGCTCAGTTCGACTCAATTTGTAAAGTTTAATCGAGCTTTCGAACGAGTAGCATCGAACATTGATGTTATATCTTGGTAGGTTTTTTTAATCTAGTGTTTTTTTTTTAATTTATACAATTTGTCGTGAAATAAAAAATCAATGGAGTCATTTTCCTCGATTTAAAAAAGCGCCGAGCCCTCACATTCTTTTTTGAAAAATTTCTCTCTCTAGGGTTTCCAAATCATCGTTACGAGAAAAAGAAAGTTGGAAACACAAATTCATCCCATTTTTTCTCTCAAATATTTCCTCATCCGATCGCATTTCATCCGTTTCTCATTCCATTAATCTATTTTTCGATTGAATTTCACTTCGATTCGATGTTGTAATTTGAATCACACGACTCCATAACGTTTGCTACACATCTCATCAGCCCCTAATTACTGATGAACTTCACCGATCCAGCAATGTCGCTTTTGGCCGCTAGCGGAGGAGACACCGTTAAACTCTTTGATGTTTCGGTGGATCCCGGCGATCCTTGTATTCTCAGCCACACGCCTTCACCCGGTTCTCAAGTTAACTCCGTAAAGTGGAACCATACAAGTAAGATTTTTCATCCTTTGGTGATTTAATTTGATTAAAGAATTGATTTCCCCCTTCTTCAGATAATGCCATGGTTATTAGTCTTCAAATTGCAAAAACCAGCCTGACTTTAAGATGGGGTTGTGATTAGATTTGGTGGTGGCAAGTGCTGGTGATGATAAAAGGATATCTTTATGGCGAAAGAATGGTCAAAGCATGGGGACTATTCCTGCAGCCGGCAGCGACAGTGGCGACAATATAGAGGTGAGGTTCCACTTGTATGTTCTAAATTGCCTCTCAAAATCGATGTCAAATGGTGATAAGGTTGTGTTTATTTTGCTCTCCTTTGTTTTGATTGATTGTTAGGATCAAGAGTTATGGAGGACTTTAGATTTTCATAAAACTAAATATTATTTACAGTTAGGCCCAGTCAGCCTATGTTATTGTTCTGCAAGAGAAGTTAATAAGCTGAATTTACATATTTTACTAGCATGAGAAGCTTTTCATTTTGCATATTGTGATGATTTTCATCTACATTCCACCTCTGGTAAATCATGAGGTAAGGAAGCCTTGCTTCCTTAAATTTGCAAGGTGCATATCTGCCCACCAGTTATGTGTACAGCACTATGTGTATTCTTTTCTTTCTGGCTCTGGTTTCATTTGTTTCATCATATGAATAACAGCTATAAATGAGGTATGCTGCTTTTTACGTTGCAACTTGCAAGCCAGCTTGTATCGGTAAACTTCGCTTTTTTTGATAAATTTCTCCATATGTTATAAATTAATTAGAGAAAATTCCATGTAAATCTTGCAGGAGTCTATTTTCACTATCAACTTTAGTACCAAAGCATCTCGTTACATTTGTTCCGGTGGAAGTGCTCAAGTTGTGAGAATATGGGATTTGCAGAGGAGAAGGTGTATAAAGTGGTTGAAGGGCCATACAGACACAATAACAGATGTGAAATACAATTGCAAAGATGAGCACTTGGCTTCCATTAGTCTTAGTGGTGATCTTATAATTCATAACCTTGCGTCGGGAGCGAGGGCTACTGAACTCAAGGATCCTAATGGGCAGGTGTGTCTTCCTGTCCAACTTCTAGCTATCACAAAGCCATTAAGAATCTTAGTTCTTATTGGTGTTTGTAATTTATATACTTTTGTTTTCTGATGTGCTAGATGTTTGTATGATGGTTCAAGCTCAGGTATTGAGGGTGCTTGATTATTCACGGATTAGCAGACACCTTTTAGTGACTGCTGGTGATGATGGGTCTGTTCACCTGTGGGATACAACTGGTCGCAGCCCAAAGGTCCGTCAGCTACTTGCTTTGTTCCTTTAAGTGAATCTTCTTGCAGATTTTCTATTCATGTTTCTGCCTGATGTGAGCAGATGAGATATTCATGATCAGCTTTGTGATTTATAACCAAGATGTATGCATGATTGATTTTCCAAATATATGGTGCTCTTATGCTTTGAGTAGTCTCATAATTTTTACATGGTCCCAACAACTGAAATGCAACCTTTCCAGTCAACATAGGAAACGGGAAGGGGTGTGTGGGTTTGGCATTTTTAAAATTACTAAAATCTGGGTGCAGCATGTACATATACATATAACACATACACATACACGTACCAAACATAACCATTATATCTATATTCCACTTGGAAGTAGGGTCTGTGAGGTAGGATGTACACACAAATTTCCTGTACCCCAGTGAGTAGAGAGGCTGTTTCGTGAAGACCCCAGCTTGAGCAAACGTTTTAGGAAGTCATGAAAATAAAGTAGATTTTGGAAAGTTATTGAAGAGCATGAGACAGTAGATAAGCACCATCAAATTATTAAATCCCATACTAAAATAATCCATCAAAGTATTTGTTATCAAACTCTATTGAATGCCATATCCTACAATAAATAAAAAACAAGCTTAGGAAAATTCAGAAAAATTGCATAAGAAGCAACACACAAAGGAGGCATACAACATAAACAAGCATAGGAGAAGAGTACGTGTAATTATGTAACAATGATGAAGAGGAGTTGAGAGTAGAAAACAAAATGTCAACTCCTAATCGTTTAGAGAATAAAATCTGAACTGTTGTATGATTCTTTTTTTAATATGGAAATATATGAAGCCTTGAAACAAGAACTTGAAAGAGCAAAAATAAGCCAAAGTCTCCACAAAAAAAAACCAGCCATATCCACAAAAACTCACACAAAAACCAAGTTACACCTTCTATATCCAAGTGAACTTTTAGATAAATGGGTGTGTGCTTTTTTGGATTTCAAACCGCACCTGCACCAAACTCACACAGTGAGGATGCAGCACTCTATCTCAAGTATCGGTGCTTCATATTAGTCAAATCAATATGCAAATAAAAACCTCCCAGTAGCATCTTTTGTCTGGTCTAGTTATGATATTCTAGTACACAAAAAGAAGCTTATGATGATATTATTTCCACATGCAGGTTTCTTGGTTAAAGCAGCATTCTGCACCAACTGCTGGTGTTAGTTTTTCACCATCGAATGACAAGGTCTATTCTAACTTTAGTAATCTACCTGTTCTACAACAGAAAATAGTGAATTAAATTCTGCATGGATTAGAGGATATCTTTGAGGGAGGTCATTGCTAAAAGTATCAGGCATGCAGTCATTGTTTTGGGACTATTATGCCGTTCCTTCTTTTATAAGTTTGAGTTTTGGCAGATGATTGCTAGTGTGGGACTAGATAAAAAGCTATACACTTTCGACTCAGGAACAAGAAGACCCTCATTTTGCATTCCATATGAGTCACCTTTTTCTTCAGTGGCATTTCGAGATGATGGATACACACTGGCAGCTGGGACAACTACTGGGCAGGTCGTATTTTATGATGTCCGTGGAAAGCCACAACCGTTTACTGTTCTTCGTGCTTATGCAAATTCTGAGGTTTACATTCTCCCTATATCTTATTTACTTATTCCTTTTTCTTATTTTATTTTCTTATTGTTCATTTTAAAATTGGGCTCCATGAGTTATATCTCTGTCATGGTGTACGGAAATTGAATTCTGCTCACTTAATTGTCTATTTATATTACTTTATTCCATTCAGGGAATAGGATTGTAGAGGCATAGTGACTGGAGGTAGTTATTTGGTCATTGGGATGTAAGAAAATGTCTTTGGAGTGGCCTTTGGAGAATTGTAGTGGGAGCTTATAAGAGTCCATCTTAATAATCTTTTTGTTGATAAATAAATAATCATTAAATGACATTTCTCAACTCTTGATTATCTACTGATGGTGATCCGTTGTTCATTGCTTAGTGGGAACTGTGTAACAACTAACAACCTTAAATCTCTTGATTAAATGAGCATGACTAGCATTCAAGATGTTAATCCACAGGTTTTCACTTGAAGTTTTGCTTTTTTACTTTTCTGGAGTTTCACATGTGCACAATTACCGACATAACTGATGCCACTAACATAATTCACAAATATTATCTTTTCTAATGTTAATCCTTGCTGAGCAATATTTCTTATAATATGTTTACATCAGGCCGTCACAAGTTTATGCTGGCAAAGATCAAAACCTATATTTGTAAATGAAAAAACCTGCACAGCAGATACGGCTCTCCTGGGAGGCACTGTGGATGATTCAATCCTTATGCCCGACCCACTTCCTTCAGCAACAATGTCTAGTCATTTACTCTCAACAGCGATTGCCGGTTATCGAAATTCTAGTCGTGCTGGGCCCTCTCCAGAGTCAGCTCCGTCAACAGTTGCTAGTGGATCAATGTCAAGTAGTAACGATTCATCTGCAGGGGAAGAAACACCACTCCGAAGCACTCTTAGGGCTGGCGGATTGGCTAGATTACATGCCCCACGGAGTTACAACTACAAGGATGACATGGAGGTTTTTTCTCCACTTGTAGAAGTTCAACCCATTACACCCTCATTTGATAAGCTGTGGGGGGGAACAAAAACCGACTTTGATAAGAGGACTTCTCTGCTGTTTCCTTCATCCAAGAGATTCCCTCTTGCACCGGAGGTTGGCAGTGATCCGCATTCGATTTTTGACTGGAAACCTAACTCAACCACAATACAGGTTTGCTCATTTCTCAGGACGACCTATCATGATGTTCCATTACATGGTTTTAATTTAGCAGTCAAATATAAATGTTTGTTATCTGCCTTGTGCATTTGATGACTTGCGAATTCAGGACACTGTTTGTATGTGTTGCACATTGAATTATTGAGTACCTTAGCCATGTGCGTGCTAGATAGTTCTTATAAACGACTTGTTCAGACTTCAGAGCATATAAGTCCAGTATAGCAAGAACTCCATTTCTTTATGCTAATAATAGCTAGTGAAGAACCATAGCCGTTAATGAATAAAATTAGTTTGGAATCCCTTTGAGAAAACCTTCTGAACAAAGCATACAACTTGTAGATGCTGCATTTTGTGAACTTTTTTCTTGTCTATTTTATTATATTGTCAACCACTCCATCCCAATAAAAAGTCTATTTTTGATTTAACAAAGTCAAGCATTATACTTTGAAATTTATGTGACACTGTAGTTTTTAGCTTCTGTATTTGAAATAATTTATCGTTGTATCATGTTTTTTAAATGTAATAATCATTTTAATCTACAGCCATGCCAATACTGGATCTTGAAGTTAAAAAATTTAACTTGTTTGACACCCAAGACTCAGATTTGGACCTTTTCATCTGTGGCAGAGAGTATTTGCCTTCATTTACGTGGATATCAATATATGCAATGTAGTCAATATCTCAATATGTTATTCTTTACCCAACAATCTTATATGGGTAAGTTCAAATGAGAACCATAAATATTTTGATGCGAGAACAGACTATTTCATGTATTATTCATGATTAATATCATGCATTTTCATCATGAAAATATATCACAGTATACGATATTGATCATGAATAATTCATAAAAGTTGGTTCCTAGGTTCTCAAAATATTTATGGTTCTCATTTGAATCTGCCCCCAATCTTATAATAGTGCAACATTTGAAAACCGTTTTAAATTGTATTTATAAAACACAGGATGACAGCAGCACTCCTGTCTCTCGTCCAGCAACTTCTCCTGTATCTTCCAAAACCGATGAATCACCATCCATTACTCCCCCAGAAGCTTGGGGTGGTGAGAGATTGTCGGATAAGTTTGTGCGCCCGCCACGTCAGTCAGTGACGCTACCTTCTCGCTTTGCAACACTGGCAACTTCCAGTAGTATATCTTCGGGATCCATGCTATCTGGACTCCAAGATCTTAGTTTGCCTTCAAGCCAAACGGCTATGAACCCCGTTTCAAGTTCAAGCTTGAGCTTGGCTAATTTCCGAGCCAGGGATAACTCTTCTAATCAAGAGAGTCCTTTAGGATATTCTGAAGGCCCATTCAGCTCTACATCTCTTTCACTTGGTGTGAAAGGCACTACTAACGTAGAATCTTCAGGACTAGCGTTGACTCCAACACGAAGATTTTCAAGTTATGCCGAGAGGATAAGCACTAATCCGTCGTTAAGTGATGGGACATCAATTGCTGTGGGTTCCCCGAAAACAAAAAAGACAGGAGCTGAAACAAGGGAAGAGCTTTTGAATAGCTTTTCACCCCGGCATGAGATGTCGGCTGCCACAGAACCTGGATTTCTTCCGTCCATGAATGTAATTTTATGACTGTTTCAAGTGGATTGATTTTCCGGTTTATAATAACGGTTTGTTGATTAAGTTTGATTTTTGTTGACAGGGAATGGATACACAAGCCCAAAAAACAGGTTTGCAGGGTAATTCACAGCAGGGATCTTCGTTCTCACTTCAGCTATTTCAAGGCACTCTTGAAGAAGCTCTTGGTTCTTTTCAGAAATCGATTCATGAAGATGTTAGAAATCTGCATATCGAAGTTCTAAGACAGTTTCATATGCAGGAGGTTTGTTTAAATTGGATATGCTTGTTAACATGTGTAATTATTACACTTCAACTTTACCCTTAATTAATTAAGGGTAGAATTGGAAAAAATATATTATGGTGCTGATGAAGGATGATTCTTGTTGGTGCAGATGCAAATGACAAATGCAATGAGTTCACTTTTGGAAAATCAGGCAGAGCTTATGAAGGAAATCCAATCTTTACGCAAAGAAAACCAGGAACTCCGGCAGCTTTTGTGAGCACTAGGGTTAGTGTTAGCTATTCACCTCACTCGTGTGTCGTTTTGAGTTTTAAGTTGAGTGGGAATATTATAGTATTTCGCTGCTTCTCATTGTTAGGAGGTAACACATCGTTCTTATGAAAATGTAAGAGAAACACTGTAGTAGCAGTGTGTTTTAAAACATGAGGGGGGATTTTGGAAAGATTGTGGAAATGTAAATGCAAACAAAACCACCTTTTTGGTCCAAAAAGTCTCATTTTGATAGTGGTTTTCGTTTTGCATTTCTACAAAATGGGTGGTTGGTTTGTAATGAAAGTGAAATAGTTGTAAGGTTTTTCTTGCTAAGGGTTGGTTTTATTGTACTTGTAGTGATGGCATGAGTTGGAAATGGTTTAGAAAAAGGGCAGTGATAGAAGATGTATATGATTTATGTAATTTTCATACACATGATTTTCCACCTCAATGTTTTAAATGGCATCTCCTTTTTCTTTTTGTTGGTAATTTTTTTTTTTAAATATGGGTTCCGGTGAGAATAAGAAGAGATCTCCACTCTTAGATGCACATTAGGATGCGGCGAAATCAATTGCTCTTTTTGCAATTTGATGAAGCCAGTAAAGCTCCGTATTTGGTAGAACAGTTAGTAAGGGAAGAGGTTGATATAGTTGATTTGAAAAGGAAAGATGATCAAGTCAACAAAAAAGAGAGGATAACAAGGTACAATGATTCATTTCTTCATTGATATATTGCTAGTCCAATTATCAACGCCTGAATCAAAGGTCCTCAAAAATTGATCCACGATTCAGATCACATCTTTGTGATCATTCATCGAGCAAATGGAGTAACGAAAACTGAAAAGTTTTCTTGGATGTGTGCATATGCAGTATTCGAATGGTTTGAGTCGATCAAAATTTTGAAGAAAAGTTGAAGCAATTGAGTCATATTGATCGGTTCATGAAAAACATTGTTTCACCTATGAACTTTAAACAAAAATCATTGTTCCACGTTTATGAAACAATTATGAACTATAAATCAAAATTATTGTTTCACCTATAACTTTAGACAAAAATCATTGTTTCATCTATGAACTCTATAGTTTCACCTATGAACTCTCTATTTTAATCTGGGAACTTTGGTAAAAAAAAATGGAACAATCAAAGTTCATAGATGAAACCGAAATCATAAAGCAATTTCCAAATATGAAACTCACCTATTTTAAGGATAAACAGAGTAATAATTATCTTCCAAAAATACGACATAATTTGTTCCAAATTTACCATTGACTTAACTCCATTTAATATGTTTCTTTTTGAACCATTTTATAATCTTTCATTTAATCATAATCGTTGATAAAAAAAAATAAACGGCTTATATGAGTTTGTAAAATTAACACCAATGCATTGACTGACAAGTGAATCTACCTATATGTGTGTGTCTATACATATATATGTGTATATCTATGCTATATTATAAAGCATTTGGCTAAAACTCTTAAAAACTCTTAAAACTCTTAAACTCTTAAAAACTCTTAAACCCGTTCATCCCTATCCGATTTCA
>NC_037540.1:12174323-12175796 GCF_001531365.2 Cynara cardunculus var. scolymus | reverse complement strand
TTGAGAGTTACAAAATCAAAAAATCTCATTATTTTTGTTAATGTAAAAACCATATGAACACACACACACACACACACATATATATATATATATATATGGTATATTTCTTTTACAACCTTGTGCATTTGTACAACCTTTGTAACCCAATTAATTGAGATATTTATAGAAATGATTGGAGTTTATTTATTATGATTTGAATATTTATGGAATATGAATAAAGTTTATTAATTATGATTAATATTTTATATTAGGAAACAATTAATTGATTAAAAATTGAATGGTTGAGATGAGGGTTGTATAGGGTGTAGGAATGGCAAATGTTGTAGAATAACATCCCTCTATATATATATATATATAGTGAGGTATAGGGAAAACTCTCCAAAAAATGAAAAACTGAAAAACATCATATTAACCATTCAGCTGGACGTATATACATGTTCATAAAAGTAACTGGAGTTGTTTTTTGGTTTTTATGCATATATGCATGTGTGCATACCAGACAAAGTGCTTACAGATAACTTGTATGCACATGTGCATACCGTCCAGATAACGGTTACCGGCGCCTTTCTCAGTTTTTCATTTTATATAGGTGATTTGATTACAAACCCAACCATTAATACAAATCATACAAACCATTAATACAAATCATACAAATTAATTTCAACTATTTAGCTAGTCTAATAATATAAAATGTTGATTATAACAAATGAACTTTGATAATCTTTTATAAATATTCAAATCATAATAAATAAACTATAATTATTTCTATAAATATATCTCAAACAATTGATTTGTATGGTGATAATAATGGTTGAATCTATAAAAGATCTTTCATCTCTCTTTCTCTCTCTATATATATATATATATACACACACACATGTGATAACAGACTGTTTTCGTGAGACCTGTAAGACTGTTTTTTATACTTAAAAACTTCACAACAAAACACTATGAAAATAATCTTCAGCGTCTTTGCTGTGAAAGTTCGGAATCTTTTTACTTTCACAATGTTTTGCTATAAAGTTTCAAGTATAAAAAATGATCTCACAAAAACATTATGGTTTCATATGAACCCAACCTTATATATATATACACACATATTTTATCCATATATTATAATAAAGTTAGCATATAACATCCTTTAAATCACGATTTACTTAGGGGGTGTTTGGGTAAGCTTATTTAAAACAACTTATACTTTTTTGTAAAAGTGCTTATTAACTTATGCGGTATCAAACTGGAGTTTTGTAAAAAGTGTTTGGATTAGCTTATAGCGGTACCAAAATGCAAAATGACCAAAAAGGACAGCTCATTTTTAGGTTATCTTCTACCCTATACCAGTTGATACGCAGGTAAAGCATCAGGTTCTATGAGTTGAAGAAAAAGGGTTCATATTTGAAACAGGAAGCCGGCGATGAGAAACCAGGCGAAGGAAGAAGCAGGAAGCCGGCGAAGGAAGAAGCAGGAAGCCGG
>NC_037540.1:12079908-12173353 GCF_001531365.2 Cynara cardunculus var. scolymus | reverse complement strand
ATGTTTAGTAGACAATTACACTGTCATGTATGTTATTCATATACACATCTTTTCAATCTATTCGCATCTCTATATAACTCATTCGTATATATGTTCAGTAACTGTAAACATATATACGTAAATTGAGAAACTTAACTGAATGTGATATATATAAGAAGTATGGATAAGTTGTTTCAAATGGTTGATGATGAAAAAGAATTATGAATAGAATAATAATATATTCAAGATTAGAATAATATTTTAATGTACCAAAGTATTAACTCGACCAATCCGTACGGTTTGGGTTGGGTTGGGTTGGATTGAGTTAAGGTTTTTTAAAGCACAAATATTAAATTAGATTATTCAAATGTTTTCAACCCAATCAACTCAGTCCATTGGTACCTCTCGGATATAGGTTCACGTCGACTTAAAAAAGATACCAAAAAACAATTAAATTCGTAACATAAAATAAACGAAATAAAACCATGAAGCGTGGTGATGCCAGACTGCCAGTTGTGGTTTGGTTCTCGTAATTAGGGCTCAATTTCAGAATTCAGTTCCAATTGTAAGAAAACGAAACTCGAATCTCGATCAAATTTCATCATCAATATGACTTGCTGAAACCTCCATTTCTTGTTTCCTCTCGCCACAATCACACTTCGATGGCGGAATCGTCCTACACTACCCTTCCTACTAGTCACTTGCCTGGTTCAGTTCCGGTATGTAGCGCTAATATCATGTTGCATGACCATAAATTTACCCTAATTTATGATCAGTGTTGGAAATCTTTGATATCGATTGATGTCGTAAACTCATCTCATAAAGTTGTTGGGTGTTTTCCTTTTATGTGGTATGATGTCAAGCAATCGGAGAGTGAAACTTTTATGACTCTTCACTATTTTATTCATTTTTTCTTTTAATTTGTATTGTGAATTGTGATTCTAGAGATATGGGTTTGAACTGCGTTTTATTTGAAATTTCTCCATATTTGGATATACCAATACATCCTTCCATTTAAAATATGCCACCGACATTATGCCAATACTTGTTACGTAAATTAATTGGGTAGCAACTATTTCTCAAATTATAGCATTCATTGCAGAATCTTTCTGTTGAAAGTAATTCATTCTACATCTAAAGACAAAGTGTTCATTCTTTCTAGGGAACAGGTGGAGTGTTTGATTTACATTCATTGCAGAATCTTTGTGCTGAAAGTATCTAAATATTATTCTACAATTCGATATTTATGGTTTCAGGTTTCCTGAAAGTCACTTGTCAAATTTTAACTGATGTATGTACTAAAATTGTGTCTTAAAATTTTGGGACGAAAGGAATTCACGAGTTACAACCTTTCATGCTCCAGAGAGTAACCAGCTATTTCAGTAATGACATGATTAGTTCTTTTGGTCAATTTGTGAAATATTTGTTTGTGTGAAGGGTTGAAGTTTTATGTGGCCTGTTACTGTGGTGATATGTATGCTTTTACTTGCTGCAATATGACAATATCTGGGCTTGATGTTTAAGAGTTATCTGTGATTACATTCAAGTAATAATGTGCTTTCTCCATTATGTTCAGGCTGTCATCACAGAAGAAAAGGCTCCAGCTATACACAAGGGTATAGGACTCTTAAGACATGGTCTTATAGCAGTTGGTGTCCCTTTCCATCTGTAGTTGATCTCAAAGCATACCCATCCTATTTACCTGTTTCTTGAATTTTCTGCAGACCCTGAAGCAAATCTTCAAATATTTCCTCCTAACAGTGGTGGCGGTGGCCAGGGATACCAGACTCTTACAAATCGAAGTGGTATGTTACATCGCTCTGTAGATTTTTATGAGGGAATGACCAATAGAACCATACTGTCTAATAGTCATCATTTTTTTCATAGGAAAAATAGTTATCTAATAGTCGGTATCTACAATATCTAATTATCTCCTTTTGCTTCTTCTCTGCAGTCAATGTAATCCTGCAGTTATTAGTAAGGTCCCATGATTAATATGGAGTTGAGATTTTTTATAAGGAGATGCAAGCAAATGCAATTACACGAGGATAATATTTCTATAGCTGGCTCTCTCTTTTCTAACGAATAATCGTTCTAGATCTGCTCAACCACAGTGCTCCTCTAGTACAACTAGACTTGTCAGACTAACTTTAAAATATATAATTGAATTTGATTCCACCATATCTTTTGATGTAGTAATTCTTAGGTGGTTATGGATGATGGATTACTATATAGTTGGTGTATACCTGTGAAATCCTTTTACATATCTTTATTGGATAACCAGTAGGATAATCCATTATGGTAGGATACAAAAAAAAAAAGTTTTGGTTGTAAGAGCAGGTGACATGTCAATTACCAACATGCGGTCTAGGCCTCTAGGGCAGTAAAAATGGATATGTTGATAGAAAAGAATATTTGTTTGCAACTACAGTTGCAAGCCGATGAGCAGTTCTAGGGGATAACAGGAGAGACCCTCACAGTTTAGGTACACATTTCTGCAAAACCTCTCAAGCTCTCTGTTTTTTTCCATTTGCTTCATACATCACAAGTTTTCTGGTGTTATTTTAAACTTTACTGACAATTGACATTTTAACACTTTTAGAAAATTTAGATACCTTTATATGTAGTGTGAAAGGTTGTCTCTTTTGGCACTTGCCAACAACCGAAACACTTATATTGCCATTTCAAATATATAAAACAATTTTTGTTATCATGTGAATAGGATTGAATCTTTGTCTGAGCTTATCCAAGTGAATTTTGTTGTTAGAAGTTCTTTTACCCTTTGGCTCTTACATGGACTGCCCTCGGGTGTTATTTAGGAAACACACGGTTTTTAAAGGCAAAATGTAGGTTCCGTGCTTATAGCAGACAGCACTTGGTGGTATCGTAATCGTTAACACTTTTTGACATAATCCTTTTTTTTTATGCTAACCAATTTTTACTCCAGGAACTTTCCAGATAACATTGGCACTTTTGCTTTGCTATTGAGTTGTGCGCTCTTGACATATTAATATGTTATGAGGGACAATGCCAAGTATCTGTCTTAACTTCTTCCTTGTGATCACTGACCTCGTAATTTTGTAGACTTCACGTTGATCTGATTATGTGTGTGACACGGTTAGGTTGGTCAGAAGGCATAAAGGCGCACTCAGAATGTGGAAAACTGCATTGTGTGAAACTGTGAATTGATATGTAAGAGGTGAAGTTGGGAGAAGGGATGAATCACAGTAGAAATTCCTCTTACTCTTGGACCTTATCTTATATATCCATTAGATAGAGACTTCTGAGTGGTAACTTTCAGGCGTTATATCTGTATCAGATGACACCTCCTTCTCAGACATGACGTAGAAGTTTATTCTTTTGGCAATTGGCACATGTTGGATAGTTCTAGCCGTCTTCCAGAATTGTACCTTTGATAGATGAACTCCATGGTTAGTTTAGATGCTAGTAGAAAACTAGAAATTAGAAAACGGTTTTAACATGTACTCTATCCATGCAAGATATTATGTTAAGGAGATACTGAGATAACATTCGTAGTTAGACATTATGTTTTAGCAATAACTATTGCTAAATTGCTACAGATAAGGAGCAAAACGGAGAAAAGAGGATTCCCAATAGCTAAGTAGCTGACCTAATTAATTGATTCGAAGGCAGAGTGGTGTAGCTTAGTGAGTTGGGTCTATGTACTAATGTACATATTTAATATCAACCCCAGATGTTGAGTCAATCCTATTTTTTTATTTTAAACATCAATTTTTGTTAGGGATGATCTTTTTCCACGTTTATTCTCTTTGAATTTATGTTGACATAACCATATGCTCTGTTCTATTGGTATGTCTGTCCACTAGTATGGTTCTCCTAGAGCTTTTTCAGTTTTTCTTGAAGTTGCATCTTCAATACAATGTATGGTCACTTGTGAGTATCCAGAATGGCATACTCAGGAGAGTAAATGAATGGGGATAAGTTGACAGTAGAGGTCCTTTTCTTTTCTTTGCCACCTAAGGAGAAATGTTAGTTCTAATGGCTGGGTGGCCGTAAAGAATATCTATTTCCTTCCTTGCAAAACCCTTGTCCCTGGGGGATCCCTTTTTTCCCTGTAGATTTTGTGCACTGGCTAGAAACTTGTTTGTTTCGGTAGAGATAAATGTGATACAAGTTGTATCTTCTCTGATTTTGAAGTGAATTAACAAACTAATAGTAAGTTACATATGAGTTAGAAAAAGGTACAGTTGTGACAAATATACAGCATGAGCTTATTTCCCGTAGCCCTATATATACAGATGGAGATGGACCACAATCTGCCAGCAACTGGAATGGAGCATTCAGCATCTCATCTTACACGCAATATTTTAATGTTGATACAGACGATGTTGTGAACAGATTAACAAGTTCTCTGTATCCCACTGGTGACTTTTTCAGGAAAATTGAAGCTAACCCAGATCTGTAAGTTCTGCGCTTTCTCTTTCTCTATCTAAACTTCAGCTTGGCACTTGAAAATTTAGTTTGAGCCACTTTGGTTATATGTAGTTCTTTCTTTCACAAAGTAATGACATCCTTCTGAAAGTGCTAAATATTGTATTGGTGTATTCCTGCGCTTAAGGGTGTTGTGTAGGGCAGAGGCTAGAATCAATTGTACACCTTATAGATATTTTGCTATAGGTCCATCCAAGGGTGGGAATGTGGATCGCAAACTATACACCGATCTGCAAAACTTTCATGAAAGAGAACGACCAAGCTGTTAGAATATAGGGCTTACGAAATAGATCATCGATGAATAACTTGGATAGAAATCTGGATCTTGAACAGTATCACTGTCCGAAAGTAATATTTTGTCCCTTTTTTCAGCCTTGGTACACGAAATTCACTTATGGTATAATCCAAAATTCGCACTCAAGATTTTAGGCAAAATTATAGAGAGCAAACACATGGGCACTGTTGTTTTTTTGCATGTATAAAAGTAGAGATTGAACTTACTTACATGGGTAGTCAATCAACAGTTAACTTTGGCGGGAAGGTAGTTATTTTGGTGCCAAAAATGATTGCCAAATACCAACGGGTAAAATAGGAAGTGACTAGCCTTTTGAGACTAAGGGGCCGTTTACCAAACGCTTACCGCGCAAGCATCTTACCCGATAAGAGGCATGGGAACAACCGAGGTTCTAACCCGGTAAGTGAGGGAGAAGACTCCTACTAGGTTAATGCTTATCGGGTAAGAGACGCTTACAAACAATCCGTTTTGATGGACGAGAATGTTACTCAACAAAGTAAGTGAGTGTGATAACTCTTGCCAGTAAGCGCGTACCCGGTAGGTTTTTGGTAAATGGCCCTCAAGCCACTTTTTCTTAAGTGAAGGCACATCACTTTTAAATCAAAGGCTTGCCTTCTCAAGTTAACTTTATGAACCCAGACGTAGTATTCAGAAGTTAAGGTTCAGCCTTCTGAACCAACACTTAAGAGTTGAGACTTAGCATTCTTAACTAAGGCTTAGCCTTCTGATCCCTCTGAACCAACACTTAAGAGTCGAGACTTAGCATTCTGATCTTCACAAGGCCTCTGAACTTACCAGACTTAGCATTCTTAACTAAGGGTAAGCCTTCTGATCTTCACAAGGCCTCTAAACTTATCTTTCTGAAAGCAAGTTGCTTTCTGTAAACAATTTCACAGACCACACCACAAGGGGGCACGACCCCCCCCGCGCCCGCGCCCGCGCCCGCGCCCGCGCTTTATGGTGATCTTAGGTCCATGATAGCTTATATAGTTATACGAGTGTCCACTCCGCACTTCCTAATTCATATTATAGCTTAACCAATAAACGCTATCGTTCTTGTGTCAATCACAAGTACACCAAAATTCTTGATGACACTACAAATACAACACAAGCTTAATTGAGATGTTTAATATGTGTGTTACCTGGTCATTATTGTCTTGTAACTCACAATTTGCTTCACCACATACCAATGGAGTTTAATTAAAATAATTCCATGGATTGATCCTTTTCTTTCCTAACGACAACTTCACTAGTTCATGTGATATATTCGTCAAGGCTCCTCAAATATCATTCTTTATGCCTTGTTGGAGAATCTGGGTTTTGTGGTTGTAATCACTTGGATAATTTCCTGGATCGTGTATGGAATTATAGATGCCTTAGGCTAACAAAATTAGTACTGGGATAATCCAGAAAACTCATATGCATTTTAAGGCACAAATTCGTGTGTGTGTGTGTGTATATATATATATATATAAGAGAGAGATCGATCATTTATGTATTTATAAGAGAAATCGACGGTTAGGGACTATTAGGCGGTTAAACCATGTAACTGCACGACAGTTACAACTGCTTACGGATAAAATTAAGTGACAGTTACAACTGACTCAAATGCTTTGAGTCAGAAGCACCAAACTCAAAAGACTCAGAAGATTCAGAAATCCTGAGTCGAAGCACCAAACTCCGAAGACTTGGAGGCTCTGATCAGAAGCCTCAAGAGGCTCTGAGTCTACAAATGCTTCTTATTCATCTTAGGCAATTTCACTAAGTTTCATAACTAATTCAAGAAGGTTTCCAACCTTCTAAAATCCACCTAAAACGTCCCGAAACTTAAATTTTCTTAGTAAATCTCTTCATAAAATCTGTAGAGGTTTCAGGCGCTGCCTCAAACCCCGCAAGGGACCACTGCCAGGGGCGCTGCCCCTTGGACCCTACAAGAGGCGCAGCTTCCCTGACCCCCGCCTTATGGTGCTCTAAGGTGATAGTGGCAACGTTCGTGAGTGTGCACTCTGCACCTCCCAAACTCACATTGTTTGCCTTGTCACCTAATTGATCTCAAGTAAATCACGGTTACACCAAAATTGATTCATGATACTAAAATCACCAATATGTCTCTTATGAAATAACTTCATATCAAAATGACAAAGTACTATGAAGCAGCCACGGTGACCAAGCAAGTGCACCCTAGCAAAGAACATACACTTCCTCTCCTTAAAGGAGGAATTCATTCTTCCTTGGGCAGGGCAAGGGATACTGTCGTATAATATTTTGTAGTGTCGTATGTTTCTAGGTCCACAGTTGCCTTTTGTGTCCGCATATGCTCCCTAGTCTGATCAGAAACTATAGTTGAGTAGTTTCTCAATGTAGCACATATCTCACTCTAGTAGTTTCTCAATGTAGCACATATCTCACTCTGGTGTTACCATTACAAACTTTAGCTTATCTTATTAACTTCTTAGTGTTGAATCAAGAATCTTGAACTTATCGTACTGACAATTTTATATTTAGATATGGGCTCATTTGGATCTCCACCACGTTGGTATTTGTGATAGCTGCACTCGGTAACTGTGCCACGTATCTGATGAGTAGAAAAGGCGACGCTAATGTTTCTTGGAGCTTTGATGTCAGCTACTTCCATGTTTCAGCCATTGCAGTGTATGGTTATGTCTTCATTGTTCCACTGGGATTTTACTTGTTGCTTCAGTATTTCGGTTCAAAGGTTGGCCTTGTCCACTTTTGGTGCATGTGGGGATACTCTCTCTTCATTTTCATTCTCAGCTCTGTAAGTATCCATGTTGCTTGTGTTCTTAACAAATTTAGAACCACCACTTAAGCTTTGGAATATGTGCATCCATGATCTTCACATGATCCATTTATGTTTGAAGGTTGAAGATTTTGATATTATAATAATCTTAGGGTATAATTTGACGTAGTATGTCATCTACCTAATTAATTTCTATCAAGTGCGAACATGGATATGAGATATGAGCATCTCCAACAGATTCTTTATAATTTCTAGAAGCAAAAGTTAAATCTCCAAAAAGAAAATTACATTCAACTCCAACAGTTTTTTCATTATGGAGATTGTTACATCAATTATTTTATTGAAATATTCAGTAGATTTAATATCCCAATAAACTTTATTGAAATAACGATAAAAAACATCTCTATCTCTCTCTCTTCAGCATTAAATTTTGGAGGTTTCTCTAAATTTGGAGATTTTTATACACTCTTCCCTACTTTCTCTGTCTTGGAGAATCTTTTGGAGCAAAAGAATGAGTTAAAAACTCCAAAATCCCTATTTTGTCCATTTTGGAGATTTGTTGGAGATGCTGTGATTACTAATCATGTAGTCTCCTGATATGTTTTTTGTTTGTAAATACATCCAGGTTTTGTTGGTTATCCCAGTGGATTTTCTGCGATGGACCATCACACTCATCACGGGTGTTGCATCAGCTGCCTTTGTTGGTTTGAACCTTCGGTCTCACGTAGAGTTGAATGATCTGACCATCGTGTTGGTTGCTGCATGTGTGTTGCAATTTGCTCTGGCCATCTTTATCAAATCATGGTTCTTCCATTGATTAAGCACTATAAATGTTGTTTCATAAATTGGAAGTGAATTTTGAAAAGGGTATTGATTGTAGAGATTGTGATAGGACTAGGCATCTTAATATTAGATCAATGGTGCGACGAGTGTTAACAACAACATATAGCTTTGGTTTGTGTAGAAAGGGAAGAAGAAGAACAAGTTTCTTGTGTTTTGTTTTGAGGGGAATGTTGTTTTGGTTGAACCCTTGGATTTGCTTGTAAAATAGACTGCTTTTGGACACAATGTTCCTTTTCTTTTGGGTGAATATGTGATTTGCAGCCTGAAATTTGATTTGTTTAGGGATTGTTTACTATGCGTTGACCGTCCCTTATATGGTAAGAGGTGCTTATCCGGTAAGAAGGGATGTTGTTTATCAATACACGATGACCCAGTAAGGAAGATGATGTCAGACTCAGTCGGTGCTTACCGGGACACTTGATAAACAGCCATTCAGCCTGTACTTATCCTGGATGAATCTTTTATCCGGAGTGCATTTTTATTCACCTAGTGTTTACTCAATTTGTGTTGATAAAATGCCCTTAGCTTGGTTTACTGGCAGAATATGTCTTTTGGTCCTTCATGTAGATACAGGTTCAGACGAGAAAAGCTTCTTTCTATAAAAATGCGAGAATATGTGTGGGCCTTCAAATTAATTAATCCATAATAAACATTAAAATAAATTAGCATTTATCAACAATTTATTATTGTTTTTATCCCTTAAATGTTGCTAGTATCATGGAAGACTTCTTATGTTCATATCTCCACGGTCGATAATGATATGATTTTACTTTGATAATAATGTGATGATACTTGTTAAATCGAAAACTTCTTATGATGTAATTTTGTTGTTAACAACTTTGAATGCATAAGCAACATATGTTCGTGATGGTAGGGATAATGAAGTCACCAAGATTACAGACTAATATAAAACCATATTATTATTCTTAAGTATTTACTTTCTTTTCTTTTAATTTTAATTATGGGTTAAATAATTTGAAGGCCTAGAAATGTTCTTGTATTTTTGTAAAATAGATGTATTTCTCGTACATATATAGGCGAAGGATCGTGTGAGAAGGGAAGTTATGATGAGAAGATTAAGAAGAGATCCGAACCCTTGATCACTTTTAATCTCATGTCCACCCATTAGATTTTTCATTCAATTAGAATTGATCCAATGGTAAAGTTCTCTTCTTATGCTTCTCATTATAACTTCTCTTCTTACCGAAACTCAACTCTCTCTCTCTCTCTCTCTCTCTATATATATATATATATATATATATTGAGAGATAGAGAGAGGAGGTTCAAATGAGTAACTAAGAGAACATGAAAACGACCAAATCACGTGCAAAATCACATGTGATTTTACACTAACAGTTAACGTAGGGGCATACGAGCGATGTGGTCAGCGACCTCAGGTCGTGGCTACATTCACGTGAATTAAATGTATATTACACACGTGATTTTAGTATAAAATCACGGTTTATACATATATGAATCAGTTAAATAGTTCATATATGAATCACACAGGTTCATATATGAATCAGCTAATTAGTTCATATGTAAATCACAAGAGTTCATATATGAATCAATTAATTAGTTCATATGTGAATCGCATAGGTTCATTTGTGAATTAGTTAAAATAGTTCATACATTAATTACACGAGTTCCCATGAATCACATAGGTTCATGTATGAATCCATTTAATGCTTATTTGTAAAAGTTACAAAATTACCCCCTCTATTTTTCTCATAACCCTAACTTTTGACCAGTCGAAACTACAATTATTAATCAGTCAAATCTGATCTTAACCATATGAATTGTTAAGATCATTTCTTTACTTCTCAAATATTTACCACTTCTCAAAATAATTTTTGGATATATATATATATATATATATATATATATATAGAGAGAGAGAGAGAGAGAGAGGTTGGTTATTATACAATCTTTGATATTTGTGTAACCAATACAACCTAATCTTAACTGTCCATTTCATTTGATTAATATGTGATTTCATAAAAGTTTTGRTTGTTTCATAATATAAAGTATTGATCATAATTAATGAACTATATTCATCTTCCATAAATATTCAAATCATAATAAATGAACTCTCATAATTAACATAAATATCTCAATTTATTGGGTTGTATTGATTGTACAAGTACGACGGATTGTATTTGAAACAAATTCTATATATATAAATGGGAAAACTCATGATATTCGTGTATCCTTTAATGTCTCATTTTAAACAAATTATTTGGATGAAATTTGTGTGGAAAGAAAATCACCACCACATCTCAATGATGTCATTTTCATTTACATACGTTGTCGTTTCTTTGCATATGCTATTACTTCTTAAATTTACTAAATTAACCCTCAAAGTCTTGGGGATTTGGGTTGTTGTTGGTCCCGTAAGGGTCTACAAGAATAGAAACAGTTTGTAGAAGGGGGGAATGAATACAAACACAATATTTTCAAAATTTAAAATATATATTGATAGCGAAGATCAATACAGATTTTACAAGACTGTTTGCGGAAAGATAAGGTAAAGAAAACTTATCTAAACAATCTTTGGTTACACACAAATCTTTAGCAAATACAAGAACAGAGATTGCTAAAAGTAAGATCTTTTACTTAAGCTAGAAGATGCTTGAAGTAAGAAGAGGATAGCAGAGAGATACGCGCTCTCTACATGAAGAAGAAACACTTATATTTATACCCAGTGCATTAAATGAACATTTAATGCAATATGGTAGGTTTAGAGTGCGTGTCAAACCTTAAGAGGAAGGTTTGTCCTTTGCTACAGTGAATAGTACAAAAGCACTATTTTTGAGCAGACATCTTTGCCTAAAGTTGGTGGACAAAGAGTCGACTAATCGGTTCCGTACCGTACTAACTTTTGTAAGGGTATGGGTTTGTCCTTTGTGTGCATAAGGACAAGACAACAACAATCGTGCTAAGCAAGCTTCTTTTGATCGCTGAATGTTGGAATGACCTGAAGGTCTCATCATCATTCGCTGAAGCTAGAGCAGTCTTCACACATATGTAGTCAGACTTGTAATCAATGAATACCGCTTCAGATCACGTACTCGCCAGTCTCTAATCTTCAGTTTCAGTCTTCGATGTTCGCTGAAGGTTCTTTGGTGTGAGTGTTGTCTTCTTGAAGTATTGCTGTCTCTGATGAATTTACAATGCAAGTTCTTCAGCGATCACTGAACATACTCAGTGATGATCGCTAGAACTGAAAATACATAAACACAAATACAACGTGAAAGGGAAAATGGATTATCAACAAATCACTGAGAGAGAGGATCAACAGTTGTAAAAGAGGTCACGGAAATGTTGTGATTGTGAACCATGATTACAACCTCTAATCCATTCTTATATAAATATAGAGAGATAGAGAGAGGAGGTTTATTTTGCAAATATGTTATTTATACAAACTGTACAAATCCTATTAAAACAATCATAACTTTTTATTTTGTTCATTTTTTGTAATTATGAGAGATTGATTAATCATATTTATTGTGGAAGGTATTAATCATAGGTATTATCATCTTCATTATACTAATTTTAGAGAAATACATGAAACAGTTTTATTAAAATTTCATAAGTATTATATGAAACAACTTTATCAAAAAAGTATTATATGAAATAATTTCATAAAATTAAACAATAAAATGGACGGATGAGAGTGGTTTGCACGGTTGGTACAAATATGGGTGGTTTGCATTTGATCGCTCATCTCTCTCCCCTCCCTCTCTCTCTCTCTCTCTCTCTCTCTCTATATATATATATATATATAGTCAGGTTCAATATATAAGAAAATGGCCGAATCACATGTGATTTTACACTAACATCATATATAAAATCACATGTGATTCATATGACCTTGTCACGCGGTCATAGGGCCACCCGCACACTTTTTTGCCGTTAATGTAAAATCACATATGATTTTGTACATAATTTGATCATTTTCTTATTTTGTTAAATATGTATCATTCTCGTATGAGCATACATCTCTCTCTCTCTCTCTATATATATATATATATACACACACACACACAGGGTCTGGTTCAAACAAAAAGGCAGCCAATTTGCGAGAAGACAAATATTTTTAATATCATATATGATTACACGCATAATACGTACGCTTAATCATATATGATTAAACACATGTTGCATTAACAACACATAACTTCACCAACTCACCTACGTCTCCTTTGAATGTGTTTAATCATATATGATTAAGCATACGTATAGTATCACGTATAATCACATATGATCATAGAACTTATCACAAATTGATTAACTTCTCGAATGATTCTTCCTCTCTTTCTATCTCGGAGTCATTGTTTTGATTTCTTTTTGGTAAACGATCTAATGATGAGACGGGGACAGGGCTGGTCTTAAGATTTTTGATGCCCTGTGCGAAAATAATAATAAAAGCCCCTAAGCCTATTTCTTTAAGCCAATGAAACAACAAAACATGCGATTTTTTAAAGAGTTTAGAACCTATTCAAGTTAAGTGTCTCATCCTCATGTTGATTTTTATTAATTATAATAAACAAAACTACAATTGGGGGTGGGGGGACATAAAAACCAAACCACGAATACAAAATATGGAATGATAAAAGGATAAATCCTGAATTAAGATCGTGTTTTCTTCTTTTCTAGTTTTCTCTTTTCAAAATTGAAATTAGCAAAATAGAAACTTTATTTCAATATATAGGACTTAAAAGACAAGGAAAACTATGATTAGTTTTTAATTAAAATAGCAAATTACATCCAAATTACTGTCATAGTAAGCAAAAAGTAAAACTCAAAAGTTACAGGTCTAACGACTAAAGGCTAAGGGCTTATCTGTTAGCAGCTTAATAAGCTTAATGAAACTAACAACTTATTCGCTTAACTATACATAACTGTTTCGTAGTGGCTTAATGATATAGAAAGTGACTAATCCAGTAAACTTCTAGGGGGATCTTTATATAAAAAGTCATTTTTTTTTCCAAACATGTCCCTTCCAACTAAAGAAACCGCTCCTTACATATGCGGAAAAACTCTCCTAAACAAAAACTTTTCCAACTTATACAAATAGATTAATTCATACATACAACTTTATCCATATAAAACTTAATAAAAAACCAATCAAACGACCCCTAAATCTAATGCGGTAATGTCAAACCTCAAAGTAAACAAAAGTCAAAAGAACAATAATAAATTGTAAAATTCATAATCTATGTTACTGCATTGAAAAGAACAAATGCCCAATAATTAAGACAATATCACAATAATATGTTATTAATGTTGTGCAGTGTGCTCCAGCTATGTTGACACAGTGATGTGCTCACGTGCATTGAAAATTTCAATTCTCAGATATTTCAATATGCAAGGGGAAGACTCATTATCAAAATGACAAAAGCCCATTAGCCAACCCACACGACCACATGACCCAATTTTACAATAATCAGTTAGAAATTTAGATTTTTTTTTTGTAAAAAGATTTAAAGATTCATAAATCATAATGTGACTCACACAACACCCGGTAAGTTCAATCAACAGTAGAAATCAGTCATTCGATATTTCCATATTTGATTTGTTGAATCTAATTTMATGACCGTAAATCGGTTGGAAAGAGAACTCCATGCCTTAAAAATCGAAATAGTCGAACTTTGAAGAATAATAGAAATTAGATTTAGTTGTTGGAATGATGGCGTTAACCGGTTCACGATGTGCATTCAGTATTATTACTACTAGGCCTTGGGCCTGTTTTTAAAGTTAAAGCTCAGTTGTCCAATTCCTAAATTATTAAACCCAAAATTAGTAATAGATGACAACTTGATGCCCCTTTAGGCTTTGATGCCCTGTGCAGCCGCACGGGCTGCACGTGGCCAGGACCGGCCCTGGACGGGGACATGGGGCTTACAAAACACATACCCATTTCATTCATCACTATCACAATGTATTAATAATTTAAACTTTCACATTTTACAGATATCGGTATTTTTTAAAATTTAACAGTTTATTTAACCAAAATTTTGGATTCAATTTACATGCATAGAGCAATAGAGACGCTCCATGTTTTGCCGTTCCATTTATATGGGATGAAGTCTCGTGTCGTTCATTAATGCATTGATAATTTGTATTTACAAGTTTTTTACTCGTAAAATTTAAGAGTTTTGATTTAAATGCGTTATTTATAATTAAACATTATATATAAACACCTCATGAAGCTCGTTTTAAGTCTCAACCACATTTTTATATTGAATGTTAAAATATATCTTGAATCGTTAGATAAAATTTGATCCAAATGACGTGATTAAGAACATGATAACGATATCATTTTTTAAAATAAAAGGTAACATGTCACCTATTTTTAAATCGGGAACAAATAAAATATAATCAAAATAGAACTAACAAACCATATAAAAAGAATTATTATTTTTACTTTAACACACACACACACAAATATATATATATATATATATATATATATATAGAGTTTGTTTCAAATACAACCCGTCGCATTTGTACAACCAATGCAACCCAATAAATTGAGATATTTATGGAAATGATGAGAGTTCATTTATTACGATTTGAATATTTATGGAAGATGAATATGATTCATTAATTATGATCAATACTTTATATTAGGAAACAATCAAAACTTATATGAAATCACATATTAATCAAATGAAATGGACGGTTGAGATTGGGTTGTATTGGTTGCACAAATGTCAAGGGTTGTATAATAACCAACCTCTCTATCTCTCTCTCTCTCTCTCTCTCTATATATATATATATATATATATAGGTGGAGGTTCAAACGATAACACCTTTATCACATATAATAATACGCATGAGGGGACTCTGTGATGTGTAGATGACGTGTTTTACGACTTAGCCCACGCCAAAGGTTGTATGCATATATGATTTAGCATCACATGTGATGGTCTTGATAGATTATAGTATCATATCAACTACACCCTTATCACATGTGATAATACATGCTGGAGGGCTTAGTGGTGTAAGGACGACTTGACCCGCAACCAAGATCACATCAAAAATCGCACATCTCTGATTTAGTATCACATGTGTATCATACGTGATTGAATAATAGTATCACATGTGATTGTCTATAATAAAATAATGTTCTTGCATTCTCGTAAAATGTATATATTAATGTTTGAACCCCCCCCCCCACACACACATATATATATATATATATATATATGTATATGGTTTCAAACTTTCATCTTGTTTTATGTGGATCGGCCTTCGGTTAGAATATAAGAATAAAACAAACATTCACTAATTAAAATTAATAAAATAAATAACAACACACCAAATTAGTTGTTTTGGTGTGAGATGGCGTTAACTAATCTTACATATTTTATCAGCCTTGATTGGTTTGTTGATGGAATATTGTACATAACATGTCATAATGGATCATACTTTATATATTTATATTATATTATAAAGTATTTAAATTTTCTTTTTAATTATTTTAGAATATAATTTATAAAAATATTAAATCTTACCGTATGAGAGGTCTCTTGATTTCTAAAATGTTTTTATTTGTACTTTTTAAAAATTACTAAGGGGTTGTTTATTAAACGCTTAATTGATAACTATTTACCGAGTAGTTTTTTCACCGGATGAACATGACAAAGGCCAAAACTCTTACCCGGTAAAAGCGATGATAAATATGAAGAGTCTTACCTTGTAAGTGAGGGTGACGACTCTTACCCGGGTAATTGCTTACTAAATAAATTGTTGCATATGATACGTTTTGATATACTACAATCTTACCCAATAAAATAAATTATAGTGTTGACTCCTAATATTAAATATTTACTGGATAAACATTTAGGTAAACGGCCCTAAAGTGAATAACATAATATTTGAGATTTCCAAAAACCCATCTTAAAGTTAATTCATCTTTTAAAAAAGTTTTATCATAATATATGAGTTTAAAATAATCCTTTTTTATTTATATCAAAAATTATACATTTTGTATACTTTTAATATATATATATATATATATATATATATATATTATAAAGTATTTGACACAAACTCTTAAAAACCATTTTTTAAGCATGAAGTACTGTTTATTGATGCATATTACTTAAAATTCAAGATTACAAGTAAATTGTGCGTAATTACAACTTATTAAAGTTTAATGTTTGAATTCGTGTAACCAACTGCAGATAAACATAATCAAGTATAAAATAAATATTTCATTTTAAATATAAAAAATCTAAAATATGATTAGGATAATTATTGAATCTAACAAACTATTTAATTATTATTTTTATAAAAAATCATGTTATTAAACCAAAAATAAAAGAATGAAAAAATAAAAAATAAAAAAAAATTTAAATAGTTTGTTTGATACTAATATTAATAACTTTTTTTTTTCAATTTTTTATGATATATCTTCATATTTATATTTTATTCAAAAATAAAAATATTATCATTTTCTTAAAACCACATAAAATTGTATTATAACATCAACTGAGACAAAAAAAAATGAAATATTAAAATCAAGATGTATCTCGCTACATTATGCGAGTATCCTTCTAGTATATATATATATATACACTATATTATAAAACATTTGACAAAAACTATTAAAAACCCCTTTTTATGCATAAAGTCCTATTTATTAATGCATATTACTTACAACTCAAGATTGCAAGTAGATTGTGCGTAAGTACAACTTGTTAAATCTCCATATCTAAATTCATGTAACTAACAGCAGATAAATATAATCAAATACATGATAAACATCTCATTTTAAATATAAAAAATCTAAAATATAATTAGGATAATCATTGAGTGCTAACAAAATACTTAATTATTATCTTTATAAAATGTTATATTATTAAACCAAAAATAAATTATTTCGTTATTAAACTTAAATTAAATTGTAATAAAAAAATAAATTAAAGAAATTACATAAAAAATGTGAACTTTTAAATAGTTGATTTGATATTAACATTGATGTATTTTTTTAAAATTTTTTATGATATCTTCAAATTTATATTTTTATTCAAAAATAAAATTATTATTGTTTTCTTAAAAACACATAAAATTATTTTATAATATCGAAAGAGACAAATAATAAAATAAAACATTAAAATCGAAATACGTCTCGTTACATTAGACGAGTGATCTTCTAGTATATATATACACAGAGCTATATATTTGTCCCAAGTAGGTCCGTAATCGAAATTCGAAAGGATTGCTATCTATCTTAATTTATTAAAATTACATATATTATTTGTCTTTTTTCAAAATATTATATTTTATGTCTTTATTTAATAAATAATTAGTTGAATACGTGTACACTTCAAATTTAGGGTCACCATCTAGGGGCCAATTGCTTTCATCTTGACTAGGAATAGTGGGAACAAATATATTCCCTTACACGTAAATAATAAAACCATCAATTCTTATACTTGGGTTTTGATGAAAATAAGAATTAAAATAAGACGATTAACAGAGAGTATATGTTAAGAACAAAAATGGATTAAACTTAAAACGATTAACAATGAAACTAAACTTAAATTATTAATAATTTGAACATAAAACCAAACAATTAATGGTTTGAACCTAAATAACTTCGGCTATAAATTTACATAGGTCGATAAAAAGACCTAACACACATGTAAATTTGGGCCCCAAAATTTTTGATGACCCTATTCAAAATCTAACATTTAATATGCTAAGGGACGACCCTAGTTGTAACGTTTTACTTTGACAAATAATTTCATTTGTTTATTTGGTTCTATCTAAAACAATCATAATATATATATATATATATATATATATATAATATGTCATTTTCACATTTCTCATAATTGTAAAGGACAAATTTGTAATATATATATATATATATATATATATATTTTTGAAGTAAATCCAGAGAAAATTTCAAGCAATGATACTATATAATTAACACAAATATAAGATGAAATAGAGATTAATTATAAAAAGTAAAGTTTAATAAAAAAAAAATGATAATTAAGCAAGGTACCTCTCATTATAAGAAAATTGAGTTTATAGGACGTCACAAATTTCAAAGCGTCATATTAGACTGTTTTATAGGACTCAATTTATAGGATCAAAAAATTAAGTATCATTTTTAAAGGCGTTGTAATAAGTTTATATGACAATTTTGTACGCCTTAACAAGTTTTATAGGATATTTGTAATACTAAGCGTCCTATTAGGGTATTTTATAGAACACTTTTGAAAAAGTGTCTGATAAAACTTGTGAAGATGTTCAAAAACGTCCTATAATTATATGTTATTTTCATTCCTAACTTGAAATAAACAGCACCTGTTTTTATTAACTGAACACACAATGAAACGTTATTATAATACCCTTCAAAAACAAACAAAAAAAGGTTATTTTATTACGATGAATTCATGAGACAATAATACGTGTCATTATACTCTCTCGTATATTACATTTTGGTTGAGTTATTGATATAAAGAAAAATAAGAATGTAAGGTAGACAAAAAAAGCCTTCTTTTTCCGCCTAATCAGGTCCGCTCCACCCACGTATTTATAACTATTTCTATGTGTAAAGCCAAAATTTATGATTGCTGTTGCAATTTGATTTTTATGGCCGACCTTTTTTCAGTGAAAGGAATCTATATTATTTGTCTTTCCAAACTAAAATAATTAACTTTTGACCTAAAAAGTTCAAACATAATGATTGCATTTTCAGTTATCCTATTAAGTGTATCCGTATAATATAATGTAATCCATTTTTATTTTTATTTTATTTTATAAATTTATGTTGTTTTTCGAGAATATAAGTATCAGTTTTATAGAGTATTTTTGTTATATTAGTAGGGGTTGTAAGGCTCTACGCTTATCTTATGTTTGAACATGTTTATCAGTTGATTATCAGTTGGTGTTACAAAGTTGAAACATATTAGAACCTTGTACGTATATAGTATATAGTAATAGTAGTAGTAGTAATAATAATAATAATATTAATACTAATAAATGATGAATATTGTATAATATAAAAACAGTATTGTTGGTGATTTTATAGTCATTAAGCATTTTGATATAATTGTGATTTAACTGAGATCGATTAAGCCATAAGGCAAACATATGTAAGTTATGTGGTGTAGAGTGTATACTTAGATCGTCATTAACCTTCTATATGATACGACTCGATTGGTTAAGACATCTTAGGTCCACCACAATTTTTAAAAATCTAAATTATCTTAAATATAATTAAAATTTTAATTCAAAAATAATATAAAAAGGAGTAGTTTTTATTTTTTTTATTTGATGTTCACACACACATATATATATATATATATATATATACACACATTAACTTTTTATCATGTTTTTTTTTTATGACGGACATATTCATTCGAATATGTTTATAATGACTAGAAGGATACTTGCGTAATGCAGCGAGATACATCGAGATAATGTTTCATTTTATTTTGTCTCTGTCGATATAATACGGTTTTATGTGACTCTAAGAAAGCGACAATACTTATATTCATAAGAAATTAAAAAAAAATATCGATATTAATATCAAATTAACTATTTAAAATTATTATTTTTTTATGTAATTTATTTATCATGATTTAATTTAGGTTTAATAACAAAGTAATTTATTTTTGGTTTAATAATCCATACTATATTATAAAGCATTTGACAAAAACTCTTAAAAACCACATTTTATACATAAAGTACTGTTTATTAATGCATGTTACTTCAAACTCAAGATTACAAGTATATTGTACGTAGGTACAACTTATTAAAGCTCTATATCCTAATTCGTGTAACTAACTGTAAATAAACATAATCAAATATAAGATAAACATCTCATTTTAAATATATAAAATCTAAAATATAATTAGGATAATCATTGAGTCATAACATAATCTTTAATTATTATCATTATCATTATTATATTATTAAATCAAAAATAAATTTATTAAACTTAAATTAAATTATAATAAAAAATTAAATTAAAGAAATTATTTAAAAAATGAGAACTTCTAAATAGTTGATTTGATACTACTATTGATATAATTTTTTCGAATTTTTATGATATTTTCAAATTTACATTTTGTTCAAAAATAAAATCATTATTACTTTCTTAAAAACACATAAAATTGTATTATAACATCGACAGAAACAAAAAATAAAACAGAACATTAAAATCGAGATGTATCTCGCTGTATTGCACGAGTACCCTTCTAGTATAATATTTGTAAGGATAATAATCAAGTATTATGTTATTAAGTATAACTCAATGATTATCCTAATTATATTTTAGATATTTTATATTTAAAATGAGATGTTTATCCAATATTTGATTATGTTTATCTGCAGTTATTTAGACGAAATTCAAGTATGAAGCTTTAATAAGTTGTATTTATGCACAATTTACTTGTAATCTTAAATTTTAAGTAATATGCATCAATAAACTATACTTCATGTATAAAAAATCGTTTTTAAGAGTTTTTATCAAATGCTTAATAATATAGTATAGATTTTTATAAGGATAATAATCAAGTATTCTGTTATTAAGTATAACTCAATGATTATCCTAATTATACTTTAGATATTTTATAGTTAAAATGAGATGTTTATCCAATATTTGTTTATGTTTATCTGCAGTTAGTTAGACGAAATAATAGATTAAGAGTTTTTAAGAGTTTTAGCCAAATGTTTTATAAGATAGTATAGATATATACCATACTATCAAACATTTAGCATATATTACTAAAATATTTTATAAAACTTTATGACTTATTAATATATATATATATATATATATATATAATCTTTAAGGCTCTATATTTATAATCAATTGATAAACACTTTCAATACAGGATACTATTTGAATCCTACTAATACGACATGTAACCAATACAACTGCTACCACATCTAGGGGTGTTCATGGGTTGGATTGATCGGGTTGAAGACATTTGAACAACTCAACCCAATGCTTGCGGTTTGGAAGAATCTTAACCCAACTCAAACCAAAGTGCAACCCAACCCAACCCAACCCAACCCGTACGGGTTGGTCGGGTTGATACTTTGGTATATTAAAATATTCTTCTAACTTGAATATTTATTTCTCTACTCATAATTTCTTTTTCATCATCAACCATTTGATACAACTTATCCATATTTCTTACGTATATCACATTCAGTTAATTTTCTCAATTTACATATATATGTTCACAGTTACTAAACATATATATGAATGAGTTATATAGAGATCTGAATAGATTGAAAATATGTGTATATGAAAGCATGCATGATAGTGTAATTGTCTAATGTATATATTAATAGAAATTCAACAATCATATTAAATCCAAGAAATAAAATGATATCGGGTTGGGTTGGGTTAAAATAGTATTAACTCAATATCAATCCAATACGTACGGTTTGATAATTTTACAACTCGATCAGACATCGGGTTGCTTCGAGTTGGATTATTTCACGTCGGGTTGGGTTATGTTGATCGGATTGGTCAGATTTTTGAGCACCCCTAACCATATCAATGGTTATCATGCTTTATCAAAATCACACAAAAACATAAAAATAAAATCAAAATGACCAGATAATAGAACAACAAATGAAACAACATTAATTAAAGGTTCAAAATCTTATCTTTAAAGTCGAAGTTTAATCGCATTTCATTACTCATACACAATTCTAACATATTTGAAAGTTTTAGATGTTTCGTGAAATTGGTATGGTTACGGACAAACCAATTAAAAGTGGAGCGAGTTCCAGTACACTATTTATTTAGATTAAAAAAATGTAGGTGTTTGAAAGATGCAACCGCTTGAATTTTTAAGGACGTTTTCAAATGTTTGAAACCAAAATTGTAACACATATCAAACATGGGTGAAATGGTTTAGGTGACGTTTGTTTTTTTAAGAGGTGTTGAAGTCTGAAGTATTATTTCACTTCTGATTTATAAGAGGTAGTGCTGATGTCTGAAATCTGAATCAATAAGACTGTTTGTCTTTATAAACTGATAAACGGCTGAATTTGTTTAAATTATCTATTTTACCCATTAAAAAAAATTATATTGTTAAATTTATAAATAAAATTTATACAATTTCACATATTTATTTATCAACATTACGAAATTTACATCTAAATTATAATCAACATTCATTTAAACGAAAATATGTCATTAATGTATTTAACACATTTAAATCATATTAAAATATATCAATTGAGAGAAGTGAGGATTGATTTGGTAATGATTGATTGAGAGAAACAATCGATTAAGGTTAACCGATTGAGAAACGTCATTGTTGAGGATTTGTTTATATTTCTCCCATTTTGATTTTGTTACTTTTTTCATTATTTAATTTTCTTTTCTTCGCAAATTCGTCTTAAAAGTCGTTTTTTTATCTCGTTTTCAAAGCAACATATATTTATTTCAAAGGTTAAAGTCAATTCCATTTTTAAAAAAATGTATTTTATTTCTTAAATTAACACAATTCACTTTTTACAGATCAAACCGTATTGAATTTATCCCTGATAAAATCAGTAATTTATCTATACTATATTATAAAGCATTTAATAAAAATTCTTAAAAACCATTTTTTATACATGAAGTACTGCTTAATTATGCATAATACTTAAAATTCAATATTACAAGTAAATTTTGCATAAGTATAACTTATTAAAACTTTATTTTTAAATTTGTGTAACTAACTGCAGATTAACATCTAATTTTAAATATATAAAATATAAAACATAATTAAGATAATCATTGAGTTCTAACAAAATGCTTAATTATTATCTTGATAAAAAATTATATTATTAAATCAAAAATAAACTACTTTATTATTAAATCTAAATTAAATTATAATAAAAAAATTGAATTAAAGAAACTACACAAAAAAACCGAGAATTATTAAATAATTAGTTTGATATGAATATTTATATAATTTTTTTTTTCAAATTTTTATGATATATTCAAATTTATATTTGATTCAAAAGTAAAAACATTATTGCTTTTTCAAAACTTCATAAAATCGTATTATATCGATAATGACAAAAACTAAAAGCTAAATATTAAAATCGAGATATATCTTAATACATTGCATAAGTACCTTTCTAGTAGATTATTAATAAGCTTAAACGTGTACTTGTCAAAAAAAAATTCCTACGTTCGCCACCGCCCACCGGATATTATGGTCTTGACCTATGCACATTTTGTTGTTTGTGAAGAAGATAATCAACTCACGGTTCTTTCTATTATTCTTATGTTTATTTTTATTCATGTCTCTCCTCCTTTTAGTATCATTGTATTTATTATACTCATGCTTTATAATTTTTAGTGAATTACATTTTTTATCCTCTAATTGACATTTAATTTGCAATTTCGGCCCTTCGATTTCTTCTTTCGTCGTCTCTTCATTATTACTGATTTTAGTTTCTAAAATAAAAAGTTAATTTAAATTATGAAACAAAAACAAGAAGATAAGAAACAATATGTTGACCTAAACGTACATGCTCGAAAATAATTTGATTCTTCTAAACACGAATCAATGACCTGATATCGTAGCCATTCTTTTAAACACGAATCAAGCTGGTCTATTAAGATTTCATTTCTTCATGAAAAATGGTAAAACTGGTATATTAATCATCATTGAACTACTTGTTTCTAAATCTAGCATCTCCTTCATTACATAAAATCGAACGACTACTAACCATCTTGTGGCTCCGGTTACTGGCATCTCTATCCTCTAATAGCTTCATGAACTCCTTTTGTTGTTTTCTCCATGGTCGAGTTCACCATTTGCATGACACTAGCCATCATCATTGATGGAGGGTCCAATTCGTGAATGACCGGAGTAGTGTGGCCAACGTCACCTTCGGCACATGATCAACTCTATTGCTTAGCATTTGCGGGGATTGAAGGGAGTTGCGTGTTACCGGCTCCTCTTGGTGGCCCAAAGCTGTCACACTAGCCTCTGGGATATCATCATTGGTCAACAGTCTACTTTGTGTATTAACCATCTTAGACTGCCAATCAAGGGGATAAGAATATAAAATTAAACCAATACAAGATTAACAATTGAAACATACTATTTTATTCATCAATCATTGTAATAATAGTAAAGTCAAGCAACTCATGTAACAACATATTCAAAATAGCATTAGCTACATGAAAATTTGAATATATTATACATTAGAATCCTCGTCACCCCCATTATAACTCATAATTGTTGCATTTCCGTCATCTCTATAACTCTCCTATCTTGCGAGTTCTACCCACATCTCACAAATCATTACTTAAAGTCTCAACTTAAATATAGGTATCTTATGCTCATACCTAGTTCACTTAAAGTAGAGCTCTGATACCAACTGTAACACCCATAAAATAGAAGTAAATTAAAATCGAAAAACATATATGCAAATGATATTTAACTAAGGGGTCATTTACTAAACGCTTACCCGATAAGTAACTACTGGGTAATTTTCCTCACCGGATGAACATGACAAGGGCCAAGAATCTTACCCGGTAAGAGCCATGATAAAGATGGATACTCTTACCCGGTAAGAGCCATGATAAAGATGGATACTCTTACCCGGTAAGTGAGGGTGACGACTCCTACTAGGGTAAGCGCTTACCAGGTAAATTGTTGTATAAGATACGTTTTGATGTACTACAATCTTACCCAATAAAATAAATTATAGTGTTAACTCTTAATGTTAAGCACTTACCGGGTAAACATTTAGGTAAACGACCCCTAATAAGAATCACCTAGTCAATGAGGAAGTGTAAGCGGTTACAATATAAAGGTAGCTAACAACATAATAATCTAAACCAAACTAGGTGAAGATTAACATCGGGTGTCATTATGATCACCAAAAGAATTCTATTCAATATGTGATGTTATAATTCTTGAAAAGTGTTATCTCCAAAAATTCCCATGACGGCAACCAACGTTCCACTCAAACCTTGGAAGCCCCACCACCTGAAGATCTTGATATGCATGTCACTTTAAGAAAAAAATGTTAGGTTTAACGACTAGTGAGATCAAATGGATTTATAGAAAAAGATGAAAACCATAAATATCAGTAATACAAGGTTAAAACCAATAAAAAGTTCAAGCTGATTCAACAACAAGACAATAAAGTCAACTATATGTCTTACGAAGATGGCTGAGAACTGATTTTCATTCATCGTAATGGAACATATAGTAGGCGATGAATACATGTTGTAGAGCTTCTATTATGGAACACTGGTCATCAAGTTCACCCACTCACAGTCTGAAGTTTGAGTCCCTCAATGAACTAAGATTTGCTCATTTGCTAGAATCAAATTATTACGGGCCACATAGGTCATCGAGTTCAACCACTCACGATCTATAGTTGGAGTCCCCTGAAGATTTAACACCCGTATCTAGCAATGTCGGGAAAACAAGTATCCCATTAAAATTTACAAACCAACTCCTATGTACAGTCTAACATAAAAGTAACCAACTAAAATCACACATATAGTTTTCATCATTTGAATGTCCCCATAAAATCATTTTAACACATGATTTATCAAATAGGACAAAGTTCTCATAACTCCCTGTAAACCATTTTCTTACCCCAAACTCATTACCATATTCATCATCTTTTCCAAAAGTTCACAAGTTCAATAATAATACTGGTTTCCATGTAACAATACTTCATTTTCCAAAGTATAAGCATTTTTTTTATGAAATGCCTTCAAATATGTAAATATCAAGAATAAACATAAAATCATGATGTTCAAGTTCTAAAATAACATCTATGTGCATAAAACACACTTTTATAATACTTACTTGAGTATTCATTATTCTTTAGCAAAAAGGGTAAAAAAAAAAAACTCATCTCCCCCAAAGTACCCAAAATTGGCCAAATCCACAAATATGTAAAATACATAAAGACGAGTGTTTTAGGAGACAAAGACGAATCATCCTGGCGTGTATAAAGTTTAAGAAAAGTTAGGATGAACTCACAAGTTTGGTTTTGAAGAAAGCCTAGAAACTTGGCAAAATGGTGGAAAAGAGAAGTAGATCTTGAATCTTAAACTTGGATAAGTTGAATCTTTGTTATTTATGTTCTTAAATGCACCTTCAAAAGATCCCAAATCGACTTAAATGCAAAGAGAGAAAGAGAGAGAGAAAGAGTTGAGGAATGGACTAAAAACCCTAAAGTCGCGCCTCAGTACGACCCTGGACTCATCTCGTGACCATGTCTACGACCTAGGTCGTCGCACTGGTGGTTGTTAGGCTCTCACACTCAGCTATTTTTTCAATCTATACGATATACCACGTGGCTTAAGCCGCGTGTAGGGTCGCGTGACTCACTGTCTAGATGGGTTCTCTTTTACACGATCGTGCGACCTTGGCCGCGACTTGAGGTCGTGGGCCAAGCCGTGTTAGCTGCTCTTTGGCCTCATTTCCTCCTTTTTCTTGGTTTTTCTAATGGGGTTTCTTGTCAAAATTTCTTTCTCAACAAATAAACTTGAAAAAAAGTTAAAATATATTCAAAGCAAAACTTAAAACCTAATCTCTAAATAAATTCAAGTTTTAAGGTGTTACGGCTCAGGGGTTGCCGATTACTAACTCCTCCATTACAATCATATGCCCTTTTAGGGTTTTAATTTAGAGATTTTTGGTTTTTCTAATGTCTTAGTTATTGTTTCACTTTTTGGCTCAATAGCCAAATCGCCACCATGGTCGTCAATATCAAAACTTAGATTTGAGATATATCCACCATGGTCCAAGTTTCAACTCTATGATCATATAATACTAGTGTATATTATCTGTGTGAAATTTTATATTTTGAGTGTTCCTTTTTGTTTTTTAATGTAAGGGGATTAATGTTGTTGCCCCTGTACTACGACCCAAACTCCATCCTTATCGACTTTGCACTATGACCCTCCTTGATAACCATCTCCATCGATCCTAAGCACACACACATAAGATCAAACTCGAGGGTACGACTACAACAAAAAAACATTGAGTTTGGGTAGGGAGTTGCGGTGGGGGATTGCAGAGAGTGTGTGGAGTGAAAGTCGTTTTGGTCCCTGTGGTGAGAGGGTGGTGGTGGTTATGTAAGGACAACAGTGTTGTGTGTGTGTGGCTGTGGGAGGGGTGGAGATGTTGGTGGATGATAAATGGAGGGGGTTGATGCCTCTGAGAAGGGGTCAGTGCCAGAGCTGGTTGTCCTATGAGATGGGGTGTGTGAGAACGAGAATCAGAGAAAGAGGAAATGTTCTTCTTAATTTATATGTCGCGTTTTACTTTTGGAATGGTGATTAAAAAGAAAAAAGAGACAATACTAAAACTTAATTCTAAACAAAAAGAAATATGAAAAAGACACAAATGCCCTAAAGGTCAATGGAGGAAATAGAGAGACATTAAGGCTAGGGACCAAATCCAAAAGAAAGTGCATACCACAAGAACCAAATCCATGATAAACAAAGTCTGTGGACCAATTTCGTAAAAATCAGCATACTAGAGAGACCAAGTCCGCAATTTACTCTAAAAGAAATTTAAAACAAGTAGAATTATTATTTCGATCATTGGACATTCTAATACATATAAGAGTCAAGAGTTCGATGTTCATCCATAAACGTGTAAAAATTATGCCACATAATTAATTTATGTATGTATTTTCAAGATTAATTTATGTCCGTTGTCTTGTGCTCCGTAAGCCCCTTCTTCTTTTGTTATAAAATTTGATAATATCATGTTGACGATAAATACTAAATTACTGATCTGTTTGATTATTTAAAAACTCTTGATAAACGTGTTATATATGCAAATCATCGATTTGACATGACATTGATACATCAATAACGATGGGCTTAATATTTTTCAAGTACGTGAACTTGTTTAAGATTTTAAAGAAAAATAATATGAATATTAATTTTAAGTACATATTATATCAAATGTTGTATTGATAAAAAAAATGAAAGGTAATTTAAAATTTTACTACTGTAACGTTGATATCTTATAATAATTATTAAGTAAATATATTATTTTGAATTACCATATCTCAAAGAATAAAATAAAATAAAAATAGATAAAGTAATATTTTATTTATCTTAAAATAAGTATTTTATAATAAAAAAAAAATACATCGAAATTTTAAAATATGTAATTATTATTATTTAAAATGATAATTATTTTAACAAATAAATATTATAGGAGAATAATGAAGTAGACATTTATTTTAATATTAAAAAAATGATATTTTAATGAATAGATAATTAGGAGGTTTATATAGATAGATACAGTGGACAAAAGTGACACTTGTCAGTTTTACAAAGGGGTAAACGACAAAAGAGTCAGAAAATGCACATGCCACCTAACGTCACGTAACACGGCATGTGAAAATGGTTGTCCTAGGACACGTGTTTGGCGGAGATATCACCCACTCTTGTCTTTTTCAGGACTAAAACACCCCACCTTAAATTTTGCTTACTGGGTTAGTATTTTTCGTTATATCTTTTTTCTTTTCTTTTTTTCTAAAATCACATGATAGATCCAAGCGTTATAATCACAAATACCATATAAGGAATTCTTTTCGATTGTTAGCCATCTCCGATATATATACACACACATGCATAATCATAGGTTCATTGAAAAATAGTAAGTATTTAAAAGGTTAGATATTGATCTTATTCCTTTATTTAGTTAAGATTTGCGATTTTAACCGTAAAGTATCGGATAATTTCTTGTATAGTATGCAGAAGATAAAGAAGTAGTTTTGTAACTTTTACAAATAGCAGCAAATGAGTTCATATGTGAACTCATTTGATACACATATGAACTATATATTCATATTTGAAGTCGTTAATTAGTTCGCGTGCGGACTATTTAACTGATTCATGTATGAACCCACTAGTTATTTGATGATTTTATATATCATATAATAGTTGTAATTAACACAAATAAAGTGAACAATTAAATAGTCTAATTTGTAATGGTGGTTGCTGAAAGTACTAGTGGTGGTGGCGATGTGCGGTGATGATCGGTAGTCGGCGGTGGTTGTGGAGGACGTGAAAATGGTAGATCATGGTGGTGGTGGTAGTCGACAATGATGGAGGTAGTGGTGGTGGTGGACAGTGGTGGTGCTAGGCGGTAGTGGTCTGTGGTTGTGGAGGTAGAGGCACTGGTGTGATGGCGACGATGGTAGTGAAGGGCATGATGATGGTGGATAGTGGTGGTGGTGCCGAGTGACAATGGTGGAGATAGTGGTGCTGGTTGGCAATGGTCGTGGTAGCCGATTGGTATGGTGGAGGTGAAGTGACCGACGGTGGTAACGTTGGTGGTCAATAATAGTTGCAGAGGTCGCGATGAACAATGGTGGTTGGTGGTCGACGGTAGTTGTGGTGATGGTGGAAGAGGTTTTTGTAGTGAAGGTAGCTAATGGTGGCTATCAGTGACTTCCGGTGGTGGTGACGGTCGCTACTAGCGATGATGAACTTCAAAACAACCATATTAAGATTATACATCAAACGATAGTAGATTAGTAATATTTTACTTTCTGTCTCATTCTTGTCCAATCTTGTTGCCTTTATTTTGATGGAACAAGAAAAACCCTTTTTTGTTCTACATTGTCCCAATTCTTGTCCCTTAATTTCTCTGTCCCATGTCGTATCAGACGTGGGACAATGAATTTTATCTCGTAAATTTTGACTATTTGAAAAAACCATTTTCTAGATTGACTAAAAAAATGAGTTATTTTCATCAATTAATATCTCTTATATTATTTGTTTATTCTCTTCCACAAGCATCATAGTATTTATACGGACAACAAAATAGAAGAAATCATATCTACCACAAAAACCAAGTATCGAGATGTTGAATGCAAATCGAAATTGGTTTGCTCTTTGTCTCTTTACAATCCAATTGCACATGTGTATTTAGCCATCATCCAACATTTTTTTAAACTATATATCGAATATTCAGAGAAATATACCGAATATATTTATTAGGAATACAAAATTTTTATTTCTATTAACTTTTTAATGGATTTGACATGATGTGATATTGCCTTATCATTAAATATACAGTTATGATTGATGTCATAAAGTAACTGTTGGTGGTAAAAAAATGTCATATTTTCACACTCACGTCGACATCCAAATCAAAAATTTGGATACTAATGATTCATATAAAACCTCAAATATTATTAGACGCAAAATCAATCAATAATTACTTCTAAATTAATAATATTATCTACCATATCAATTTTACATAGCATCGTAAATCCGTTCCACACCAAATATATTATATGATATACCTATTAATATCATTCGAGGTCACAATGTTGACTATTCAGAGTAGCATTTTATATAAATCAGTTGTGTTTCCATGTTACACCATGTTAATGTTTTCATAACAAATTTAAACTTTTCTTAGGGTTAAAATAGAATTTTTTAGAAATCATCAATCTTAGAATCAAAAGTTAATTTTGGTTATAGTTTAAGATCTTGTTATTGTTTTAGAGATATGAGACCACTTAAAATTAATGGACTCAATATTATGTCATAAATAGTCAATAATGTATGAAAAGCTATGGTAGTTTTGAAATCCTAATCATAAATATAAATTAAACCATCTCATATAGTTGATAATTTTTTTCAAAAGGTATGAATTTTCCTAGTTAATAACAAGAATCTAGCATATTCTAATACAAAATAGAATTCATGCGGAGGAAATTAGAAGAGTTAGTGATAGATGAATGATGAGAGAATATATCAATGTTTTTTAGGCAAAGTAGTTTTAGATTTTAATATTAGATACAATTTTTAGAGAAAACAATAAAAAATACTATAAAATGAACAACCAATTATTTTTTTCACATATAGTTTCTCCAATACAATTAATTAAACATGTTTGGATCCTTAATATAATGCTAAATTCTTTTTGGATCATATTAGAAATTAAAAAAACTCGTGTCTCTTTTATTTATTGGTATTTTTTAATTACTATTATATACTACTATAAGGGTATTTGCGCAATGCAGTGAGATACATATTGATTTTAATATTTTTTTTATTATTATTTGTCTTTGTCAATGTTATAATACGGTTTAATGTGGTTTTGAGAAATGATAATGTTTTTACTTTTGAATAAAATATAAATTTAAAAATTATATAAAAATTCTAGTTTTTGTGTGTAATTTCTTTAATTCAAATTTTTATTACAATTTAATTTAGATTTAATAACAAAGTAATTTATTTTTTGTTTAATAATATAATTTTTTTATAGAGATAATAATTAAATATTTTGTTACAACTCAATGATTATCCTAATTATATTTTAGATTTTTTTATATTTAGAATGAAAAGTTTATTCTGTATTTGATTATGTTTATCTGCAGTTACTTATACGAATACAAATTTGGAATTTTAATAAATTGTATTTTTGCACATTTTACTTGTAATATTGAATTTTAAGTAATATACATCAATAAACAGTTTTTCATGCATAAAACATGATTTTTAAGAGTTTTTGTCAAATGTTTCATAATATAGTATATATGAAGAAAAAAAAACCCATTTCTTGTGGACCCTGAACGTATGTCCGACCCGCCCTCCCCCAAGAACGACCTTGCTTTTAACAATCATGAATTGTTCAGCTTGATATAATATTAAATGAGGTTGAGTTTCAGTGAGAAGAAAAAGAAGAGTTAAGATGAAAAACGTAAAAAAAGGATCTCCATCCTTGAATGCACAAGATGAGATGCATCGAGATGAGATGCATTGGATCAATTACCATGTAAAACATAATTCATAGATAAGCTATAAATTAAAAGTGATTAAGGGTCCAGATCATTTCTTATGCTATTCATCTTAACTCTCTTCATGTATAATCATTTGTAACATTCCAATATTATAAAAGTTATAGTGCATTGTCGATTTTTTAATGACGTAATCAAATATGTGTTTATCTTATTCTAGAAGGTATTATAAAATCTGATCATATGTATGGTTAATTTTTTTAAAACACTATCAATTTACTATTCATTATGGCACAGTGATTAAATCAATTATATATGAACGATTTCATATGTCTTTGATGAGATGATATTAAGGAATTATTTGGTTGGTTTTATATTAATTTATGTATTGATAAAACTATTTGTGTTGATTAATATGTCTGTATAGATTGAAAAAAATTTATTTAGAAGTCTTTTTTATAAATGTAATGAACGTTTTTAATTAGAAGAGACATATTTGGGAAAAAAAACTTGGTTTTTTACATAAAGCTACCTCAAAAATAATATAATTTGTAGAATAAATCACTTTCTATATATATCATTAAGTCACTACCAAACAGTCATGTATAATTGACCGAATAAGATATAAGTTCTATTAAGCTGCTGATAAACAGACCCTAAGTCAGATTAAGGAAAAAGAGGATTGTTGTTATTTTGACTGTAACAAGCATAATAAAACTATGTGATGATGGGCACAACTTTGTGTATATGGAATATGACGCGATTGATGGTTAGGTGTTGTACACTTGTACTATTGTCTTCATTCGTCGCAATGGACCGATCAAAATTGATATAAATGGTGTAGCAATTTGTTGCTTCTCTTTCATATACATGTCTGATATGTAAAAAGAAAAATAAATTTTAAGATTAACCACTTTTAATTATCGAGGTTCTTTAAATAGATAATGTGATAGAATTATTTATCGTTTAAAAAAAATTAGTTACATGTATAACTGTATGCAAAGCCATATTATGATAGTCAGAGGTTGTTTGTTTACCTCTTAATAGTTCCATTAAGAGATAACATCTGAATCGTTAATAAGTGAATCTTGTTTGGTAATTTTTTTTTGTCTCTTAATGGTTTTAAAATCATCTGAATGATTTTGTATCATGAGTCTCTCTTAACCCTTAAGCGCCCTAATTTCATTGTAAACAGTTATCAAATAGTTATATTTCATTTTGCATTATTTCATCAGAGTCTCTTAATCATTCTGCACCAAACCATTCAGCAACTGTCAAACAGTCTCTCATTGTTTAAAAACAAAGTTTGCATAATTGTACACACACATATGTATATATATATATATATATATATATAGCATAACATAACATTATGATTGTATTATTTGTATCATAGTTTTATGTTATTTTATGTGTTATTTATTTTACATTAATATGAATAGTTGTACATTTTAGTAGACCATAAAGTATTAAATATTTACAAAAAAGGTATTTTAATTTGGTACGATATAATTATTGAGATCACATGTCATCTGATGGTGTTTGTTGTAATGTGTACAAATTTCTTATGTGATAATATTGTTTGATAATTTACGTAACCGTTATTGACAACTCACAAAATGATATTTTATGAGTGGACATGAAAAATCGAAAATATATATATATATATATATATATATATATTGGAAAGATTTATTTGAAAAGTGGTAAATATTTCAAAAGTAAAAGTGATCTTAACCTTTCATCTGGTCAATATTTACAGTTTTGACCGTGAATCCATAATTCCTCGTATGGAAATGTGGAAAATAGAGAATAATTTCGTAACTTTTACAAATAAACGGTAAATGGGTTCATATGTGAACCCATGTTATACGCATATATATGAACTATATGTTCATATTTGAAGCTGTTAATTAGATTGTATGGGAATCATACGAGTTTATATGTGAATCAGTTAATTAATTAATATGTGAATCACACGGGTTCATATGTGAATCAGTTAAAGTAATTCATATGAACATATAGTTTATATATGAACCTGTTTGCCGTCTATTTGTAAAAATTATGAAACTACCCTCTCTATTTTTCGTATATTCGCAATTTTGACCGGTCAAAGTCGTAATTATTAACCAGTTAAATCCGATCTTGATTGTATGAAGAAATAAGTACACTTCTCTACTTCTCAAATGTTCTTCTCAAAATAATCTTTGGCTATATATATATATAATATAAATGATCGTGTGAGAAAGAGAGTTAAGGTGAGAAGTGTAAGAAGAGATCTCCACTATTGATCACATTTAATCTCAAACTCACCCACGAATTATGATTGATACGGGGATTGATCTAATGTATCTCAGTATATATATATATACACTTGTGATCACGTGAGACAAAGTTGTTTTCGTGAGACTCGTGAGACACGTGAGACAAGTTTTTTACACTTAATAAAACTTCACAACAAAACACTTTGAAGGTAACCTTTACAGTGTTTTTGTTGTGAAAGTTCGAATTTTTTTATCTTCACAACATTTTGTTGCGAAATTTCAAGTGTAAAAAACTTGTCTAACGTGTCTCATGAAAACAATTTTGTCTCACGTGAACCCACCCATATACATACACACACACACATATATATATGGGGAGAGAGAGAGAGAGAGAGAGATTTTGGATCATGTGAGACCAACCTGTTTTAATGAGATCCGTGAGACTATCTTTTTGCTCTTGAAACTTTATCGTAAAACACTACGAAAGTAACCTTTATAATGTTTTTGTTGTGAATGATCAGATTTTTTATCTTTACAATGTTTTGCTGTGAAGTTTCAAGTGTAAAAACGTGGTCTCACAGGTCTTATGAAAACAGGTTGGTTTTACGTGAATCCAACCATATATGTGTATATCTATAATACATACATACATACATACATACATACATACTAGTAAAGTGCTCGCGTGATGCTGCAATGTGCTTCTCAATTTAAAACTGAGATTTTAAAATATCAATCATGTTTCATTTTTGTTCTTTTTGTGTCTATCCCGATTCTAATTGTATACATCTGTAGTGTAACTAAATGTAAATTTTGAATAGATATAATTAACAATACGTAGTATAGATTCGTATACATGTTTTTTCCCCAACAATAACGGTCATACATGCTTATTAATATAATATAGATATAGATAGTATAAACTTATATGTATTTATGATACTTTAAAATATTGTTAAATCAAGAAAAAATCAATATTGAACTAATTTTGAAGGTATTGTTGAAAAAAAAATATTGGTATAATTATAATAAAAAAGAAATATATTTTTTTTAATGTATTTTTAGTTTATGATTATGTATTTTTCTTAATATTTTAAAGATGTATAAATAAAATGTAAAGATATAAAACAAAATAATTCATAGATATTCATGATATTTAATAGTATGATTAAATGCTAAAATATTCAATATTGAGGTCATTTTGAAGGTATCGATGAAACAATTATAATGATATAATTTGTAGATAAAATAATATATATGATTATTTATGTTAATATGACAAATGTGTAAAATAAAAAATTAAGGGATATAAAATAAATCAAATAACTAATTACAAGGACATAAAATTTAAAAATTAAAACTGATTTAATTTTTAGTATAATAAGACGTAGGTGGTTTAAAACTTTAAAATTTATAAATTAAAATTTAAAAAACTTATAAATTACACTTATAAAATGACTAGAAGATTACTTGCACAATGTAGCGATATACATCTTAATTTTAATGTTTCGTTCTTTTGTCTCAGTTTATGTTATAATATAGTTGTATATGGTTATAAGAAAACAATAATGTTTTTATTTTTAAATAAACTCTAAATATGAAGATATATCATAAAAAATTAAAAAAATATCGATATTAATACCAAATTAACTATTTTAAAATTTCTCATATTTTTGTGTATTTCTTTAATTCATTTTTTTGGTTTAATATATAATTTTTATAAAGACAAGAATTAAGTATTTTGTTAGAACTCAATGATTATCTTAATTATATTTTAGATTTTTTATATTTAAAATGAGATGATTATCTTGTATTTGATTATGTTTATCTGCAGTTAGTTACACGAATTCAGATATGAAACTTTAATAAGTTGTACTTATACACAATTACTTGTAACTTTAAATTTTAAGTAATATGCATAAATAAACAATACTTCATACATAAAAAATGATTTTTAAGAACTTTTATCAAATACTTTATAATATAATATAATATAGATACCTTTTAAAAATTTAAGAATATATTTAGATATATTCCCAAAGGATAACAAAACCGGTAGAAAATTTCAATAGTTTGGTTTCGTTCGGTTATTTTGGATAAAACTTTGACGGTTTCAAGCATATTAGATACACAAACATATGTATCTACACAAAATATCATAAATTATTAAAAAATATAAACCACAAAATATTTTAAAAAACCCAAACACAAGGCCTAAAACTACCCAACCATCAAATCAGAATGATTCTATTGGTCGACACTTTTTTATCTCTAATTTTCACAAAATCACTATTTTCACTTGTAATTCTGATGATTAACATTATTATACAAACAATAATCAATATTACTTAAATGGTTGGATATACATTTTGAACGACTTCTAAATTATTTAACCATATTTGTTAAAGAAAACGGTTGAATTATATATAATTTTTCAATAAAAATCACATGTAAATCATGTGATTTTGACCTCGACAGACCACATCACACACACTTACTTTGACCGTTACTGAAGAATCACAAATAATTTAATTGTTTTTATATTCTTCTGTTTAGTTATTGTTATCGTAACCAATTTTAGCAAATATTAATTGAAAAAAGATGATATATTTGTAGAGAAAAAAATGGTGGAATGAAAGCGATGGATTTTGTTCAAAAAAGGGAAAAAAAAAGATGGATGGAATGGTGAGAAATGAAAAAAGAGTGGCGAAATTGTGAGAAAGCGAAAAGAAGAAAGGCTAAAATGTCCATTTTGCATGTATATATATATACGCGGAAAAATCGTTGCAAAATCAGATGGAAGTGGAACCCTACGATTAGAGTCGTAAACGAGTTTCCTCGTCGCTCTATTATTCGTTGAAGAAGAAGAAGAAGAAGAAGGTAGGCGCCAAATCACACAGATAAGCAGTGTAAGCTTTTAACAATGGACGCCATCGATCCTACTCGCGGTTTTCTTAAAGATGTTAAGCGTATCGTAATCAAGGTGATTGTTGATTACCTTGAGTTTAATCGTATTGATTACTAGTTCTGTTTTTTTGTTTTGTTTGCTTGATCCCAAAATTCTCTGGTTTCGAATGTTGCATATTCCATTCGCCATTTTTTATATTTCTTTGTTTGATTTTGTGTTGTGTGCGCGTGTGTGTGTGATTGTTTGATCATGCAAAGTTTTGGTTTTGTTGATGACAAATTGAAGGGTGTGATCGTCTGTGTAAATTTTGCTTTTTTTTTCTTCAAGGGTTTAATTGTATTAGTGGGAGTAGGATTTTGTTTTTTTTGTGTGCTGGGTAGTGAATTAAGATGGAAACGTTACTGGGAGTGGTAATCACGTAGTTCATTTTACCTCTGAGCCCTGTTCATGTGTGATCTGGATTTATCCAGCTGTATCTTAGAAAGTCATTTAGCAGTGACCCTGTAATATTCTAATAATCGGGAAACTTGATTTTGAGAATTTACTCCCTTGATTAGCAAGTGACGTTTGGGGCAATTAGGTGTACCACATGTGATATAGGTCTTCTTTGAGACGATTACTTGCGGTGTTGGAGGGGTATGCTAGATTACACCTCTAAAATGGATTGATCATCATGGATTGCTTGTGCAGAATAAATTACAATCTAAAGATACTTGCTGTTACAAATAAAGAAAGGGGTGAAAGTCTCTCAAAACTTGTGGTTGAGATGGATATGCGAGGATGGCCAACTTTGATTCAGTCACTATAATTTATATATATCATATCTTTTGCTTTTTAATGGCAATTTTACTTTTTACTATTTAAAATTGTACTGATATGGTGTTTATGTTCAATATGGGTAACACATATATCTATATAACAATGGCCTAGATTACTCTGAACTGATTCTTTTTCGGATTTAAAGGTTGGGACGGCTGTTGTCACCCGAGATGACGGAAGACTTGCGCTGGGAAGATTAGGAGCACTTTGCGAGCAGGTGGATGATTATGACAACACTTGTTCTTGCAAACATATTTGACAAGCTATGAATGCTCACAGTGATATTTATCTCTTACATGCAGATTCAAGGACTAAATTCTCAAGGATTTGAGGTCATCTTGGTGTCATCTGGTGCTGTTGGAGCTGGTCGACAACGACTTAGATACAGGAAATTAATTAACAGCAGGTACTTAGTAGAAACTGCATCATGAACTTCAATCATTATGGACCTGCTGCTGGAGTTCTTTTAGTTATAGACATAGTTTATTTATAAAAAATATATTTTTGCTTCTATTGCATGATATTTTTCTTTTTTTACTGTAAGGCATCCAAGGGCTATTCTTGTATGCAAATATTTTGGATCTTATGACCTATTTAGTGACAGACATTTGACCCGACTGTTAGTTAGTTGTAAAACGAGAATTTGGTGAACAAATTTCGATGTTAGTTTTCTTTCCTTCTATTTGATAGTTTTCCGGATTGATGTTTATTTTTGTCTTCAAGAATTTCAACACAGGACACCAGAGCACATGCATTGACAAGGTTAGGTGTAATGGATGTGGGGATGTGGCCCTGCTCCCTTTGTAAGTTGTCATACTTGCCCCTTCTAGAAAAGATGATGATTACACCCTAAACAATCTAACTTTCTATCTGCTAAACCAAAGGTTGAGATTTAAATGCCACCATATAATTTTGCCAATGATAATACAAGATCATGGCTTATTCTGGTTATATCTAACAAGAGTCTTCTGAATGACTCAAATTACAGCATGCTGGACAGATAACTTAATATTATCACAGGTACACACATCTAGTCATGTCTCTCAGACAAAGAGATCAAGAGGCCCTCGATCATGAGGTACCAATAAGTGACCTTGAAGCCAGGGTTTAATCCACATAATAGGCAAGTGTTGGTGGGAGAGGCAGAGAGAGAATCATGTGATAATCTGATTGGTTGAGCACTAAAAAGTTAAAAATCTATGATGCAAGTCAGAAATGGGAAGCATGTAACTTACCCAATTAAAAAAAAGAACAGTGGCCGTGAACTTTTAGTCGGATGTAAGATTATAATGAAGCAATGCTTTAGTTTCACTCAAGTTCTAGTCTAGGTGTGTCCTCATGTGGGCGGGTATGGTGCTTGGCATTACCCAATTCCATACTAAGCGCTTCTGGACAGATATTTAAAAGCAATACCTAATAAAAACTAAAAATGAACCATAGAAATGGATTTCTAGTACTTAATCATTAAAGATGTTTGGATTTCTACATCCTCTTTAACTAAATGTGGATTTCTAATCATATCCAAGTTAAAACAGATATGAAGGTGAGAGCGCTAAAAGGTCAATAATGGATCTAAGAAAGAGAAGATGGCAGCAGTAATGATGGAGTCTAGTAAGTTTGGTCCAATTTGGGACCTCAAAGTTGAGATTAATCTGATATTGAGTTCTGTTGTTGCATTTTGGATCAATCATACTATGACGCCGTACAACTACATTGGGATCATATTATGCATCTCTCATAAGCTAATTTGGCTTGTTTTTCTTGGATTTTAATTTCATTTACATACCTTTATGTTCTGGTTATAGTTATAATGAAGTTCCTGTTCAGTTCTAATAATACCAACTAATAAGATGATACTAGAGTTCCATTTGAGCTCAAAGTTTAGGGGCTGTTTGGTCAGGCAGAGAAATGAAAATAGGAATGAAAATGAAAATGACAGGGAATGGATTTTCATTCCCCACAATTTAACCTGGAATGAAAATTTGGGCTTATGGGAAGCCATTATATTATATAAAACCAAACAAATCTTTTTATTTTCATTCTCATTAATTACTGTTTAGTACCTCTTACCAAACATCCCTTACTTTTAAGTGAGATGTGGGTAGCAGTGTTGAGATGAAAGCATCTCTTGGGAAAATCTAATAATTTCTAACACATGGATAAGTGTTATAGGAGTGTTGGCAGGTGCCACTGCAATGCCAAGTTGTAACTTGTAATTCATAGTTTTTATTTAGTTGGATATATAATGACTGATAGTTTTTCTTGTTGAAGCTTTGCGGATCTTCAGAAACCACAAGCTGAGCTTGATGGCAAGGCATGTGCAGCTGTTGGACAAAATGGTCTTATGGCACTTTATGATACATTGTTTAGCCAGGTGAATCCATAATCTGCAGTACTTTTACATCCATGTGCCTTCTTTCATCCTGCTTCTTGCTCAACTAATTGCTATTAATTATTTGCAGCTGGATGTGACATCAGCTCAACTTCTTGTGACTGATAATGACTTTAGGAGTCCAGAATTTAGGAAGCAACTTACTGAAACAGTGGATTCGTTGTTGTCTTTAAAAGTTATCCCTGTGTTTAATGAGAATGATTCCATTAGCACCCGGAGAGCTCCATATGAGGTATACCTCTCTTATTTTCTAACTTTGCATTCTTACACACAGCTTTATAAAAATTTAAAATTTGGTATCAACTCTCTCTATCTCCACATGCTCTTGAGAGATATCCTTTTTGGCCTTCACCTAGGGGGAAAATAACCTTTTCTCTCTTTTCCCTTGCTTATGTGACAACTTCTTGCTTGATTTTCGTGTGTGTATGTGTCCAATTTATTAGAATACTAAGTTTCTGCTGCAGAGTAACTTCAATTCTTATTATGCTACATGCTTTCATTACATTATGTCACATGCAATCTTTTATAGGATTCTTCTGGTATATTCTGGGATAATGACAGTTTGGCAGCTCTACTGGCGTTGGAGTTAAAAGCCGACCTTCTTGTGCTGTTAAGTGATGTAGATGGTCTTTACAGTGGCCCTCCCAGCGATCCCCAATCAAAGCTAATATATACATACATCAAGGAAAAGCTGGAAAATACAATTACTTTTGGTGACAAGTCTAGGTTAGGAAGAGGTGGTATGACTGCTAAAGTAAAAGCTGCCGTCTATGCTTCTCAAGCTGGCATCCCTGTTGTGATCACAAGGTATTCACTTTGTGGGAACAAGACAGTTTAATCTCTTTTCCTCTATAGGAATTATCTCTCAGATCTGAACACAGGCATGGGATTATAAAGTTTGAAACTGCTTAATTTTTCATGTCAGTTTTTGTGATGTTCCTGCCTGTCTGTCTATTCCGACTTTGTATTCACTGGTATAACATTTATTCATCAGCACACCTGCACATTTAAGTTAAAAGGGAGGACTATTATTTACAACTTAAAACAAGTGAATTAATTCATATGATCTCATAGAAATATCATAAGACCAACAGGATTACCTAACAGCCCTAGTTTTTGGAACCCCAAGAGGGTAGATCCAAACTCATTACATTTCAGAACCTGACTTTGCTTGACATACCTCTTATACAGACTTTTCAAAGTGTCTGCCTTAAAGGTAATGTAAACAAAGACCATGATCAGGTAGTAAAATGTCCGTATCATATGCTGTTGTTTGACATCCCAATGATTGTTAGAGAAGATGGTTTACCTATATAACTTTCTTGTTGAGCAATAACTACAACCTTTAGCTATTTACTCAGGTCTGGTATGTTGGTAATCTTATAACTAGCCAAACATTTAGAAGGTTGCATATGCAAAACTTCTGAGGCCCCTAGTTAATTAATTCAAAAGGATACAGAAAAAGAAGGATTGTTTAGGATCAAAAGACTTAGGTGTTGCAATTATGTCTTTATTATATAGCTTATAATGTTATTGAAGAATTTCAGTCATCCCAAGTTTATGATTTACCAAACCATTTCATATGTTTTCAAGGTAGGTTTTCTATGCCTTCAAAAAATTTATATGTAATATCCGTCCTTGTGGGTCAGAGATACAAGAGGCGATCTTTTAAAGTGATGCTTCTCACATTCCGTGAATAGCCGGGTCAAAAGGGGATCGATTCCGTAAAAGATTGTATCAGTAAATGGAAATTCAAGAAATATTGAATGGTGATGTGGGCGGGGGCTTCCGAGGAATACAGATAACTTCTGGGTTTTTTAAGATGTAGGGGTTTTATTAAAGCCGTTGAATTCGGAATATGGTAAAGTAGCTCGCTCAAATGACCCCTTTTCATAATGAGAATGTATATAACCCTTTGGATAATAGGTACTGTAGCTGGTATTCTTGTGTGAAACCTATTGGACTTATTTTTCGTCTCATGTTCCCCCATCGTTGCTTTTCTTTCTGTTACTTAGAAAGTGGTTAGGTCTTGAATCTCGAAAAAAAATACAGAAATAGGCAAAAAATTTGAAGTTGAAAGTACCAGAAATTCCTAGAGGCATACAATCAGGAGTTTTAGCTCCGATTAGCAAAGGACCGGAGAAACTTTCTAGTCCTTTGCTAATCGGAGCTAAAACTCCCGAAATATGTCAGAAGATTTTGATTATATTCCATAGAGTTCTTGAATTTCAGCTGATTTAGGTAGCTTGCTTCTCAGCAAAATGAAGGAAATAAGACTCATACATGGAGAAACCATTACCAGTTATCATATAGTCGTTGGATCCCTTCTAGAAGACATATAGTTCCTCTCAATTTTCTCTCAAGCTAAATGCATCGAGTGTTCGAGACATGACATTTTAACTTATGGAATATAGAGGAAACTAACTAGTATGTTACAATTTGCAACTTTATTTTATGCTAAAAGCGTGCGTAGGGCTGGGTATTTTCCACCAGGTCAACCATTAATGAGATGGCTTGCGTTTGCTCTCATAGAAAGGGCTAACATGCTGAAAATGCTTCAGAGTTTACTATTGTGTCTAGAATAAGAAGTCCTACTCTTTACAATTGGATGTGAGCTGACGACTAAAAGTTGCCAGTCTTTAGATCTATAATCTAGATAGAGTGGTCCTGGTTGTTCTTCAAAGGCTCATAGGTAACAGACATGTATTTGTAAGGAGCAACCATATTGTGCATTGAAAATAACCTGTGGCATTGTGTTCTCACTTGTTCTTTAGTGTCTGCTTTTTATTGACATAATATATAGCTGATTCAACTTTATTAAATTTGAAGTGGCTTCGCCGGTGACAATATTATAAAAGTTCTCCGAGGACAGCGCATTGGTACGCTATTTCATAGAGATGCACATACATGGATCCCAAGTGGAGAGTTAAATGCACGTGAAATGGCAGTTGCAGCAAGAGAAAGTTCCAGGCTTCTTCAGGTATTATTGGATTGTTTCACTGGTTTTAAAGTTGTCTATGAAGTATTTTAGCAGTAAGAGGCAACCTATGTCTCTTGATCTGATCAATGGATCTAATGTTGAGCACCACACTTTCAATACGTTGATCATAGTTATGGTGCCATGACTAGGCATGGCGACAGCAAACCATTGGCATAACAAGTTTGATCTATAAAATCATACTTGTTTCTATTCTCTAATGCAGGCCATGCCTGCAGAAGAGAGGAGTAAAATTTTATTAGGTATAGCTGATGCCCTGGAAGCAAATGAGAAAACAATCCTACATGAAAATGAAGCTGATGTTGTTACTGCACAAGATGCTGGATATGAATCATCATTAGTCTCGCGGTTGGCTTTGAAGCCTGGGAAGGCAAGTCGTATTTTAAATTGTGGGCTTTATCGTGTAGAATACCACTTTTTTCTTCCTTTGAATTTTCTATTATGATTTTGTTCCCTCTTGTTGCATATGCTATAACTAGATAATGGCTGCCCGTTTTCACAAAGGTTCAGTTTTCATATATTATAGGTCTCTAGTCTTGCAAAAGCAATCCGTGTGCTTGCCAAGATGGAAGAGCCAATTGGTCAAGTATTAAGGAGAACAGAGGTAAGGAAGTGGTACTTTGACATTGCTTTGTACTTCTTTGGAGTTTCTATGAAATCAGGATACTCATAAATTACAGGTGTGCAAATATGAGTTCAAAAGTTCAAAGATATACTACAAACTTTTTCTAGAAGGAAATATTTTGGTTACTTCTGTTTGAAACATTAGAGATGCAACCCTGATTTAGAATTCCGGTTCTTAGAATGGAACAAATGGCCTTTGGTTGATATATCCTTTAATGGCGTGGATCTGTTTCTCTCTCTAATGATTATTGTTGCATCCAGCTGTCAGATGGTTTCATCTTAGAGAAGATGTCATCCCCCTTGGGTGTTCTTCTTGTTATCTTCGAGTCTCGGCCCGAGGCACTAGTTCAGGTATACACATAGGAATTCCATGTGTGAGTGTTCTTAATTAAAGTCCTCTTACTGTATGTGCATGCTAGATGCCTTGACTGTGGCTGGACATATCATTACATTCACGAGGACCCTCTCATTATACATCAGAATCCCTTGTGCGAGTTTTCTTGATTAAGTACTGTAATCTGTATGTGCATGCTAGATGCATTGATTGTTGCTGGACATATCATTACATTCACCAGGACCCTCTCATTCATAAGTTTGTTCTGCGGATGCTACTTTGGTATTTTGTGCAAAGTTAGCATGTATGATTCTTTTGTTTCTGAAGCTAATTCCGACACTCCCTCCGTTCTTTATTAGTTGTCATACTTTGACTTTAAACGTTAAACCTGTATGTTTGAAATTTTTTAATTAAATGCCCTTTTTTCTGAGGTTATATAAGCATCTCTAGCCACCTCTCAGTTGTGGATACCGCTACCTGAACATCAGATGCAGGATATCTTACGCACCAACTTGTTTTTTATTATTTAATCTAATAATCTTCTACAGTGTTATCATTGGTTCTCTTCATATTTTGTGTTACTTATTGTACCTTATCCTGCATTATTGATTTTTCTTGAAAGACTAAATGCTTTACTACATTTAAATTTAAAAGTGTTTTTTTTTTACCATCAAAATCAAAGTAGGATACTGGTAGAGGACGGAGGGGGTATTTTGTTGTACTACTTAGTTCGAGTGTATGCAGACCTTTTAACTGCTCAAGGGTATCTTGAACTTCAAATTGTTTTCTGGTTAATACTTGGTATTTGATATTCGACCTATTAAATAAGACAGCTTGCGAGCTTGTAGACGCTATTATTTGGACAATGAATACTGCCCCCACCCGTCCTATGCTTGACGTAGGAAATGGCCAAGGGGGGGGGGGGAGCAAAAAAACAAAGTCTACCTTGTCTTTTCATTTGTTTTTGAAGGAATATAAACCAGATAGAAACAATGGTATGTGGCAGTAGCTTCTGTTTTCAGAAACCAAATTTGGTGTACAAATTTTTTGTAGCCGCCAATCATAAATTGTAAATTTGATTATGATGTTTTAGGATTTACAGAACTGGCTTAATAAAATATCTGTTGACTGCTAGACTTATTGAGGTTCAATGCTAATAAAACACAATTCATATATATATGTTCATCTTCTGTTTTGGAAATGAAATTCTCTTTTTAAATGGTTCTTAATTTTGATATCAAACAGAAAACACATAATCCGCATTAGGAAATAGATGTAAACATGAAACACAGAAGGTAAGTATTACCAGGCAAGGCCTGAATGAAATGCTTTTGTTTAAAAATGGAATTGCATTGGTTGACTAGGTGATGACTTATTATGTTAATGAGTTCTTCAAATGGCCAGTAATAGTGATTTTATTGTTTTGAAGACGACTACTAGTGGTCATGCACAATCATGTCTTGATATGCATTTCACTTTCAGTTATTTTCAATCATCACTTATTTTGTTAATACTCTCATCTTCAATAGTCAGAAATAGTGATATATTTTTGTTCTGTTCTGAAAATAACTGATATCTATCATGTGCAATCATGTCTTGGTTAGCATTTCACTTTCAAGTTTCAATTGGGTTTTTTCTTTTATCATGCAAGTCTTAGATCTTTCTGTGATCAAAACAGATAGCATCATTGGCCATCAGAACTGGGAATGGGCTCCTACTGAAAGGGGGAAAGGAAGCAAAACGCTCTAATGCAATCTTGCACAAGGTCAACTTTGTTGAGTTAATTAATTGATATGAAAGTATTTTTAACAGTGTCTCATTTTGTTGATGTTATATTGCTATACTTTTGCCAACATTTTTTTAGATCATCACTTCATGCATCCCAGAAACAGTTGGTCAAGGGTTGATTGGCCTTGTGACTTCTAGAGAAGAGATTCCTGAATTGCTTAAGGTTGGTTGTTCGATGTGTAAAATTTTGTTCTCTACTCTAAAATAACCAGGAGAAAGCAGTACCGGGTAATATGCAATCTCAAATCTGCTGCAGCTTGATGATGTTATTGATCTTGTGATTCCAAGAGGCAGCAATGAACTAGTCTCTCAAATAAAGTCAGCAACACAAATTCCTGTTCTTGGCCATGCTGGTAAGATGTTGTTAAGTGATGATATATGCTCTCTGTAAATCAAATGATGTTTGACAGATGCGGACGATACAGTAATTCTGCTTTCTTAACTTTTTAGATGGAATTTGTCACGTCTATGTTGACAAATCTGCTGATATGGAAAAAGCAAAGAACATAGTTTTGGATGCAAAAACGGATTACCCAGCAGCTTGTAATGCTATGGTATTTTTCTTTCTTAAAGCATCTGGTGCTTCCCCATTTGGGGTTTGTATGCTGCTTTAAGCATGTTCCTTTTGTTTCTCACCTTTCTGATCTAAGGTTGATGGTTTAATGAGAATAAGAAGAACAACCTGACTATGGAGACAGAAGTACATATACATATTTGTTGCTTGACCAGAGATGCTTGATATTTGATATGCTTTTTATCACCAGGAAACACTTCTTGTTCATGAGGAGCTGCTGGAGAATGATGGCGTCAATGAGCTTCTCATTGAACTTCAAACAAAAGGCATGAAACTCTTTTACATTCACAAACCTATCAACAGAGATTTCTGTCTGTCTATTAATCTATTTCTTGGCATCAGTCTATCAATATATAATTGTGTATGCTTACAAAATGTATGCTTCTTTTATTAAACCGGATAGTGTTCAGAGGCAAAGCGTTACCTGAAACTTCTCCTTTTGGGGTCCCTTATTCACGTAAGGAGTCAGGGATAATGTATATGTGATCAACTAGATATGAATAAGTTTTTCTGAAGATGATTTTCCATTCATGTTCTTCTTGGTGTTTAGATGATACATGTCACTATTCTATCTTGTGCCATGACGTATAGTTTAATTTGGTAAAGATTTACATGCATATTATACATTCCTGCATAATATTTATCTTGAATCATTTCAACTTTTACCTCTTGGTTATTTGTTTCTTTTCTTCTTTGGTATCCCTAAGTAACCAAAGAGGTTCACCATGTTTTGATATACAAAAATTTTCTATATGGCAAGTTTTTGCATTAACTCTAGTATGATTATTGCTCAATCAAGAAATTCTTTGAATTGTTATTTGAAAGCACTCATAAAATTAAACTAATATCATCAACCAATTTTATGTAGAGGTCTAAACCCATCGCTTACCAATTCAAAGAAACAACCGTCACCTCGGAAGCCTCTATGAAACTTATCTACACTCCCGATCAGTCTTTAACTAAAATAGACATCATAAATCTCCCAATACTAATCACTGCCACCAGGGTCATCTGACTACAAAAGTACTTATGCCTTCCTCTGATTAGATCTAGGTAGTATTAAGGCCGTAAGAGTTATATCCAACATCCGGTTCTCTTTTATATATGAACCAACTTGCCAATTTCAGTTTTGAGTACTCTCTTCCTGAATTTTTCTGGTTTGTCAATATACCCAACAGTGAACTGATCTGAATCAAGTACTGATTCTTTGAGAAACTTATATAGCCGCATTGTAATAAGCATTATTATTTTACCTTTTTGTGAGCATTATTAATAAAGGCTTGATGGAAGGACTTTAACTGTTATATTGATGTGCTTTTTTCAGGTGTCAGTATATATGGTGGTCCAAGGGCAAGTTCCTTGCTTAATCTTCCACCAGCACCATCATTTCATCACGAGTACAGTTCACTGTCTTGCACTATCGAAATTGTCGATGATGTGCATGCTGCCATTGATCATATACACAAGCATGGAAGGCATGTTAACTTATATAGTCAAACTCTCTTTCTATGTAGTCATGAATCTTTATGTGCATGCCTTGTACATCATTATTTTACAAGGCGCTCATAGCTCTATCCTGGATACTTCTTTTTGCAGTGCTCATACTGATTGCATTGTAACAGAAGACCCAGAAGCTGCAGACATTTTTTTACGTCAAGTGGACAGGTGCTTGCATCTTCTTGCATTTCTATTATCTGCTCGAAGCTATAAATGCCTGTGGACCATTTTTTGAATTGTTATTAACCGGATGTTTAATATTGGAGATTTAATGTTCACATTTTGTTACTTTTACTAATGCATCACAATGGAATATCCTCTGGCTGATCACTTTTGCAGTGCTGCTGTTTTTCATAATGCAAGCACAAGATTTAGTGACGGATTTCGTTTTGGTCTCGGGGCAGAGGTATGGTATCATTTTTAGAATAGCATACTTTAATCAATGTTTTCTCTCTTGTAAGTCATAGTCCCGTTGGTTGTCCAATTGCACGATAGGTTGGGATAAGTACGAGTAGGATCCATGCTCGTGGCCCCGTAGGAGTTGAAGGATTGCTAACAACGCGATGGTATGTTCATGCTTTTCTCTTTGTTTACTTTTCAGAATTCCCATTTTGTACGAAAACAGTTCTCTTTTCACAGGGTTTTCATGACTACTTGAACAACTGATAGATTTTTCTTTTTCACTTCTCACTTCTGTTTCCCATTGTTCATATAATTGATAAATCTAAATGCACCATGTGCTGTTTCTAGTAAGTTATACTTAGCATGGTTTTAAGGGCAATGTTCTTTAATCCATATTGCTCAGAACCGTTTAAAGAAAAAGTGTGTCCCTGGTGCAAATCTTCTCAGGTTTGCGATGGTTGGGGAGGGAAGTCTTTGTTTGTACCTTGCATTTATAGCAGGTGGTGTTCTATTGGCATCACTCGGTATCCTTCTGATCTGATAGCCTTTTTACCTGAATAACTTTAAGTTCAATTTATATAAAGTATAGACCAAAACTTCCCTTATGTGAGATAAACACAAAAGTCCAAATATCTAAATTCGACTTCTGTTTCCAGGACAAACATTTAGTAAGGACAGTTACCCAAAAAGATGAAACAAGTGGGATGCAGATTTTTGTTGGACCAAATAGCACAATACAATTTCCATACATCATAATTATCATGCTTCAAATACATCATTGTTTATATCAATATTGGGCAGATAAACAGTTTTATTTAGATTTGGGACTTGTTTTGCTGTTCCACTTGTAATCTTCATGATTTGATGCCAAAACACTTTCCTTAGTTACTATGAGGGTTGGTAAATCATGTTAGAAGTGAAGTCTCACATGATACAGTAGCTGGTATCTTTCCTAAACTAACAAAGGTTTTCATCATGCTTCAGTAGCTTCCATAGATGGGAACAGCCTTTTCTAAAGTTACTTGCTTAGAGCCTAGATGGGGATACCTATAGTAAATGGGTAATGACTTCATATCTGCGAAAGTGATCCTTAATCAATGCCCAGGGACATCTGCACTTATGATGGATAGAATTTGTGAAGAAAATTAATTTAAAATGCCCAACTGACACTTTTTGGGTTTTCCTCCAATGATACATGAAAATATATGGATATCACTAACTAGATAGTCTCCGTTGATAAAGAATTCTTGTAAGTCTATATAATCCTGCCAGACGGATATGATTGTGTCTCGTCGACTTATAAATTCATCCCTACCTTCAGCTCTTTGGCGTGGTGTTGTCATCATTATTTGCATGGGGAAGTTAGAAGTTAGATACACACCTCATACCTTCATCACTATCATATTTGTTTTGCATGATCTCATTTACCAATTATGTGATGAACAATTGCCAAGTATAACTGTAATTTCTTTTGTTCAAGTAATTGTTGGAAGTAGTTTACAAATTCTTAAGAAACTAAAATTAAAATATGCCAATCCAGAGATTTTTCCCGTAAATATTATTCTCATTTCACAATGGATATGAATTAGATTGTAGTTCTGTAAACACAGAAATAGAACAATTGGTTGTTTGTGCTTGAAAGCAGGGACCCGCAGGGGGGAAGGGGTGAGATGTATGCATACATGCCCTCTACCCTAGAGTGGCTGTTTCCGTGTAGACCCCAACTTACCGCCTTTTCTTCTCTGATTTATACCTCTTGCAGTTTATTGCATTAGAAAGACTGCAAATGTGCTTGTGCAGCTTGATTTAATGTAACAAATGAAGGAAGTTTATCCTTTAAGAATGCCTAGGATGTTGCATATACTTGGCATCTGTTCTCTTCATAGTAGTTTATGTTGGATAGGGGTCTAAACTGGATTCCTAGAGAAGTGGCGGGGTTAGAATCGAATTTAGTTGGTACAATTATGGTTCTTTTAGCCAATAAGCATGCAAAACAGCCAATAAAACGAGCTTCAAACGCCATGGTTGTTGAAAACACTCAAGTGCAGGACTCTTGCAAGTAATCTTCAACTGATTTGCTGTGATCTCCAAAATAAGGCATTCTGCAATTTTGGTATTTCTAGAAGATATATCACTCTAGCCACAACTGCCCCCAGATTATATCATTCAAAATGCAAAAAAAAAAAAAAAAAAGAGAGAGGGAAACTATACAATTACAATTTCCAGATGGAACCCTTTAAACACATTATGATTTGATTCTGTTTGTTTAAATTTTCAGGATTGCAAGAGGAAATGGACAAGTTGTGGATGATGATAAAGGGGTTGTGTATACACACAAAGACCTCACTCAGCAAGCTTAAACTGTGGTGTTTGGAGCATTGAGTTGAAGCAGGCAGCCCCTGGATGGTGAGCCCACTTGAGACTATGGATGGACATATGCTTGCCTTATGAAGTGAAAGAAATCAAGGTAGCAACATTAGTGATATCTTTTCCTCATGAACAAAATTACAAAATGTTGTACAATTACATTTAACAGCTTCATATGTGTTCGTGACATAAGCGAACCAGGCTGTCTTTATTTAATAAAATAATCCAATTTGTTTTGGGGATCCAGGGGCTAGAGGAGAGGGGGAAGCAATTCATGTAATCAAATAATCCTACATTGCATTATTGTAGTTTCAGTTTGAAGTTTAGAGGAAACCTAGTCCTATATAAGACCAGCTTTTGGCACTACAAGGTTCTATTTGTTATTGGGTTCCTTTTATAACTTCCTGTTTGTTGTAACATGAGATGCTGCACCATTCCCATGCACCTGGGACCTGGCACGTGACCTGAAACTCACGTGGCTCGTGTGCCAGACGTGCGAGCTGTAGCTCGTGAGACTTTGTCCCAAGAACATCTGCGACACCAAGTTGCATGACCTAGCCTTGCTAGGCTAAGTCCAGTGGAAAGGCTTAAGATTTGCGACCAGGTGATTTGGGGGTATGCGACCTGACCATGTTCATGTATACTCTATTTGGGAAGTGTGCAACCTCAGGTCGCTGCCTTAGGTCACATACGTGAAATGGCAGAGAAGAGGCCATATTCTAGAGTTCATTCATTGGCCCAAGATATATCTTTTGTTTTCTTTCCTCTTTTTACCAACTAATGTACAAGGAGCATCGTATTGCTGATTTTAGATCCATTTGAGCTTGTAAGTATCGTTGTAACTCTCGTTTGATTGATAATACCAATCTCTTTCACACTATGGACGTATACTATTACACCGATAATGGAATCACGTTAAATCTCAGCATCTTGATTTGCATGCTAATGCTATATTTGCGTGTTTTGAGTTAGTTCTTACCTATCTGGTGCTTGTGGGTCGACCAACGTTGGCGGACTACTGTTTCATATGGTTGGACCCTTGTTTCTGCATTGTTGTATTGGATTGTTCACAAGGATCCCAATTTGTTTATTTGAGACCTTTCGGGATCATTGTATACTTCTGCAGTAGACATTTCCTGCACACCTATATCTACATTGTTCGTAAAATATGGTCGCACTATCTTTATATTGTAATTAAGTATGCTATAAACTTATAACGACACTAATAGGAAGAGTTTTGGCGATAAAAGTTGATGGTTATTGCAAGATAGTCTATTTACATATGGTAATGGTTGGATTATTTTTATTTGAAAGAGATCAATTAAACGATAAATTAATATATTGTTAATTTAAAGAGTGTTCGTAATTTATAGATGTGGGTTCTTCTTTTTCATTATACCATAATCTTTAATTTACAATATTAAACGACCATATATTTTAAAAAGGTTTTTCTAAAATATACTATCTTATTGACGTTAGTGATTTTGTAACTAACCCAAGTCAGTACCGAACGAAAACAAAAGATATTTTCTTGAAGAGATTAATTTAAGCAATATTAATTTTAAAATATGTTAGTGTAGGATGACGTATTGGTTTGATTGATGCACGTTAAGCACACTTCCATAAACAACTTCCAAAGAAAAGTAGACAAGGCCTTCAACATGTCGTTTGCAATCCTTAACCGATTCAGATACCATATATGTTGTTAGAACCTACCTTATATGAAATTGTCGTGTAGTCGACAAAGCTTTGCTTGTTTCGGGATCTTTCTCCAATAGTTGGGTAATAGTACCCGAGCACGATCATACATTTTTGTGTCACATGCATCTCGTCATCTTAGGACCACTTGTAGTTGTTTGAGTTGTTATAGTAGAGCAATACAACCATGGTTTGACGTAGAATCAAGAAAACCTAAAGTATGAGTAATAACCAAGTCCAAGAGAAATTGATCAAAATAACCAATTTATGCAACCAAATTCACTTTTTAATGATTATTTAATAAAATTCTCGTTTTAGCCCGAGTTAAGACAAATGTCTTAACGAATTAAGACACCTATTTTTAGATTAAGAAAATAAGCTTTACGGACATTGCCGTCAAAAACTAATAAAAATTGAATTCGATCGAGAAAATGGATCAATTTGGGACAAAGAATGAAAAGCAAAATTGTTGGTACTTTACTTTGATTGAAGTGGAAGTATCCGTACGGAAGTGGGTTGAAGTTGCGCCTAAAAATCCAAAGATTTGGTGATGAGATGAGTTGGTGTGCCATTGCTTCCCGTTTCTGACTTCAATCGCCGGAAAAGGGGCAACAAGTCCTGTGCGTACTCTTTGCGGAATCAGCGTCAGATTAGAAGGGATCTATCTCCCATTCAATTTCATCTACAAAACCTAATTTCAATCTTCTTCATCCGTGTTATGTAGCTAAATAACACATATACATACATATGATGAAGCCATGTTTTGGGACTCCAGGGATCACCAGTGGCCTTGTCTTGAGGATTTTTCAGTTTTTATGTGCTGCTGCTTCTATCGCAGTCATGGCTGCTTCTTCTGGTTTCTCTAGCGCCACTTCCTTTTGGTATCTCTCAGTCAAACACACAATTACTGTTCTTGATATCTGTATTTCCTTAATTCATGTTATTGCTTCGAATTGTAATTTCCTTTTGCTATTTAAGGGTTTTTCTCTTTCTAAAAGAGGGGAATTATATTATTAGAAGTGCGTTATCTCAAGTACTTACTTGTTCAAGTTTGATCAAATTATCTATGTGCTGACCACCTTGTAACAATTTAGGTAATAATAGGATCATGAATTGCATGGAAATCCTTACGTATTCCATTGATTGGTTACTGGAAATGGAAAATACCAATTTTTGGATAAGGTGTAAGTTTCTATATTTGATTATGTTTCACGTTCATTTTAAAAGAGATGCAGTCATCCTTACAGATTTTAGATGTGGTTTTTTCCAATCAAAACACTTTTGTTGCTATTTTGTGTCCTTGAAGTTTAATGTGAGTAGACTCGAGCTGGGATGTTCTTGATTAACCGTATTCATATGAAAACAAGTATGCATTAGGTTGAAAAGAATTTTATAGTTGGAAACATGTTCTCTAGATTTGATATTTGCAGAAATCTGTTTGCTTGCATCTCTAGGCTAGTGAAGCATGCAATAAGCAATCCTAGTAGCACACTCCTCGTTACTACCAAAAAACGATGAATTTCTTTGCGATAATGATGACACCATTACTTAATGTTGACGATGTGCAGAGTTTCTTGGGGAATTGCTAGCACAGTAAGAGTTCTAAGTTCTAAAGACGGGTTAGGACAGACAAGATGCATGATTAGCACATTAGTTAAGAATATGTCAACCAAGAAAGATGGAGGTGAAAAATGACTTGAATCCTTGAGAAATTCTAGAGGTTTTTTTTTTGTTTCTGCAAAAAAAAATTCTTGAATCTTGAAAACAACTGAAAAGTCTAGCGAGTATAACATACGGAGAATGATGTCAATTTTGTGTGTGTGTCGTAGTTGACGTGCTACTGTATGGTTGGCCTAACTATTGTAAATAGAGGCTGGAGCCATACAATAGGTTGCTGGTGGACCTCTCTTTTGTCATCGGTGAGGTGACATTTATTCCTTAACCAGAAACATGGTTACAAGTTTCTAACTACAGTTGGTAATCCAAACCATCGATAATCCCACATAATGAGCAGGCTGCAGTGCCCTGTGGGTGCTGACAATGTTTTTATTGAGTTGGTAGTGGAGGTGGTGCACTGAGATACTATCTCTAAAGCTATGGTTATCTTGTAAAACAGTTTGGTGTATCTACGTTGATTTTAACTGTTGTATTAGAAGCATTTTTGTGCTAACAAGAGGAAAAAAGACCTTTGTAGTCATCTCACATTGTACGTCATTTAAATAGGTGGATAACCTTGATATCAAGTGTGTTAGGGCACATAAGTAGTCCTATAAAGTTCTGCAAATTGATCAAGGAGAGATACATGAACTAGGGTTAAAGTGGGCTGGAAGCAGTTTCTGAAGGCATATTGACCTCTTTTTAATTGTTCACTATTGCTTGAAAGCATGATTACAGTAGCAAGGAAGTGTTTTGTGATCTCATAAGAGTATGGTCCAGATTTTGGGTATTAAAATGTTAGTGGCCAGAATCAATTTAGAAACTTGAATGCATTTATTTGCATCATATTCATTTCCCATTCACACCACATAAATAAGACCCACAAACTGGAAATGTTAGGCATTGCTGGTTCATTTTTTATACCCTTTCATGCCTTTTCCCTTTTCTAACAACATATTTTGGCTCTCTGCATGTGTCTTTCGCATGATACCGAATTATTTAATGCATTTTATCCTTAAGATAGGACACTATAATTGTTATATTTGCAAACAACATTCCTAGGGACACTCTTTTGTGTTATATTTGTTATTCTAATTTGTGGTGGTGTGTTTGATTGATATTAGCTATCTAATTGCGGCAATGGGACTAGAAGTTTTGTGGAGTTTGGGACTTGCCTGTCTTGATATTCATGCTCTATGGGTAAAGAAAGATCTGCAGAGTCAAATCTTACTAAGTCTTGTCGTTGTTGGCGATTGGGTACGTTACGTATGCATGTAGTTTTACTTTCCAAGATTTGTAATAAATTTGACAAGTTCTTTGACTGACCAACTCAGGTAACGGCAATCCTAGCGCTTGCAGCGTCATCATCGTCGGCTGGAGTGATGGTTCTGTTTGTAAGAGACTCGGAGCTGTGCAAGTTGGAACCCATTCTTTCGTGTAGTATGTATCAGATATCCATAGGTTTGGCTTTCGGGGCATGGTTTTGGCTCGCCATCTCTTCTCACACGGTACTTTGGTTGTTGGCCTCCCTTTCTTGAATTTGTGTCAACTGTAAATATGATCATATTTTGACCTAAAACTGGGTTGGTTTTCTATGTTTTTGTACAAGTAGAAAGGGTTAATTACTAAGAATTCAAATCATTTGCTTACTTTCTTGACCTATTTTGTAATCACTAATTTACCAGGTTCTGAACCAGTTTACAAAAATTTGGTTATACTTGTACTATAAAACACCATTTAGATAAAAAGTCTTCAATGGATTAGATTTATTATAGGGAAATTTATAAAAATAACCATTTAATACAACCATTTGCCACAAAATAATCGGGTTTTTAAGGTTTTTGCGTTTTGACCACCCAGATCGCCCCCGGGGGCGATCCGTACATGTGGGGGGCGATCCACATTAGAACTCTTAAAAAAAATTCAGCCTTAAAAGACGAGATTACTGTTCACCCTCGAAGACCGGGTTTGACCTCGCCCTAGGGGGCGATCCAGACTGTCCCATCGCCCCCAGGGGCAATCCAGCCTTTTAATCTTTTTTTTTTTGGTATTTTTAATAAAACTGATACGCCATTTAAGTTGTGTTTTCTAACTTTTTTAGAACCAAAATTCATGGGTAAAGGTTTAAAAATAAACCATTATAATTATGGAGACGCAAAAATTATTTTTATCTGTTTTGGGTTTCGTAAATCAGATATTATATCTGATTTACGAAATTTGACCTCTATTTCGTCATTTTGTGTTTTTTATTTAACAATTAAGGGGTGTTTTTAATAAAAATGGAAAAATACATAAATTGTGTCTTTTTACGTATTTAATTTTAAATTTCATGGTTTTTCGGTATAAAATAAGACAATGGTAATTGTGGTTACGAAAAAAAAAATTAGCTGATTTTGGGAGAAAAAATCAGACATTATATCTGATTTTGCGGTTTGTCATGTTATGACACTCTATGACGTCGATTTGACGATGGATTTTGTTTTATTACTTAACGTTTTATATAAATTGGCGGTGGGGAAAAGTGTGCTTGGACCATATGGGTTTGCACCGCTAACGTCAGGGAAGAGTGTGCTCACAGCATCGGGGTAAAAAGTGTTTTGGACCGCCCGGGTTTGCACTTGATGGATTTCCTCCATAACCTCCATTGTCGATCACATATAGTGTCAACATTTTTGGTAAAGTTTGACGAATGGCGTTGTGGAGGATTACCACATCATCGTCGTCCATAAACTGATATAACGTATTCGTTTTAAAAAATAAATTGAAAGGACCACGTAAACTTAACTTCTTCGTCACACGTTTGACGACTCCAGAATACGTTATTGGCGAAGACAAACGTATTGCACATGTGGGGGAGGTTATCGAAAGGTACTCTAAAACACCATTTATATTTTGGAATAAACCACCACTTCGAAGATACACACAAACATCATCACTTTGACGTGATTTCATGTTTTGTGATGGTTGATTGTGTTTAGTGAGTTAAAGGTTGTGATGATTTATTGTGTTTAATGGGTTAAGAGTTGTGAGAGTAGAATATATGAGAAGAGAAATGAAAAGCAAGGTGTGAAAAATTATGAAGTAGGAGGTTGGTATTTATAGTGAAATTAGAGTTAGAAAAAAATGAAAAAAAAAATAAGAGATGTACGGGTTTATATCTGATTTACGAAACCCAAATCAGATAAAAATAATTTTTGCGTCTCCATAATTATTATGGTTTATTTTTAAACCTTTACCCATGAAATTTGGTTCTAAAAAGTTAAAAAATACAATTTAAATGGGGTATCAGTTTTATTAAATATACCACAAAAAAAGGTTTTTAGGCTGGATCGCCCTTGTGGGCGATGGGACAGTCTGGATCGCCCCCTAGGGCGAGGTCAATTTTCGGTCTTCGAGGTGAACAGTAATCTCGTCTTTTTAAGGCTGAATTTTTTTTAAGAGACTTGATGTGGATCGCCCCCCATATGTACCGATAGCCCCCAGGGCGATCTGGGTGGTCAAAATGCAAAAACCTTAAAAACCCGGTTATTTTGTGGCAAATGCTTGTATTAAATAGTTATTTTTATAAGTTTCCCTTTATTATATGGTTCAAACAGTAAATGGTTTTTGATGGTAACACTATTTTATACCATACCAAATTATGAGATTTATATTTAATTTATTAAATTTTAAATATTACTCTTATATTTATTACTTTCACAATTTATACTCATGTTCTTTTTTAACAACAACTTAATAAATTTTATTATGAAAATTATTAAATAAAATAAACATTTTATTATATGATAAAAGTTACATTACAAAGCAAATGTAAAAACAATTCATATATATGCATTTAAACGTTAGAATTACCATAATTTTCTACTAATGACCAGGTTCGTCCTTTAGCATGTTAAATGTGAGATTTTGAAAAGGGACTTCGAAATTTGGAGCCCAAATTTACATGTGTTTAGGGTATTTTTATCGACATGTGTAAAACTGTAACCGATATTATTAATGGTTTATGTTTAGTTTCAGATTGTTAATCGTTTTTTGTTTAACCCATTTTTGTTCTTAGCATATATTTTCTTTGTTATTTCGTTTGTGCAATGTAATCAAAAGTTTTCCAAAAAGATTGGAACGTCCCTGCTAATGATCGATTAACACATTTTTGAAGTGCATGGTGTGTATTTTTCGTTGATTTCACCATCACAAACAAAAAAAATTGTTATTATTATTATTATTATTTGCAACAATTTAAACTTCTATTGATAGCACGTATCTTGCAACTTTAATTGGTATATCGAAATTACGTTCGTTTTGGATTTTCATATTATCAAAACTAATATACATAGTCATTATGTCATGTAACACGTCTTTTTTTTTCTTCCAAAAAAGAAGTGCATCTCAAGGTTGTGTGCATTTTCTTTAAACGAGAAGTGCCTTTAAAAAAACAATCAAATTCAATATTTGCGGTTTGGAAGATCTCAACCCAAATTGCAACCCAACCCAACCAAACGACAGGGGTTAGTCGGGTACTTGGGTTAATACTTTAGTACATCAAAATATGCTTCTATGTTTGTTACCTTGAATATGTTGTTTTCTTTACTCAATGCCTACAGTTTGAAGATTTTACAACTCGATTAGACATCAGATTGTTTCGGGTTAGATTATTTTGTGCTAAATTGGGTTGATTGGTTGAGTTTTTGAGCACCCCTAATTCCAACATATGAGTATATGTCGAGGTTGAACAAGCACAAATTTTACAGAAAATGACTCGACATGAACCAACCTTGCCTACAACGATTTCGTTTGGTACTAGTTTACAAATTTTTCCTTATCAAATATTAACAACAGTGTAATTGGTATGAGGTTGTGTTTGTGTTTGAGATGGTAGTAGACATCTACAAAATTTTAGTAACTTTAGAATCTCAAATAAAATGAACTAGCCTGTCAAAACTTATTTTAATTTGAGCTAAGATCCACATTTCACCTATTTTCATAAATTGCCAAATGCATTTCTCTATGAAAATAGGTTATTTAGGTAGCCATCATCCAATTATGTTCAAAGTAATTCTTGGATGTTCGTGGGTATCTATCTGATATATCATATATTGGAATTGACACGTTTAATCCCGCTATAACGCCTTGAAAATACTTATAGATAGCCAATACAGCTGTCTATGATATTTCCATGTAAACTAACCAAACAAAAGTATCGTGATCCCACATAAATACTTGATTTAGGATTCATTGTGATCAGTCGTATAGAACACGACTATTTAAGTGAGTAGCCAAATGCAACTATTCGCTTAAATCTCGTTATTTGGACGCATTGTCTCACACAACAATCATCCGACATGATTGGCTAGGCATTGCCCGTACCGGAATCCTTAAGTCTTGACAAGTACCTTAAACGGGTGACGTATAATTAACGTATGTGAAATGTTTGAATTTTAGAAAACATTCTAGCTTTTTAAAGTTTTGATTTTGATAATCATATCAATTTAAATTGTCATATTTTACTACCGATTTAAAATTTATTATGCATTTGAATTTATTTTAAAAAAACGTTTTGCAAACATTGTAACAATAACAGTAAGCAAATAAATAAATAAAAGCAAAAAATAAACAATCACACCAAATATATGATATTGCCCCTAATGGTGTTATGAAACACAAGATCCACGGTCAGTCAAAGACGTCTTCAAGATCCTATGGATATTTCTTAGAATATCGTCTTCAAATTTGGTTAACAATTTAAAAAAGAAAATACAAAATATCCTATTCTATTTTACAATCGATCATATTTAGAAAATTAAAATTACGCCCCATTATAATTAATACGTTTTAATTTCCAATAATAATATTAACCAAATCACAACCATAGATCTTTCATGGCATACCATGTACATGTATTATTAATATTTTAAACATAAATTAACAATTGGCTAAATTATATAAACTTAAATAAATAAGCCCATTATAATCGGAATTGTTTATCAGAACCAAGAATTTTGAAACATCTGGAAGAAAAAGAATTTGATTAAAAAAAACCTCCCCGACCAAAAACGGGCCAAACCGTTTGGCTCAATTAGTGATGGCCAAGCCAAACCAAACCGGCTCAGCCTGGCCCAAGACCGCCAAAGGATCGGGACCGGCCCGGTCTAGGACCCGTAAGGACTGGTTATAGGACCGAAATCTGGGACCGGTTATGAATTTGGAGTGATTTGCGGGACCGAGACCGACCAGGACCGGACCCGATCCAGCCCAATTTTTAAAAAATGTAGCTGTTTTTTATGTAGCCGTTATTTTTCAAAAAACTAGTCGTTTATCACCGTTTTTTTTGTATTTTTTGCATTCTAAACACTATATATAAGTGTCTTGGTTGGGGGTTTACATACCAAGTTCTCGATTTGTAAAAAAAAACGCAAAAAAGCGTTTACAATTCTCGGTTTCCCGCTATATTTTGTAAGACAATGTAACTTTAATTATAGTAAAACACATTTTTAAAGTGTATTTGAGTAAGTCAAGTACAAATTTTATAATGTATTAAAAATATATATTATTAAAAAATAAAAATAAAATTATTTTTTAATGACTAGGACCGGCGGTCCATAACCGGTTACTATAAAGCTTGACCGGGCTCACCTTTTTCGACTGGGAGCGGGAGCCGTTTTGCCGGAACCGGTTATGGCCGGATCTGTTGAGGCTCGGAACCGGCAAGGACTGGTCGGGCCCGGTTTTTGGCCATCACTAGGCTCAACGGCTCAAGCTTTTGGCCCAACGATCAGGAAACGTTTGGCCCAATAGCCCAGATAGTTTTGCCCAAGCACGTGGCGTAAACCCTAGAGTTAGGGTGGTCGTGGACGATAAGGAGAAACATGGCTAGAAAAGCTACCTGTCGGTGATCAAAAGCACAAAGTCGAGATACAAAACGATAGCCCCGACACGGGATTGGGGCACTAACCAACAGCCATCGGCTCAATGGCCAGCACAAAGCATCACCCGACGGTACAAGGCAACAACATGCAAATAGAGGCCGATCGACTTCAAGGCGTGGCTTGTTTCAGGCGGCACATAGGCACATGCAACAGATGCATGGCACGGGCCAGCGATTCCCAGACCAAAACGGCACTAGCCGCACAAAATGGCGGCCCGATGGTGACTAACAGAACCAACGGGATGCTGGTCATGGTTCAATGACAACTCAGCCACAGGCCGGTGGAGGTGTAGGGGCGTTTGGTTCGCAGATTATGAAGTAATCTGATAGAATTGGAATGTTGAATTCCATTAACCAAATTCCATTCCCCTTTTTGAAGAAAAAAAAACCCATCAAATGATGGTAACTCGACCTTACAGACGGTCACAAACCTGTGGCGATTTGGACCAGAAAAAATAGCAGCTGAAAATTAATTTTGGTTACAATTAATTCAGAAATACTTTTCTAAAACTTAAAACCAATAGCCGGATCTTTAGAGGGTTACATTTAGATCCGACAGAGATCTGTTGTGGTAGTTAGAAATCAACTTAGATTTTTTCTATTGGTGATCCACACACGAATATATTTTGCATCTATGTCGGATGCTAGCCCGAAAACGCTAAATCTAATATATGTTTTATAGAAAAGAAAAAGTTTATTTATGTATTTTTTATCTAATAGCTAAATCTAAAAGATCCAAGTCACTTTTAAAATTGATTTAGCATATCAAATTATTTATGGTCTCAATTATAGATAAATTATAATTTAAAATAAAATTTTGAAATTTTCTGTAACATTTATGAATTATCTTAAATTTTAATATAACTATATATATTTACAATTAACACCATGTTATTATCATTATTAGACTTTTTCACACATTTTATAATTAATCCTTTAAGAATAATTATTTCTCAATCAACATGATTAATTCGGGTTTCATTAATTCGGGTTTCATAAATATAAGCACAGGTACTTTTTGTGTGTGACCCTACAGGTTTATATATTCCTGAAACAGTATTCCTATGTGACACATGTCGTGAACATATAAAAAACTTACATATTGTATTTAAGACTTTTGTCTATATGTTTTATAAGATAGGACATACATACAAGTATATGTATATATATATATACTATCTTATTAAGCAAATTTAGCAAAAGTCTTAAAGTATTAAAATTCTAAATGATCAAAATACCCTTTATACTTATTTTTTTTCACTTTTTCAACCTCTCCTCTCCTCACCCCCTCACATACACTCACCCTCTCACCGATTTTTTTTAAATTATAATTTTAAATTTACACTTTATACCCTTATAATTAATTAATTAATTTTCCTTTCCGTTCTTTACTTTTAAATATTTCATTTTAAACATTTATCAAATTAACATACATAATCGTATATCAATTAAAACATGTTTAAAAAATACATTTTTATTTTAACAAGTTACACCATTATAATCATCTCGTTAATACCTTGGAAATGAGTCTAATATTGAATAGTTTTTTATTTAATTATATTATTATATATTATATATACTGTAAAAAAATATTTTTAATATTTACGATTTATACTTTTATAGTTATTTATTTAYATATATACTATATATTTTGGGGTTAGGCTGTCCAAATTGCACTGTATAATATGTTTTGAATTAATATGTTCTTGGGCTTTTTAAAAAAATATATATACATGTATTAATTCAACCTTAATATGAGTTTCTGGACAAGAAAGAGGGTAAGYAGTTGCAATTTCATTCTAAAACCCATCTTTTTTTGTCTTTTCATGGCTTATGATCTGTCAAATTTGTAGTTTTCTTTATTGGTTTTGAGTGTTTATCTTAAAACTCAAGTTTCTTGGTTTTTTGCTCTTGGTGTAAATCGAATACATTTGTGGAGTCGTTTAAATATGTTGGATTTTAAATATATTGGATTTTAAACTATCATACAATTTTTTTCATTGATAGTCTGTAATTGGAACCATAACTCTTATTTATTCAAATTGTATTGATATGTAAAGACCAGTGTAACTTATATCATCGTTAAATCTTATCTTATAAAACCAGTGGAACTCCAAAATCGTTAAAATTCATGGCTCCCGCCGCATTACGCGGGTACACAACTAGTCTATATATATATATATATATATATATATATATACATACATACATATATAGAGTACGTTTTAAATGAAACTCATCACATTTATACAACCAATGCAACCCAATTAATTGAGATATTTATGAAAACGATAAGAGTTCATTTATTATGATTTAAATATTTATGGAATATAACTAGAGTTCATTAATTATGATCAATACTTTATATTAAGAAACAATCAAAACTTTTATAAAATCATATATTTATCAAATTGACGGTTGAGATTGAATTGTATTGGTTATACAAATGTAAAATGTTGCATAATAACCCACCTCTCTCTCTCTATATATATATATAGAGTATATATATATATATATATATATATATATATAAAAGATGTTTCATTTTCTAGTTTAACCTATACAAAAAGGTGGTTATAATGCTTCATGATTAGCCTTATATAATATATTTAGCCAGCTTTCAAACAAATCTGGTTCAAATTCAAAGGAGAATCTGTAGTCTCATTTCAGGATCATATTTCACTTGCAAAACAGAAGTCATGATCAGACATCATTCAGATCTAAGCCAGTGAATTCTTATGAACATGTAAACAGGGTAGTTTGGTCATTAACTTTAGTAGAAGGCAATGGTAATTGACAAGAGACTTCATTATTGTTGTTATTTATGCTTCATACAAGAGGGGTAATATTGTACATGTATATATAGATACAAATATGGAAGTCATAAAATAACTCTTTCTAGCAAACATCAAATTTCACAAGGCAACTAAGGGCCCGTTTACCCAAATACTTACCTGGTACGAATCAACACTGTAATCTATTTTACCAGATAAGGTTATAGTATATTAAAACGGTATCGTATGCAACAATTTACCCGGTAAACGCTTACCCGGGTAAAGTCCTCACCATCACTTACCGAGTAAAATTCTCTATCCCTATCATATCATCGCTCTTACCGGGTAAGATTTTCAGCCCTTGCCATGTGCATCAGGTGAGAAAAGTTACCTGATCCACACTTACCGTAAGTATTTAGTAAACGACCCCTAAGACAATTGAAGTCACAACGGAGCCACAGAGGGCATTGGCACCCCCTGGGATGTTAAATTTTATATGGATATATGCAGATTGTAGATATAATGATGTTTAGCCTATTTACTTTCTCACAAATCATCTAAAATATTAATTGTTCATTTATATTCCATAAAAACAACTTAACAACTTATTTATGGTATTCTAATGGTTTTTCTTTTTCCCCTCAAAAGCGGAATTTTCTTGATGAATTTACCCAAATTCATAAAAGATGAATTTGCATAGCACATTACTTTGATAAAAACGCATCGAGGTAATTATGAATCGTTAAAAATCAATGTTTCATTAAATATAATATCATCGTTTAAAAACGTAAATCGCCTCCTCGAAACACTGAATCGACACCTTGAGAACTATTGGATCCACGATGAGAGGCATGTTGAGAATATAAACAAAGTTGGTAGAAGTTATACATGAAGCTTTAAGATGTTGTAATTAAGAGATTTTAAGTTTTTGTGCATAAAACAACAACACTATATGTACTAAAACTTGTTTTTAAAATTTGATCTATTTGCTTTATAAGTTAGTATAGATATAAATATATACGCATGCATACATATATAGAGGTGGTAAAAACTATACAAACCAATTAATTGAGATGTTTATAGAAATAATAAGTGTACATTTATTATGTTATGGATATTTGTGAAAGATTATCATGATCCATTTATTATGATTAACGTTTTATATTAGAAAACAAACGAGATATTCATTCAATCATATATTGATTAAACTAGATGAACGGTTATGGGGCTATTTACCAAATGGTTACCCATGTAATCGCTTATCAAGTCACATTACCTTACCGAATGAATATGATAAAGATCAAAAATCTTACCCGGTAAAAACGAGACAAGAACCAAGAGTCTTACCCGGTAAGTGAGAACGACGACTATTACCACTGTAAGCATTTGTCAGGTAAATTGTTGCATACGATGTCGTTTTAGTGGACTGAAATCTTACCCGGTAAATAAATAATAGTGTTAAACTTTATCGGTAAGCATTTACAGAGCAAGTGTTTGATAAACGACCCCTAAATTAGGTTTGCAAAGTTATACTAATACAACGGTTTGCAAATGATCCACACTTCACATACATATATATTGTACATACTCTGGCACCTTACTCTCAAATAGGAGGTTTATCAGATATATAAAAGTATACGATGATTATTTCTCTAAAAAATAAATAAAAAAGAGCAAAATGTGCAGACTAAATATGAACATGTTGCGCAATAAAAGCTTAGCAGTTTGAGTTGATAAAAAAGCCGAAATTTGATTCATTTTTCCATTGCAGTTGGAAAGAAAAGAAAAACAAAACGAAACTAAAAATAATAAGAAAAATGTTATAGATTACATCCGCCGTCTAGGCGTCTACGCACACGCCTCATGTTAGGATCCGCTGATTCTGTTAAATCTAAACCCATCACGCTGCTCCCACTTCTCTTCCTACTTGATCCTTCACCTGATCTCTCGTCCACCGCCACTGATGCAACCGTTTCAAGAAGCTCAGATATCAACGATGGACACGTCTCTTCTACATATTTAAACCCTTCTGTTTGCATCACCGCTGCACACACAAATACTCATCAGAAATCAAACATTACAATTCCCAAAATGAACTTGGTTGTGGGTTTTTTTGTTGAAATGGAATGGCGAGTAAGCATTACACAACCTTCAAGAATCGATGTTTGAAGGGAGTAATAAGTATGAAGACAAAAATAGATTAAAAGCACTGAAAACATATAAAGATCATCCATGTACTTTAAATACTACAGTCTGCACTCTGCACTCAACATCCTGATGTTGTTAATTCCTGGTAGTTATTATTGCAGCAACTCATTAAATGCATGTAGGAATTGGTCTTAAACTTAAGATGCTCGACTTTTAAAGAAATGAGTGTGTTTTTTATGATGTTTTAATGCCTGCATTAACAATGGACATGACTATACTTGACCTTGATGACAGTGAAACTGTGGTGTAACATCACTAATGATGACAGGCATCTTTGTATATGGTATCACTGGAAGTTCCAGTTTCAAACTACTCGTGGTTCGATCTTTTCAAAAGTCATAATCAAACAGCACATAAGCCCATCTGGGAAGAAAACTGTGCATAACTTCTTTTGTTATAAAGAAAAGTAACAAATACCTCTTTTCAACTCTTAAGAAGCTAAGTTCCAGCAAAGAGTACTCCAATGAACCTTGGTAAACTTAAAACAACTAAAATAGTGCAACTCTAATAGTGATTATATTATAGATGCTGATATTAATGATCTAAATGTTCATTATGAAGTCATAAGAAGGCAACTGAAGCATTTTAACACAAGAAGAAGCTGAACCGTCTCTCTGAGAACCAATAACACAAACCTCTCAAATCTCTCAGAGATACACCACAAGAACTCCTGATTTTTTTGTCTAGTAACTGATTACACAAAGAAGAGAAGAGTCACCCTACAGGCTAATACCCTAAGATCAGCCATGAAAGTAAAATGATCATGTTTCAAACTTTTTAAAACGCAAATTAGTTTATATTTTACAAAATTTTTAACAAGCAGTATTCCTGCTATTATTGCATTTTTGCTACTACACTATGAAAGTAACACAAGACCTGATGGTGGATCCATCAATTTAAAATGTTTCTCAAAAATGCACATCTTATGACTTAAAAATCATACAATGCCGAACTAAGGTTATGAAAGAGGGATGAGATCCAAACGTAATCGAAGCCCACATAAAAAATAAAGCCTCATAATCAGTTATTTCTTACTTTAATAACTAGAAACTATCAGCAGCACAACAAAGATCAGACGCACATAGCCTTGACTACAGTAACATGGAACTGTTTCTGTGGTTCACAAAAGAACCAACACAAATTATGAATATAAGCAATAATCAGTACTTAAGAAAACCTACTACTTTTCAAGTGGAAAACCAGTTCTTATATACATATTAACCCTTGTGTATTTCTTGTAGTGTTCACCATAACATTTACCGTATCTACCGATATCTACTCGCACACAACAAATACATGACAATGATGAAATTGGAAATTGATCTATTTGACCTCAAAATGTGCCATTGCCAGAGTGAGGGGCACATGCTTCTCCTTACCTATTCAAATGGCGGTAACACAAAACAGGTCAAATTATTTTTGTGTATGGAATTTTAGTATCACACACAAGGTTTTTGTGTGCCAACGAATATAGTAGTCTAGCTCTATGATCGATGAACCATCTTTGGTTTAGGACAACAGGAAACTTCATTTAACAAGGATTAGATCATGGCAGGAAACTTCATTTAACAAGGATTAGATCATGGCAGGACACTTCATTTAACAAGGATTAGATCATGGCAGAAAACTTCATTTAACAAGGAATAGATCCTGGCATATGTTACACAGGTTAGTCATCCCTTTCCGACCTTTTGCTCTAAATCAACAAAAAGGTTGGTCTTATAGCACTTTCCACAAGTGCCAATTCGGCTCCATGATTTTATTGTTATTATTTGTATTTCTATCCCATTCCTCGTCAATTGTTATCTTAATCCCCACCACCAACGATATTCCTATTTCTCTTCCAGACACCACCCACACGGCCACACCATGATTGGCATGCAACAAAAAATTGAGTAGCTTCGGTTTTAGAATGGTATCCCGTGTCATATGCCATCGAGTCTCAAGTTCACTCAGGAGGCGTTTGGTTGGGGGTATTATAAGATGGGGAATGGAAATGATAATCATTGATGGTGTTTGGTTTAAATTAAGGAATGGGAATGGAATAATTAATGGCGTTTGGTTTTATGTAATGCAGTTATTCATTATAGTATATGAGTTAATATCCATTCCTCCCCAATTTGGGGGGAATGAGTAACTTCTCACTGTAACTTGCCGCCTCTCCCTCCCTCTCTCTCTCTCTCTCTCTCAAAAAATCATGATCTGGAACAAAATTCCTCCTCCAACAATGGTGAGCTCCCACCATCCATGGTCATTTCTCTCTCAGAATCAACAATGGTGCCTCTCCCTCTCTCTCTTTCTCTCTCTCTCAAGAAATCACAATCTGGAACAAAATTAGTTCCTCCTCCAACTATGGTAAGCTCCCACCATCCATGGTTTGTGCAACTCTAACACTAATTTATTGGGATTTCCATCTATGGTAATATTTTCATTTCTGGTGCAATTGTCATCTATTTTTCGGTTTTCTTTACTCTGCCAACATATGTTGTTCTGATTTGATGTTCTTCATTCTGCAAACATATGCTCTTCTGATACTCTTCAGCTCTGTTACTCATTCGAGGTTCGATTTTCTTTTGTGTTAAATGCTAATGAAGAAACAAGAAGAAGAAAAGAGGAGAGAGACCATCGTTCTTTTTCTTCTTCTTTTTTTGATTACCAAATGTCAACAATGCAATGAATGCAGAACAATGTAAAACAATGCAATTGGTATATTCATTTCCATTCCCCCGCATATTCATTCATGTTCTCATTTCTTAAAACGAACCAAACACGCCCTCATTATCGTATATCATAGCAAAACCAGCAAGAGAGTGGACATTGCTTTAGTTCCCACATTTACAATTCTATAAAAGAGTAAATCAATCATCATGGCCAATTTCTGTGGAAACTTGATAGTAACTCTAGACGTTGAAGAATAAAAGGTGACAGATTTGCATGCTAAGGATCCAGAAACCTACAAATATGAAACCATGTCTATATAAACGCAGACCCCTCACACACTTCATGTGAGCGTTTTTTTCCATATTATTTCTCATGATCACCAAAGTTGAACTTCCTTCTATTAGTCAATTGTGATACACAAGAATGCACATTAACAAACTTCTGCAGAGTAAACAATCAAAATATTGAAATTGACATAACCTGAACATTGCACCGCTCAGATTCTACGGACAACACGCACCTCCCAAGTTTGCCGCAGCAAATTTCAGACAGATGGCCTTAAGCTGAGAACAGCGGTGCTGATCAGCAAGAGAAAGGGTTGTTGCCACCGTATCAGCATTAACTTCTTCACACAATTTCGCTTCACACAACTGTTTCAACCGATCTAGACCAAAGCGGTCAGCAGCAGCCAACAGATGCTGAATCACGTTAGTTGATGTGCACATTGACATTGAATCCGTGATTTCTTGTGAATCAGGAAGCTTATCTGAGTAAACGAACAGAAGCATAGCCTGCAAAACATACGCACCTATATAATCTGAGCCACAGTACAATGAAACGACAAAAAATGCAAAAAAGAATCGAGTGTACAAAATTTTTATAACTGCTATCTTGTCTTCACTTTCCTCTTTTCATGTTTTTTCTTCCTGCTAGAGAGAACTCCAAGGGGAGCCAAAACTGACACCTCACGCTTAGTGGGACAGCTAATGGGCAGGCCCTCAGAAAACATATGTAAAAACATCCTCCCTTTTACAGTTTAGAGTGAATTTTTGTGTGCCATTCATTTTGTCAGGAAAATAGTTACCCAAAAAAAGGAGGGGGTAGCCAATGTCTATTACCTTGAAAATAGATGGTTCAATGTCCTTCAACTCTACTTCATCCATGTTAGGATTTCCAACAAGTCCAAAAAACTGGGCTCTAAAAACAGGAGACCGAGCTGCAAGTATCAATTTATGAGCCTTGAAAGTCTCATCCCTAACATGGAAAACTATATCACAGCCAGTTTCAGTTTCCAACAAGTATTTGAGATTTTGACCCATGTCAGATGGTGGTATAGCAATGCTAAAATGCTTGGCTCCTTCCACACGATTTCTGACAACTCCAACAGTGCAATGCATTGAAAGGCAATCATCCTTGAGATAATCAGATGTTTCCAAACTTACCCTCCTGAAGAAACGCTTGTAACCCCTGAAATGAACAGAGGATACTTGGATGAGGCGCCAAAGCAGCAAATTATTGATTGAATATAGGCAACTCTGTTTAAAAGTCATAGTAATAAGATATGAAGTGGTTCATTTCCATTTATGCAAAATTAACAGTCCAATCACATGTGATTTTTTACTTTTCCTCCTATACTGGTGATCAAAACTATGGCAGCGTAACAATATAAAAATTGAGGTGTGACCATATTGGAAGACTTAGTTTATGTCAACAACATGACCCCGACGAATAACAAAATTGTTTTCCTCCTCCTGCTACTTCCCAACATATCTGGCATGCATCATAATCACCACTCACAGAAATAGATCGCAAGACAGAAAAGATAACGTTTGGTTTGGTTTTGAAAATCTTGAGAGCCAATGGTTGAAGTATGACGTTTAAAATGATGCTCTTTCTTTTAAGTCATAGACGTCATTCAAATAAAAATACTAATTTCTTTTAAGGGGACAGGTACGGGCCTGACCAATGACTCGTGATTTACTAGTGGTCAAAGGACTACCAGACTACCCCGTTAAAGGCATATTAGATGCAAATAGATATACACAATGGAGATAGAGAAATTCATTGTGTCAAACATAATTTCCATATTCTAGGTGTTTTCTGCCAAAATAAAGTAAAAATATTGTATTAGCTAATAGTTCATAGTTTCAAAATCGTTGAGAAACTACCCTGTGGTGTTTTCCACATTGGACCTTAGTCGAAAGTCACCTCGTCATCAATCAACTAGGAAATTCCACTTTCAAGTTTGAAGTTAATTTGGTAGACTGTGATTAGTGAATTAGGCAAATAATCTATTCATACAAGTTCTCCATGAACATTTAAAGTAACATAGTGCCTGCAAATTACAAGAGGCCAACTAACAAATTGATCACACTACTCGGGTCTGTTTGGCTCATGCTGAGGAACGAAAATGGGAATGAATATGAAAATGACAGGGAATGAAAAAGGGAACGAATTTTTCATTCCCCCCGGTTTAACCAGAAATGAAATTTTGGGCTTCTAGGGGAATAAGGCCATTATACTATAGAAAACCAAACAGTTTCTTTTATTTTCATTCTCATTGATTACTGCTTAATACCTCTAACCAAACACCCCTGGTTTTCATGTGATTGTAGGTACTCTTTTCTCGATCATATGTGGTATTCGCCAATATCTTGGTCATCTGACCAAGGAGCATCACGTTGGCTTTGAAGCAGCTGCATGGTACTGGCATTTTGTAGACGTGGTTCGGTTATTCCCATTTGTCTCTATCTATTGGTGGGGAGGTATATGAAGGAACGAATCAGTGGATTGAAGAATTCAAGCTCGAAGACAAAGAGAAGCDGGCTTTTCCAAAGAATTACTGCAGCTTTCCCACTCCCTTTGATTATCATATACAAAAAAGTCTCTTAAAATCATGTAGTCACGAAAAGATTGGATCCTTGAATAAAGGATTATCAAGATTAATCTAGTTAACAAAGACAAAATTTTAACTGGGGAAACTAAGAAAACCAGTAATTACATCTCAAAGCATAGGTGAAATAGAAACTATAACTTTTTGTTCAGATGATAATGAAATACGCACTATGATTTGTTCAAACTTCAAACACACGATCCGTGAAAACTTTTTTATCCAATTCTAAGTTTATCTTGGTAACTTCACAAACAGAAACTAATTCAGCACCCTCAGAAAGCCAAGCCCTAATTCTGGAAGCTTGAACATTGGAACATTATTAAAGAAAATACTGTAAAATGCATACCCAGTTTCTTTACTTTATAATCAATTCAGCATAGCTAATAAACATGGTGTTAAAATACTAGGAATTCATACAATTCAAATATTCAATTATATACTTCATAAAACAATAATTCCTAACTACACATACCACATGCTTCCTCGGTACTTTAAAGTATAAGGCCCACTCTCCAACGCTCGATCAAAGTGGCTATGGACTTTGTGTTTTCCTTTCCCACTCTGATCCAACAAGGTAAGCTCAAACAGCGCCCTCACATCCGTACCGTCGCTCGCCAAAGCTATGAACACCGAAACGTACATGGAATTATCCTCCAAATTCTTCCCATCGGGGTAAAAGTAAATTGCCCAATCGTATCCACCGACCGAGAAGGTATCGCTAGATATATATTTACCGGCACCCATTCCTTTAGCGAGGGAGTAGCCTCTAATTGTGAAATCATGAGAGCCATTCACCGACTCGTTTATCGATTTAGAATCCGACTTGATCCCGTGATCGAAATTATTGACAAGCATTTTAAAACCCTAGCATAAGAATTGGCTGGCAATTGGGAATTTTCTAGGGAAATTGTTGAGGGGTAAAGAAGTTGGACTATGAATAAACGTCGGAGAAATAGATTTGGCGAAGGAGGTCGGGGTGGTAATGAGGGCGGAGATTGGTAGCCGGAGGGGCGGAGGGCGAGGGGTTTGAAAGGAGAAATTGAAACACAAAAAATGAAATCAGGATGAACTGAACATCCCCTACGTGTTTGATGCTAATAATAATTTGGTCAATACACAATGACGTCACTCACTTGCCTTCCTTCCTTCCATATTTTCTCTTTTATCAATAAATGAAGACTGAATTACATTCTTGGTCCCTTGTCTATTGATGTTTTCTGGTTTTGATCCCTATAATTTGTAAAATACATCACTGGTCTATTTTTTGTATTTTATGACTTAAAATGATCCATAGAGTTAACACGGTTAACTACAACTTTGTTAGTCACCCACGTGCTGCTCATACGAGGGCAATTTTGTAATTATCCCTTTTTTTCTTATTTCTTTTAAAAGAAAAAAATAAATTAATACTGATGTATATTATTTAAAATTTAATATATTTTAAAACATTTGACAAAAATTCTTAAAAACCATTTTTTATACATGAAGTATTGTTTATTGATATATATTACTTAAAATTTAATATTACAAGTATACAACTTATTATACCTCCATTTTTGAATTTGTGTAACTAACTGTAGATAAACATAATCATATACATAATAGACATCACATTTTAAATATAAAAAATCTAAAAAGTCTAAAATATAATTAGAATAATCGTTGAGTTCTAGTATAATATTTAATTATTTGATTTGTTATTAAACTAATAAAATACTTAATTATTATCTTTAAAAACAATTATATTATTAAACCAAAAATAAATTGATCAACCTAAAATAAATTATAATAAAAATTGAATCAAAGGATTACACAAAAAATAAATAACTTTTAAACAGTTAATTTGATACTAATATCGATATCTTTTTCAAAATTTTGATTACAATATCTTCAAATTTTATATTTTATTCAAAAATAAAAACATTATCACTTTATTAAAACCATATAAAACTGTATTATATCAATAGACAAAGAATAAAAGGAACAATAAAATCGAAATGTATTTCGCAGTATCCTTCTAGCATATATTATATGTATACGGTAAAAAAAACACAAAACACAACGTGAACTCCATCTCCTTTATCAATCCACCATCCCCTCTCGATCAGTACCCTCCTTGAACACCCCCCTCCCCCTCCTCATAGCTTCGGAGAAATCAACCCTCACCTCCCCCGTAGCAGTTGAACTTCCATTTGTGGGATTTGTTTTGCACCATCATGATACAAACTCGAAAAGGGTTTTGGTTTACGAACGATTCAGATTTAAATGAGTTCAATTTCCAACTCAATGGTTTTGGTTTATGAACGCGGTGGTTTTAATTTCGAATGATTTAGATGAACACATCAATGAAGCAAACAGAAGACAAAGATCGAATAATTTTGGTGTAGAGTTTTGATTTCGAATTCTAGATTCAAGTTTGATTTGTTCTGTAAAATTCAAATACGAATGTATTCACAAATCTAGGGTTTTGATTTAGAGTTTCTTATTGTTTTATTTGGATTTAGGTTTAGGTTGTTTGTATGATTGGTATTGTTCATGCTATCATTAAATGGGTTTTGTTATTTGTTCATATTCATCATTATCATATATATATATATATATATATATATATATATATAACATATTATTAATCAAAATTATTGTCTAGATTTTTTAAGACAGTGACTTGGTCCAATTAATTGAAGTTCATTTAAGAAATATGCATATTGGCCCTTGAACTGGTGCTTAATGATTAATTGGTTTCTAAGTTTAAAAGATATCAACCTGACCACTGTATTTAAGAATATGACTTTAAATGAGTTTTTAATTAAATTTATGACCCTCTAATTTATGTAAAAAAAATATCATCTCCCACAAGTTCTTTATAATTTATCTAAAAACCAAAAGTCAAAGTCGTTAAAAAAAATTACATTCAACTCTAACAGATTCTCTAATTTAAAGATTTTAACATAAATTATATTATTATAACATTATCTAATTTATCATCTTAATACACTCTTAAAAAGAAATTTTATATCAAATAATAATAATAATTAATCTCATTGGTGGACAGATTAAAATAATCATTTCTCTTTAGAGAATTCTCTAAACTTAGAACTTTTTCATCTTTTCTCTATTTTAAAGAAGAATATAGAGAAAATATTGGAGCATTATAAAAAACAAAAAGTTGATTTTCTCTATTTTAGAGAAGCTGTTAAAGATACTATTATACTTATGGATTAATTAAAATTTTATTTAAGATTATACACCTAACGATATTCTGAAATATCCGGTACCCACCGAACTTCTAACAAATTTCACCTGTCAAAAGGATCATAAATGATACGTTTGTTATGTAAATGGAACTAGATATAATTGGATGGAAAAGAAGAAGCATAAAACATTAATCATGAATGTTTGGAAGAAGTTCTAATTTTCAGGGTTTAAAATGGTTTTATGAAAAAGTTTAGGGTCTTAAATGTATATTCCCATCAGCAACCGAGGATCACGACGTAATCATCCTCCGTTCTTCTTGAACCCTTCAATCGTACACGAAATACACACAGACACTCTCCTATATAATATATATATATATATCCACGTCGTTTAGGGCCATACGTAGCGTGTGTGCGTGTGAGAGAGAGAGAGAGAGAGCAACTGCAAGAACTTCAGTGTATCGCTGACACAGTTGAAGCTCTGATTCTCTTTTTTAATGGCAGCGAGAATACGCATGGAGTTTGTTGAATTGTAGAGTGTTTGCATAATTGTATATGCACAAAAGACCACGGAAAGAGAAGGGATTGGATCAGGTAATGCGGTAACAAAGATGAAGGGATTTGATCTGTTGAAATCTTCAAGTCTGGTAAAATCTGCCGGATTCGTCTTTGTAGCTCTAGCTTTCTTCTACTTTGGTAAACACTGGTCCGACGACAATTATCAACAAGTTATCTTCTTTAATTCTAACTCAAACGAAAATGCCACAACCCCATCGATCTCAATTTCCCCAAATCACAATAAAACTTTCGATATCGTTTCTTTAATCAACAATACCAAGGAAGCAGAAATCCGAGATGATCATACATTAGCTCCGATTCCGCAGTCATCTTTGCCTTCTCAGTCGCCTCCGCCGCCGTCACCACCTCCTCCTCCGCCACCACAGCCGGCAGTGCAGAGGCTAGGGCTAGTGGATGAGAATGGGGTGATGAGGAATGATTTTGAGGTCGGGGAGTTTGATCCGAGTGTGATGGAGGATTGGAATAATGAGACGGAAGTGGTGGAAGGTGATAGCAAAGGGGTTAGGGTTAATGTTGGGGTCCGGAAGTTCGGGATGTGCCGGACGAGTATGAGGGATTATATACCTTGTATGGACAATGTGGAGGCCGTCAAGGGATTGACATCTACGGAGAAAGGGGAAAAGTTTGAGCGCCATTGCCCGGATAAAGATAAGGGATTGACCTGCTTGGTGCCAGCACCCAAGGGTTACAAAGCTCCAATTCCTTGGCCAAGAAGTCGTGATGAGGTAGTCACTCTTCTTTAGTTTTCTGATTTCCATATACTGTTAGTCTAGTATAATTGGATTAAGAACCAACTTGCTCTGTTTCTGTAATAAATTTGATTGTAAACAGAATGGTGAAGGCAGTGCCTTGTGAACCAGAACATCTGATAATAATTTGTAATTGGCTTTGAACCGAGTATCTATAAAGAAAAAGATAGCCCAGCAGAAATCAACCAATCTTTTCAATATCCATGGATAACACACACACACACAACCAATGATGGTGCAAGGAATGTTATTCATACACCGGTTACCTAGTTTAACGTTGTCTTGGATATTAGCGATATAATTGGCCCTTATCTTTTTTGGTGACCTGTTTTGCACTTAACACAGGTGTGGTATAGCAATGTTCCGCATGCACAACTAGCGGAATATAAGGGTGGTCAAAACTGGATTACTGTATACAAGGATAAATTTAGGTTTCCTGGAGGTGGCACACAGTTCATACATGGGGCAGATCAGTACTTGGATCAGATTTCACAGGTATGATCTTAAAGGGAATTCCAACGATTTTGCTTCTTATAGTTCTCAAATGAAGTATTACAAGTTTGTAGTTGATGTTCTGGTCTGGTTTTGGTCTTGGTAGATGATTCCAGGCATTGCGTTTGGACGCCATACCCGGGTCGTATTGGATGTTGGATGTGGTGTGGCAAGTTTTGGTGCCTATTTAACTTCACGGAACGTACTGACTTTGTCCGTAGCTCCGAAAGATGTACACGAGAACCAGATTCAGTTTGCGCTAGAGCGTGGTATACCTGCAATGGTAGCAGCTTTTGCAACAAAGCGACTGCTTTATCCAAGCCAGGCTTTTGATTTAATTCATTGCTCAAGATGTAGAGTTAATTGGACTCGTGATGGTAAGCCTTCATGGTGATGGACTATTATTTTTGGTTGCTAAGAATAGCAAGGAGTTATGTTATATATGGTTGTCCTTTTTGTTTGTTTTCTTCATAAAGTGATAACTGTGGATCACCTAATTACTTTTAAGATTCTAAAACAAAATATAACCATTTGGTGTAAATTGATAAAAAAAAAAATTGCATCATCGGATGTTTTAAGTACATGAAGCTCAAGTTTAGCTGTGTTAATTGGGAAGCAAAAGATGCAGTAACATGTCCAACCAGTTTTGTTGGTTTTTTCAGTCTGTAAGATTAGCAGGTAGTTTCCAGGTAATGATCACAGCTGCCACCATTAGGTTGTAGATCTACCCATTGCCTGTCGGTTTTTCCCGGTCGTTTCAGTTTTTGTTGGTAGGATTAGAAGTGGCGGCGGGGGGAAGGTTAGTGCCCTTGGATTGTCATTTCAGAGTCATTGCTGTCTTTGGCCATTGTTGTTCTTCTGACAATACGCACTTTCATCCAACCATGACCAGGTCCGCCTTTGCCATCCGTTCCACTGTTATGTGTTCTAATTTCTTAGGCAAGGCCAGATCAGGCGGTGATTGTGCATCATCGACCCTTGGTTTTCCTAGAGGCTGGGATAGGGTTTGGTGATACAATGGGTGTGCGGCGGTCAGATAGTGCTAAATCTCTTCATCACTGGATTTTCAGTTTTGGCCGTGCAATGGTGGCAGCTGTGGCTGCTTGGTAGAGCTGTAGTTGTAGAATCCCAAGTCAGACCCTCGTCAGCAATTCTGGCCACCATTTTATTTCCAGCATTCCAGTCCAGCATGGTGGGGATGGAGGCATGTGGTGCATGGTTTGCCTTGTAGGGTTTCAGTTGTTCTTTTAGGTAGCATTTGGTACCTAGACATGACAGGACTGGACAAGTTGTCTGTCTGGTGCTTGTAGGTTGGGCAGGGCCGCAGGACGCTGATGGTATGCAGTTTGCGTTATCTGGCAGGCGACTGTTGTGGTGGCTGTCGCTAGCTTATTGTTTAGCAACATTCCAAATTTTGAGTTTATTCTTGTTAAGTTGTTATCATCTTAGCCAGTAAGTCGCTATTCCAGAGTGTGGTTCAGTTCCCTTGGTTCCAAATTTTGAATTCTTGTTGCCCCAGTCAATGTTGTAAGCTTGTAAAAGATTTTGACTTTACATGCGCAGGTTATCAAATGAATCTGTTTTATTTATTTTTTGAGTCTCCACGTCATGTGTGATCGCTAGTTCTTGTCGGTATATATTAGCCTGAGTTACCAAAAGATGGGGCATGTTTAATTTTCCTCAATTTTTTACATCTGTTACGATGTAGATGGGATTTTGCTGCTTGAGGTCAACAGATTGCTTAGGGCCGGAGGATATTTTGTGTGGGCAGCACAACCAGTTTACAAGCATGAAGCACTCTTAGAAGAACAATGGGACGGTAACATTATCATTTGCTGTTAGAATGGTTTATAATCTAGAACTTATTTGCTAGCTGGTCTCTTGGGTTAGACACTTTGCCAGTATGATGATATATCTGTTTACATTTTTTATTTACATTTCTCAGTGATGATCAACCTCACAAACCGTCTTTGTTGGAATCTTGTCAAGAAGGAGGGGTACATTGCAATATGGCAGAAACCCCTTGACAACAGTTGTTATTTAAGCCATGATCCAGGGACCCAACCGCAATTGTGTGATAAGGAGGATGACCCTGACAATGTTTGGTGAATTGCTATTCTTTGGCTCGTTTGTATCATGTATTCTTTTCGTTGTTCATATTGCAATTTTTCAAAATTAGCATATGCTTTTCTTTCATACATGTTTATAATTTGACCAACCATATCTTTGTGTGTTGGCCTTCCATGGCCTCAATTGGTGATACATGGATCTTTGTGTTTTATATTTTCTTATTTTTGACGCTAGAATATATGGTTTTGCATTCTAAAGTGCTCTCTACCATTCTTTGCACTAAGACAAAATCAGCTTTATAAAACATAAAATATATCTAAATATCCTATTAGACTTTTTTATAGAACTAAAGGTTATAGGACCAAGCAGTTGTCTGTCGTATGTAAAGGTGTTACCATAAGTTGATAAAACGTTTTTGGGCGTCTTAACATGTTTTATAGGACACCTTTGAAATAAAGCGTGTTATTAGTCTTTTTATATGGCATTATTTGAACATTTGTCTTATAAAAACAAGTGTCCTATAAAAAGACTGTTTATAGGACCCTTCTAAAAAAGTATTCTGTAAAAAAGCTAACACGATCAAAACTGTCCTAAAAACTAGTTATGATGCCTGAATACGTCCTAACTTCCTACTGTAACACCTTTACATAGGACGCACAATTGTTTAGTCCTATAAACTTAAGTCTTGTAACGCAGTCTATTAGGACATTTAGACGTATTTGACGTCCTATAAAGCTGATTTTGTTGTAGTGTTGAGAAGTTCTCTGCACTCCCTTTCTTGATAGATATTATATTTAAATAAAAACTAATTATATCAATTTGTTGTCGTTTTAGGTATGTAGATTTGAAGCCATGTATTACTCCACTGCCTGAGGACGGATCTGGAGCAAATATCACCACATGGCCCGCAAGACTGCATAATCCTCCCGAGAGGCTCCAAAGCATAAAGCTTGACGCCTTTGTATCTAGAAAGGATCTCTTTAAAGCAGAATCAAAATACTGGAAAGAAATAATAGATAGTTACGTGCGCTCTTTACACTGGAAAAAATTCAAACTCAGAAATGTTATGGACATGAGAGCCAGCTTTGGAGGGTAATCTTTTATTCCATCATGCCATATATATGTATATATTTCCTGTATTGCTCTCTCTAAATTCAGTCAGTCTCTTTATTCTGGCAGATTTGCAGCAGCCTTGATTGATAATCAACTAGATTGCTGGGTTATGAATGTTGTTCCTGTTAGTGGTCCAAACACCTTACCCGTCATTTATGATCGTGGGCTTCTAGGAGTTATGCATGACTGGTACTCGTCACATCCCTCGTAATCGTTTTTGTGTTTCTTTTTTTGGTTCCCATTTTGATCGACCCTAAATGTAAAATATGACCGAAACTATCTGAACTGTTGTACCATTATTCACAGGTGCGAACCATTTGACACTTACCCAAGAACCTACGATTTCTTGCATGCAGCCGGTCTTTTCTCAGTTGAACAAAAAAGGTATCTCTCCTCTTGAATGTTTAGGGCATGGGGATTATATGTTTGCCATAAGAAGAATGGTTTCTCTACTTGAATAATAGAAAACCATGTGTTAATTCTTCAAAATTCTGGTTACATAATGGGGGATAAAATGGTTTTTTTGTAATTAATGTTTCTGAATGCAACCCCTTATGTTGTGGTTTGATATCAGATGCAACATATCTAGCATCATGCTTGAGATGAATAGAATTTTAAGACCTGGGGGACGAGTGTACATTCGTGATTCTATTATGGTGATAGATGAACTTCAAGAGATCGGGAAGGCCATGGGTTGGCATGTAACGCAACGAGATACGGCCGAGGGGCCTCATGCAAGTTATAGAATCCTGACATGTGATAAACGCCTCCGGTAATCAATTCAAGGGCGAACTCACCGCTGTTCATATAGACAAAAAAATGTTTTTTTTTCATTCTTTCCCCCTTCAGTTCTTACAGTTTCTACAGGTACATGTACAACTCTTAGTAGTGGTTACTAGTTTTATGTAAAATTGATTTATGTCGAGGATTTTCGACTTGAAACATTTCAATTCACTCTCCTTTGAAGGTCCCATGGATTGATGTTAGTTTTTTCTGCCTGCTCTAAATAGTGCCAAAAAGATGATAGACCGGTGTACGCATTTAACGTATACACCAGGATGTTTTGTCAACATTGGTACAACCTTTTCATAAACCAAGCAAAACGAACCCGATATATCTCATACAAAGGTTGAGGTGTAAGATGTATGCAGACCTTGTTACAATACAACTGTTTCATGTAATAGCTAATATATGTGAGAGACGGGACACTTAACTGTAAATATTTTAAAAAGTTAAAAAAAACCATTCATATTTTATTCACGATGAAAATGCATGATAAATAATATTTACGATTATTCAACATTATTAATCATAAATAATACATCATGTAATTATTTGAAAAAAATTGTTTATGAATTTGTGCATGCACATATACACATAGTTGCAAGCAACACCTTGAGAGATTGCAAAAAACATGGACATCTTTGAAAGCAGATTTGCAGTTTAGAATCATTCTAAAGATATTGGATCTGTCATGTATATTTAATCCTGAAATTGCACATAAACATGAATAACTCGTTACAAATCTTTTCCAATAACAATTCTGTGTGCCTCAAAGCTCAAACCAAAACCTAATCATTTCTCAGATCTTGGCCTCCATATCTGCTGCAGCTGAGTTTGAGAAGATGAAGGCCTCCCATTGCTCTCGTTCACCCCATTCGGAAACATCTGAACATGTCTCGGATTCACCCTGTTGGTTTGATGCATATATTGTTGTTGTACATGTGTGGGTGCACGTGAACCACCACCGTCCCTATTCTGGTGTTGATTACTACCATTGTTACTGCTGTTTCTGAACGACTGTGGATGATCCCCAATTAGGCCCCTACCATTACCATTGCCATTGCCAACGTGAAGCTGTGGATGAATTCTTAGAGGATTACCGAATTGAGATCTAGAAATAATGCTCAACACTTCAGGCCTCACTAGCACCGCAAGTGGATGGTGGTTCTGGTACGCAGATGCCAACATCCCATGGCTACTTTCAAATGCTTGTGCAATCTTCACAAGGTTTAGGTGCCCAACAGCTCTTGCACAATTCATTGGTTGCTCAAATGGATCCTCAATCTATGACCACCAAAATCAGTTCATCATCATCATCATCATCATTATTAAGAACTGTAAATATTTTAAGACCAATATATGCATTGGTACATATACACTTCAGTGAGTACATGCATCAATGCATATATACTTGCATACATAGTATGTATGCATTGATGAAAATACCCATTGACATATACATATTTTGATGTATATACATATACTGATTCTCACAGTTCTCAAAATATTTATGATTCTCATTTGGACCTTCCCCTATATATGAGAGAGAGAGAGAGAGAGGCAAGTACAAATAGTGCATAAGTTTTGGGCTGCCAGATCATGTTGGTATTAATGTCTTCCCATTGTCCATTATAAGGACTAATCCCTTGTGTCGAGGCCCTCAAACTGATGTCACGAAACTGATAAAAGAACAACAAAATACACCCATTAACGTCTAAAATTAACAATGTGGTAAATGAACTGTTACCACCTCATAAGTAAATTAAAATTTGGGCAAGAAATATTCTAGGTTCACTTGTTAGTCCAAAGTGATGGATCTTGGAAGGTGGTAAAGCATTTTACAAGACCAATTCTACCAAACATTATTACTATAATTAGGCTACCAAATATTGATATCGTAAGAAACATTATACACCTTCATCTTGAATAACTCGATGTGAAATATTTTTCACAAAATGTTTGCTTATGGTTGATTGGATTTCATTCAAAATCCCTAAACAGCAATTGATGCTCGTGAACTAATAATAATTATAATAATAAAATAAACTTACCTTTGCAAGAAATGAAACAAATAGTTCGGCCAAAGAGCTTCTGTTAATCCTTCTTGACCTATCTGATTTAATCCTGTTTATGTTCATACCACACATGTCTTCAATGTTTTTCTCTGCAACAGCTCTTATACCTGTTTCACAAATTTTATTATTGCATATTTGCACTATACCTAAGCTCCATCCACTTTGTACATGGTTCTAGATGTTCAAGTTTTATACTCAAGCCAAAACCAATCAAATCAAACCAAACCAAATGAACCTAGTAAATGCCCCACCCGGGGGGGGGGGGGGGGGGGGCGGGTGTATGCAGACCTGACCTCTACCTTGAAGAGTAGAGTGGTTGTTTCGTGAAGACGCCCGGCTTGTGCAAAGTTCACAAAAAGAAAAGAATAGAACTTGCTCCATAAATAAAAAAATAAAATGTGAACATAAAGATAAGGAAAAACTTGAAAATATGAAAGGTTGTACTAGAATATGAAAATGGGTCAGAAATAACCAACATTCCAATAGACAGGCAAGCAAATCATACAAACAGAAGCGGGTACAATTGCCTTCCAGAAAAGATACACGGACTCACACCCGATATCCCATTCATGATTACCTTGCCTACTTTCACTTCTAGTCATAGTTGAGTACCTACACCACAACCATTGATAGCCATGTTGTTCCCACAAGTGACTGAGGCTCTTAATCACCCATGATGGTTTAAGGCAATGCAAGAAGGGATGGATGCCTTACAGAAAAATCATACTTGGGATCTGGAACAACTTCCTTGTGGAAAGCGTAAAGTGGGTTGCAAGTGTGTTCTTACAATGAAAGTTAATCCTAATGGTTCACTGCATCGTTTAAAAGCCCGATTAGTTGCCAAGGGTTCTCAAGCCCATGGGGTTGATTATGACGAGGCATTTTCCCCGGTGGCTAAAATGTGGTCAATTTGCATTTGTATCGCTTTGGCTGCCATTTAACATAGTCCATGAACACCTTTATTAATCGCATTCTTGAGTTGTTGTACATGGAACAACCACTTGGGTTTGTTATTGAGGAGGAGGCCATAAGGTTATGCCGATTTCGACATTCAATGTATGGTCTTAAAGAGCATGGTTTGGATGTTTTTTTCAGAAGTTTGGTAGGACCACAGTTTCCAGAATTATTCTGTGTTTTTTAGACACCATGACAATCGATGTATCAAAATGGTGGTCTATGTAGATGACATTATTATTATTACCGGAGATGATAACACCGGTATTTTAGAACTAGAAGAATTTCTATAGACTCACTTTCAAGTTATTGATCTTGGAAGACTTTGTTACTTCATTGGGATAGAAGTAACTCGATCTCCACAAGGGATTCTTCCTCTCAAAGGAGATATGTTGTTGATATGCTTATTAAGTGTGGTTTATTGGGATGGACAGCCCGTTGCTCGCTACAGGAAAGCTTCTTCTGGATAATGGAAGTCCTATGAAGGATCCCAAGAGATACATGAGACTAGTTGAAAATTTTAAACTATATGACAGTTACTCGACTAGATATTTCATTCCCGGTTAGTGTCTTGAGCTAGTTTACGGTCTGCTCCCTATACAAGTCATTGGGATGTCATCCAACCAGTACACATCAAGACTGAACACCAGATTGCAAACATTCTCACGAAGCCATTGCAGAAAACTCAATTAGACTTTATTTGTATAAAGTTGGGCATGGTTAACATTTCCATTCCAACTTGAGGAGTGTTAACTATAGTAAAGTTTAGTTTACCTTTCCTTGTAGTAGTTTTAATTTTTCCTCATTTAGGCTTCTTGATGTTATATATATTTTGTAATCTCTTTTAGAAAGAAATAAGACAAACATTACCAGATTTGACTATTAACATAGACCATTCCTACCAAGGGAGAGAGACCGTTTTCATAAGGGTTTTACAAAATATATTGGGATCTTAGGCAACCCCGTCATAAATATCATTAGATTTTAACAAATACAAGGAAAAACAGGTATCATGTTGCTTTCTTATAACATATCTTAATTGTTATGGTTTCTAAGTTCAGTATGTATAAATCTCAATTGAATATAACAGCAAACCTAACAAAAGTTAAATTTTATCATGGTTTGCATGGGATTTTAGGCTTTTAGAACATGAAGAAAATATGCATTTAAATTTTCAAGCATGTATAAAAATACTACCTGTAAGGTCAGCAACCACGTTCCCAGGGTAAATTTCACTAAGCGGAGGTAGAATAGCAGGTGTGCAAGTCTGCAAGAATATTGAGACAGAAACTATTAGAAGATAAGAAAATAGTGGAGATCAAAAACATTTTTGATGCATCAAACGAAAACAAGAGATTTTATAGAAGTATCGTTCACTCTTATGTGATTGGTGATGCAAAGTATAAATTACCAGAAATCTGGCAGTTATGATGATACATGTTACAGTGAGTGATTGATTTTTGAACCATTATGTTTGGTTTTTCGTTGCCAACAAACTCGCTGAAAAAATGCCAAAAAACACTAGTTCGCAAGAATGAGAGGTTTGGGATTGTGGTAGAAATGTAAATGCAAAACAAAAACATAATACTTGGCGTTTCTTGTTCAAAATTTCTCATTCTTGTAAAACATAACGTTTTTGTTGCAGTTGCAAGAATAATGGTTTCACTGCAACAGAGAACACTTGGTAATAGAAATTACCAAAATAGTATCAGTATCTGTACAAAAAAGTGCTAAAAATCACCTGAAAATGGAATATTATAAGTAAGCTTAGGGAATAAGAATTTAAGGTTCCACTTTTAGGATCATTGATACCATGCGCCTTCGCCCATTCTTTAACCTGCACACAAGCATTGCTCATCAGCATATAGAATGTTATTCTTTGCAGTATCATTTATAGTCGGTAAGAAAGAACATACAAGTAAAACCATATCACGAAAACGCCCGTCAATCTCATTTATCCAAAACAACACTTTAGACTTCATTTGGCCGCTCAAATTGTTGATAGAAATATCACAAGAGATATTGTCTTTGTTGCTATCACATTTCAAGATAGGCACTCTTGCATGGGAAATACATTTTATCCCATGGAATCCACCTGTGAATAGATATTATTGATAATATCAAAATACAGGTATTTATAAACAGGCCACTAATGATTTAATATATATAAGTACACATCTCGTTCCTTTGACCTTCTAATGCAAGTGAATACAATATTATGAGGCAGTAGTGACATGAATATGATAAAAACCTTGTGAAGCTCTCATAGATGATTTCGGAAAGCTTATGACCACAAATACATAAAGTAGTACCCTGGAAACCAAATTGATGTAATATCATATGAAAGGCAATAAACAAATCCCGAAAACTTGAAGCATACCTTTTCTTTTTAGAGCTTTTAGTATGTCTAATAGTAAAGTTTGCTTGTACTTTTTCCCAGCAGCAGAAATGTATGAACCATTGGGTAACTCAACGGATACATCTAAATCCCCCCATTTTGTAAAGAGGTTAGACACAAATGAACCAAATGGTTCCACTGTGGCACCTGTTTGAACAATCAAAGCCAGAACTCATGAGCTACTAAACCATGCTCTTATTTGCAATAGCACAAAGTTCAACTTCAATTTCTGGAACAATAACTATAAGGGTCACAGTTATCTTAGTCATGCGGTGGTAACTCATGAAAATGGCAAGTTAACTAATAGCTGAATAGAGAGGGTAATTACTGCAATATCTGTTTCCAACAACTAGTTTAGGGTGGAAGAAAAACATAACACAACCTCAGACATGCACAGGATAAAGTCTATAAAGCATACAGTTAAGGAAACAACTAAAAGCTTGCATGCAAAATAGCTACAGAAAAAATAAACCAAACCAAACAATCCCACGCAAAATGGGGCCTGTGCATGCAGGGGGTGGAGGGGGGAGGTGAGATGTACCATGTACGTAGACCTGATCTCCACCCCAAAAGGTAGAGAAAGAATGAAACTTGTTAATAATAAGACAGTGAGACAAAGATGCATCCAACAAAAGGCATCGAAGTACTAAACGCATTCTGATTTGTTTAAAGGCTGAATAGAAGCAATAAAGATTCATTTATGAGCTTTGAAGCTCGAAAGTGAGATCATACCCCTTTCTCACTTTTTGTTCTTTAGAGTAATAAAAAAAGATAAAACAAAACATCCTATTGATGTGCAGCACAGCTCTCTACATCATCTTCTGATGGTCAGATCAGGATATGTATTCTAAAATAATATGTTTTAGTGTGCACAAGGCTTGATAAACAGAATGACAAAGAAAATCAAGTAGCCATATGAGATGTATGTACTTACCTCTAAGAATTTCCAAAGTTTGCACAACAGCTTGAAGATCATTAATAATTTGAAACCGTTTATTCCAGTCATCATGTGTGGGATTCACCACAAGAAGAATATCCTTGAGAGCAAGTTCCAATGAATGATGGGAATTCATCTTCGAGTCCCAAATAACACAGAATCTGGCAGATACAACTGAAAACATAGAACTGGTTTCAAGGGCATTTCTATTTCATAGTTCAAAATGAACATCAATGCAGGCAAGGTTTGGAATAAAGAAGCAGATCTATTACCAGATTAGAAAATGCAAATGACCATAAGGAAACGAAAAATGCCAAAGCCAAACATAAGAAATACTGAAATAGGGCATTCATGGCTCATGGCTCATCAGAAGGCTTGGCAAGCCTGAGCAAGCCGAATGATTTGACTGTTTGCACCTATACGAACTTGAATGTAAATTTATTTGTTTAATTATTTCTGTTGCGCACTCCCTAATTGTAGTTTGTTAGAAATAGTTTATTTGTAATTGGATGGTTTACTTCCAAATTCTACAAGCCCATATGAACCAGGCTAAGGTTTGACTCATGAGCCTATACGAGCGGTAGAAGCCGATCCATATGACCCACTCTAAGGCTTGGCTTATACAAGCCTATAGAAGCCATTTATGCTAGAAACCATGAGCCGATCCTGGTCATCAATATCTTTTCACAAGTCAAGAAAGCTCGGGGTTGGATCAGCTCAAATGCACTCCTAACCCTATGTCACTAATTTCGCAGGAGTGCAACTATGTACCAATAGTGATCCTGATCCAACAACAATACCAATTATTCACATACATCCCCACATTTTAATAGCTCCCCACGAGACAGTACAATTCTCCAAGCCTTGAAAGTGTTGCTGTTCTAGCATCGGCCAAATTCAGAGTCAACAGGAAACCAATGGTAGGGTACTCAGTTGCAGGTAATGTTTGCAGGTGATGAAAATGGTCAAAAGTTGATTTCTAGTAACACAGCTCATGAGAACATATTCAAGGCATGTCTTCTGCATCTCCCAACTGGACTTGCTTAACTAGTTGGACTGTTGGAATTCGTTCAGTATAGTCTAGGGGCCATGGGTTTGAATCTACCAAGGATGTGTCAATTCAGCAGGTGGCAGAGAGTTTAAACTCCTTGTATACCAAGCCTTCACGAGAAGAAAAAAAAGACATTCGAAATTATGCATAGTTACCTGGGCCTTGACTGCACCATGTGAGATAAGTGGGGGTAAATTTCAGTGGATGAGGTGAAACTTGCAACTTGGCTATTACAAGAAGAGCTGGGTTTTTTTTTGAATGACAAGGTGCAACTTTATTAAAAGAACAACTAGGAAGGAGAGGAAAGAGTTCTGTAAATGATAGAATCCCAACCAACCACCACAAAAAGAAAAAGCAAAAAGTTGGGCCCAATTAACTATCTCCATTGAGTGGAAAAAAGATTGTGAATCTCCCCTTTCCTTATAGATGAAGGAAGTCAATACGCAACTCAATTGAACCAAGACCCCCTGTAAGCTACATAAAGCTTGTTAATCATTTTTGGGTAAAAATATTTCTACTAGAGATAAGATGACTATCTCTCTCAGAATTTTCTACTAGAGATAAGATGACTATGTCTCTCAGAATTAGTGTGCATTTTATCACCTAAGGTGTACTAAAATTCAGTAAGAAACGTATGTTCCTAATGATGACAACATAACTTATTATTATATCGTATTACGATCAAGAATCGAAAACCCCACATTTTGAAACATAAAACGAATCGTAAGATTAGGGAAATGAATGCAGTAATTAGTGTATGGCCTGTAGAAAGATACATTATGATTCAATAATAATGGAGATATCACAAAAGAATCAAACATTAATTCCCCATTTAAAGAAGGGTAAATTGCATGAAAAAGTAACGTACTTTAACTTGATTCCTATTTTGGGTAACGTACTTTCAAAACTTCCATTTTGGTACCTAAGATGTAATGTTTTAAACATTTAAGTACCCGGGTAACTACTTGAAGACTAAAATTAGATTAAAAAAAAGACTAATTTTATATTTTAAAAAATCAACGTCACTGACCACGTCAGTAAATAATACCGAATTGGATACCACATCACTCGCCACATCAGCATGATAATCGGTTAATACTTCAATCAGTTACCCGGGTACTTAAATGTTTAAAACTTTACATCTTAAGTACCAAAATGGAAGTTTTGAAAGTACGTTACCCAAAATAGGAATCAAGTTAAAGTTACTTTTTCATGCAATTTGCCCTTTAAAGAACAAAGTGATCAAATTAAATTTTGATGTACACATTTGGCATATTTATTTAGGTATCAAGTCTCTGTTACAAAGTTAAGCAGGTTACCTGGAAACCTCCAGCAATCGTCTTCCTAGGTGAATTCGAGTCGAATGAGAGTGAGGGGCGAATGAGAGCGGTGTGGAATCTGACCCCAAATTTGTTTATGAAAATGAAATATCAAAGAGTAGGTGATTAAAAACTTAATTTGGCAATGGTAAACGAAGATATTAATCATAATGGCCTTTCTTAGTCATTTTGGACCAACAAAAGTGGCCCATCCCATAAAGGAAACCCAAGTTTACCCAAACCTTAAAAGTAAAGAAAGCCAAACTCAATGAAATTGACCATCCAAAGACCTCAACTAACACACTATATGTGCTTCCTCTTAACCACAAACCAAAAGGCTATTTATATACCCCAATCATCAAGAACAACGTTCAAAAATGTAATCTTCGTATCAAGTTATGCAAATATTTCTTGAGCAATCACAAAAGGTACCAAAGGGCCAAAATTCTCTTCACAAGCCTCGTCATAGGTGTCAAAGAAACCTTTAGCTACAATTCAAGCCTTTAGAGAAATAAAGATCCATTAAGATTGACTTTCATGGTGCACACTCACTTGTAACCAATAAGTCCTTTCAAGAGAAAAGATCAACAAGATTCCAAGTCTTGTTGTTTGACGAGCAGATATTTCCTCATATACAGTCTCCTCACAAACATTACAAGAAATACGACGACTATAAACGATAAAGACATAACAGATAGAGAACCAATAGACATAAGAAACATGAAGTTAAATGAAAAACCATGTTCCTTGAAAGAATTACCAACATAAGCAAGTTGGTTTAGCCAGATAAAAATGAAAACTAAGAATCTACAGTGATCTAAAAGGTCGAGTGACGCTACAAGAAAACCAAAGAACTAAATATATTATGACAGAAGTTGCATCAGTGTGTCTTTTTCGCCAACATTATATTAGAAAAGAAGTAATGGGCAGACTCTCGTAACTTCAAGTTTACTCGGATCAAAAGAAAACCCATGTACGTAAAAACTGCATCAAAATCTACAGTCAACTTTACACCAAAAGAACAATGAAATGAAAACTTGATAAGAAATTAGCCACTTCAAAGCAATAGACTGAATACAACCATATAGATAAAATTTGTTAATAAAGCATTCCCTATAACAATGTGGAATGTTACAATCAACATGATATGAGTCACTTCTAACACATATCTATTCTTATGTCTAACACCATTTTTGCTATAAGTGAAAACACAAGAAGATTCAAGTAACAATGTAACATTATGTCAATGCCTCGCAGATTTTGTAGCATGCTGAAGAAAAAAAAACATTCATTAGCTTAGCCATTATGAAGGGTTTTGACAAAAGCACCAAATGTAACATCAACAATGAAAGCATTTGGGACACTAATTCAGTAGGCTCACTCCAGCACAGTCAACAAGCAAGTCTGGTGCTCTATATTCATGAATGACTTTTTTAAAATAAAACATTTCGCCTGTTCAACTTCATACTTTACTTTGCAGGTTAATATTTTCCTACAATTATTAACCATATTTACTAGGTCATCGTGCATAGTTGTTCTTAATCTCATCAACATTACATGAAATGTACCAATATCTGTCACCCTCTTGTTTGTTTTCCCTTCTACATTCACCTGGAACTAAATTTGAGGCCCAAAAAGAAGGCTATGAGTCAGAGGAACACTCAAGCAATACCTACTACACTAAAACTAATACAATCAACAGCCTATTATAGCAAAATAATGTCGTAATCTGTTAACAGTATTCACAATAAACTTATCAAACACTCATCATTCCAAAACAAGGGCTTCTTGTTGACTCTGGATGTCAAATAAAAAGTTGCTTTCAAACTTCATAATAGATATAAGTTAGAAAGTTTTCAAGAAACTTCCCTATAACCATTTAAACTTTATAGCAGAAACTTCCCTATGTGGGTGTATGATCAAAATAACCAACATCAATTTGACATTCCAGAAACTAAAGGATTCGCCATAAAAGATTGGAATATGTCCTTTTTCCTCGGAACTACCAGATGAAAGAGGCGATTGTCGAAACAAGAAAGAAATTCATAACTCTCATCATCCATCAGTTCTTCGAAAAACGAACAATAATATGCATATCACTCGGTCCAAATGAATCCATCAACAAGAAAGTAATTTCATACCATTAATACATGATTGACGGATAATCCAAGGTTTAAAGCCGGATACGGTACCAGTAACGTGAATCTTGGAAGGGAAAACATTATCCGTGATTGTTATGAAAGATGCTAGCAAGAGAATAAGAAAGTAGAAGATGAACCATATTGGGTTTTACAGATGGTTTTTAGATCAAGAAAATGAAAGGGATAAAGTGTGAGCATATGCATTGGAAGAAAGAAGGGTTTTGTTGCGGCGGTGAAGAAAAGTATGCGCGAGTGTGGTGGGGTAATTGTATTGAGTGAACGCGGGAAAGAAACAAGATCCACTTTTGGTTTTGGGTGTGGTTGTCCACTGATGATGCAGGTCTTGAAATTAGGGCTTCAAATTTCCATCCACAATGTTGGTTGGTTCCTGGTTGCTCATATCGTAGGTTGTTGTTAATAATTCACTCACCGACACCCCTCTAAAATTAACTCATGTAAGTCGAATCCCAAAAATTAGAAAACTTGTATTATTGATTTTGTGAGAGTGGCGGTGGAAGTAAATCCTTCGACGTCCGGTATTTTTTGTTCTCTGCCTCTTTAGATGCAAATGAACCCAATCTCATTTGTCGTTGTTTGCTGTCGTGGTAAGTGCAAGCTGTATACCAAATTTATTAGATTTGGTGTAATGAATAGTAACATACCAAATTTGATGTAACGTTATTCATTTACATCAAATTTTGATGTAACATTATTTATTTACATCAAATTTCAATGAGAAAACATAAAAATAAACAGATTTAGAATCTTACAATTTGATGTAAGAATCTGAATTGTTCATCAGATGTTTGTATCAAATTTTATACTATTTTTTAGACGCAATTAAAAAAATGAATTTGATTCTAAGTATTATTAGTTTTTGTTTGATAATGGCCAAAGTGACGGTAAAATCCTCCTTTCGACCAACTGCTTTCAATGTTCCCATGGGACATTATGAATGGAAGGTTATGTCTTTTGGTTTGAAAAATGCTCCTTCTGAATTTCAACAAATCATGAATGACATTTTCTACCCTTATAGCAATTTCATTATTGTTTATATAGATGATATTCTTATTTTTTTCCAAAGATATTGAGAGTCATTTTAAACATCTAAACATTTTTAAGACTCTGGTTGTCCAAAACGGTTTAGTTATATCTAAGCCTAAAATGTCTTTATTCCAGACCAAGATTCGATTCTTAGGGCATGATATTGAAAAAGGGACTATTATTCCTATTCAAAGAAGTATCGCTTTTGGTGATAAATTTCCTGATCAGATTCTTGATAAAACCCAGTTACAGAGGTTTTTAGGCAGCCTAAATTATATTTCCGCTTATATTCAAGATTTAAGCCAGTATACTTCTCTTCTTTATGATCGGCTTAAAAAGAAGTCTTGTAGTTGGACTGATAACCATACTCTAGCAGTCCAGGAAATCAAGAAAAAGGTCAAAAACCTTCCCTGTCTTATGCTTCCCAATCCTGTTTGGCATAAGATAGTAGAAACCGATGCTTCTAACCTAGGCTATGGAGGTATTCTTAAACAAATTAATCCCATATCTAAACAAGAATATCTTATCCGCTTTTATTCTGGCAAATGGAAGCATGCTCAGCTTAACTACTCTGCTGTAGTTAAAGAACACCTTGCTATTGTTAAATGTGTTTTGTAAATATCTCTTTCAGCAATCTGGATTTGCCAATAACCAGATTTTAA